>NW_024582059.1:16117045-16161890 GCF_017639235.1 Corvus kubaryi | reverse complement strand
ACGGGCTGAAAATGGCGGATCTTTCGAAATACGGTGGCAGCCGCCGGCGCTGACGGGCCCGGGCCGCCCCCGCGATGGGATCCTCGGTCCGGGGGGCGCGGGGGGCGCGGCCGCGCTGGCGGCACCGCGCGGGGACGGCGGCCGCTGGGGCTCGTCGCGCCGGGCCTGGGGCGCGTCGGGCGGCTCCGGGGCCCGGACTGCTCGCCGAACTCGCCGGCGTACGCCGCCCGAGGAGACCGGGCCGCCCCCGGTGAGCCGCCGGGGTCGTGCTCGGCTCCGCCCCGGGTGGGTGAGGACGTCCCGCCTGTGTCAGCGGGATGCTCGCTCCGGCTCTGCCCCGCGGAGCGGGTGCGGTGTTTCCTCAGCTCACCCCGCTGCCAGGGCGCACCTGTGCCCTGAGCGTGCGCTGCCCGGCCGGTGGACAGCCCCCAGCTCCAAGGGAATGTGACCGGTTCTGGGATCCTCAGTACAAGAAAAGCAAGGAGATACTGGAGAGGATCCAGCGGAGGCCACGAAGATGATAAGGGGTCTGAAGCATCCCTCTTATGAGGAGAGACTCTGGGAGCTGGGTGTGTTTAGTCTAGAGAAGAGAAGACTGATGTCATTAATGGACATAAATATCTCAAAGGCGGGTGCCAAGAGGATGGTGGCAGAGTTTTTGGTGCTGCTCAGCAACAGGATAAGGATATATGGCCATAAACTAAAATAGAAGAAGTTTCACCTCAACACGAGGAGGAACTTTACGTTGAGGGTAGCAGAGCACTAGAACAGGCTGCCCAGAGAGATTGTGGAGTCTCTCTCTCTGGAGACATTGAAACCCACCTCACCATGGTCCTGTGTCACCTGCTCCAAGTGGCCCTGTCTTGGCAGGGAGGTAGGACATCTCCAGAGGTGCTTTTCGAACTTAACAATTCTGTGATTCTGTGAATGTAGCCAGAGCATGTTTTCAGATAGTCCCATCTTTTCTTGTCACTATTCTTGCTTGTTATGAGGTGTATCAGTATTTAGAATGTGTTTTTAATTATTTGTGGCCTTGACTTTGAAGCATGTAATGTCCTAATTATGTAATGCTTGATATTGAAGATTTTGGTTCTGGAAAGCCCTGTGGCGTTGAGAGCATGTGAAACTGTCCACTGGAATATACTGTAATCAGGAGGAAAGCTCTCAGACTTAAGATGTCAGGTGAGGAAAGAACAGATATTTAAATCACCTTTTATTAGTTTCATCCTTCTGAACAGTTCCTTGAAATATATACAGTTACTGTAGGAAATACTGAATATAGAGAAATAATTTGAAGTACTCTTTGCAATGTTTACATGGAGCTGGCAATAACAAACAGGTAATGAATCCGTGAGTATGTGGTTATCTTCTTCACAACAGCTTTTGGTTTATTGGAGGCAAGAAGAGTAGTGTGTTATTAGCTGAAAATATTTCTTCTGTCAGTGGCATCCCTTTGTAAAATACAATGCATTATACTTGTCTTTTTTTTTTTTCTTAAATTATTATTTGTGAAGACATCCAATTTACGTATCTGTCAGCAAGTGGTAAGTGTTGGTTACATGCCTTGTACAGAATTGCATCAACCTACAGAGAGATGTACTGTTCTGTAGGCCAGACACTCTTACAGGCTGGCTTGGAGAGTGCATTTGAAAATACAGCCCAGCTTCTCTAATGGGTTAAAAAAGTACTTCATGCTTGTTGTAATGGGGTAAGCTTCAACAGTTTGTTATGCAAGGTTGCTTGTTCAGCTTATGTATCAAGAACTATCTGCTGATGTCTGGTTTGCTTATACTCCTGTGCTGTCCACACTCAGATAGTTTGTAACTGAATGCTCTGAACAGTTAGTTCAGCTGGAATTCCTGAGAAGTTTTAAATGCTTTCAAAGGTGGAGTATCTGCTAACCACAGGTAAATAAGGGTGGTGATGAAGACTACTGTCAGAATTAATTCTTAGAGATGTTGTAGAGATCTCATACACTGTGATATATTTTATTCTAGATTTGGAAAAACCACCAGAGTCCCTTAGGTTCTTTTCCCTTACACTTGTTTAAAAAATATTTGTAGGGGGAACTAAGGTAGACGGGGGGGGGGGGGGGACAACAACATTTGGTTTCTGCTTCAGCAGCAAACTGAGGTTCCTTATCTGTCATTTGGTGTGTTTGTGCTTTTGTTCCCTATATGTGCTATAGAGGTAGGGCTTTCTTTGTCACATGCTGTGAGAAGCACATCCTAATGTCCTACAGAGTTTGTACACTGCAGCAGTGGGAGGGTGTGGTGGGATACTTCATAGCAAGTTCCTAGGAGGTAAACTCAGGATTGTTTGGTTTGGGTTTTTTATTATTCTTCTTAGTTTCAGGAGCTCCCAATGAGTAGTGGAAAATATTTCTTGAATTCTTGTTTCGAAGGTTTGCATTTTGCCAGGCCTTATATTTGAGTAGCTTGGTTTCCTTGGTTGCTCAGAAAGCTGATGAGGAGCATGTGGCTTTCAGTACAGCCTGTGACTAGGCTTGCTCACCTGACATTAGAAATCTGAAAAAAACGTTCTTGCACAAGAAAGAGCGAGAGTGACAAAATAACCCCTTGATCAGTCATGAGGCGCAAAGCTACAGGATTTGAGAGATTCTCATGTTCCAGATCTTCATTTGTGGCTCCTTAATTTGTGTGTCACTCCCCTTCAAGAGCCATCCTTCTGCCATTGGATGTGTTGCTTCTCACATGAGGGTTGTGTCCTTAGTTTTGGGCTCTGCTTTGAGCTGTTGCATGAGTTCTAGGTATGTACTGAATCCCCCTCTCTAGGGACTGACTGTTTTGGGGTTTTTCTTCCTTTGGAGTAACAGCAGTTTCTGCTATAGACTCAAGAACTTTGTCTTCCTTGGATGAAATTATTGTTTCTGTGAAAAATCTTTTAGGTGTGATCCCTTGGTGCTGCTCTGGTGCTCATAGACTTTGAACTGAGCTATCTCAGCACACTGACTTGCTAGAATTTGCTTACTACTTTGTGGAGTAATTTTCTTCCTGGGTTGAACACCAGTGTCAGTGGCATGGAGAAAATGGGCCAGTGACAACCTACAGTTGGGTTTGGATGGCTTTGCTCCAGCCTGGCTCCTTCATCTGGGCTGCCCTTGCAGCTCCACAGATGTTTGCTAGCACAAGAAGGGAAAGTGTATGGAAATGAAAGGGCAGATGCCAAAGGTGAGCAGGACACCTTTAGCAGTAGTTGATATGCACAGGGAACTGAAATACAGGGAAAGTAATGCCACTGCTCGTGTGCACAGTGGTCAAAGTAGCAAATGATGTTATTTGAAGTAACAGTGCAATAAAGGTATTGCTAGGATATTGCTTACACTAAATCCTATACAATTGTAACAGGTGCTTGTTTTGTTAGTGTATAATTAACAATTTGTTGACATACAAGGTTTTTTTAGCTTTTGCTTTTCATTTTAAAATTATAATGGAAGCATAAGTTACCCAGAATTTGCCAAGGGAAGAAGGATCTTTTCAGAACTGGTATGTGGACAAGAGGTTAGTTGGTGTGTTGATTTGGTTTTTTTCTCTGTCCATTGTTAAAAACAAACCAGCTAGCACCTCTGTTTTAAACTTGGCAGTGGAAACATGAGCTTAAGCAATCTTCTCATGGAAAAAAACCCAAACAAACCCAAAACCCTCAACAGTGTAATATAAAATTCTCATGTACATATCACTTGACAACTGTCAGTTTAAACACGTAGGAGTTGCTAATTTGTGTACCTTGCCCATTCTTCTGATCTGCTGCACACAGTTGTTTGTGTGGTGTCTCAGGCAGTGAGCACTCACTTAGCAGAATGTAGAGTAATGGGAAGGAAGTGGTGTGCATTGGTTGAGGGAATTATGGTTGCCTTGGGAACTATTTTGTGACTATAGGTGGTTAATTTGTGGTAGAAGAACACCTGGTATTTTCTTAAGTATTCATTGTAGCTGTTGGAAAAAAGACCAGATACTTACACTAGTTATGTATTCAGCATTTGATAAGGAGTAAGGTTGGTTTTTTTTTCTTGTTCTAGTTTGCCACTGGTATTGTATTTGATAAATCTAGAGCCATGATCCTCTGGGAAGCGTGCAGACAAACTGCCTCCATGATTTGCCTTCTGTAGAGAGTGGAAAAGGGAATGGAAATAGTTTTGCCTGTGTTCGACATATTTTATTACTGTGTTAAAACTATTTGCTTTCACTCTGTTATTACATATGCAAACATGGTGAGTTTGCAGTCTTAGGTGATTAATTTTTCCACTTACTCTTGTTAATCATAGCTTCCTCATGGATTCATCTTTTTCTGGTTTCATGACATGCATTTTGTTAAAGCATCTCTAGCTCAGTAAGCTTAAACAAAAGCCTCTCTGTTGAAAAAAACAGTGCTGAGTGATTTTGTAATTCTTTGCTTTATGACAAAACAAATCTTTCAATTTTAGAGAGAAAACAGAGAGTGTCAGAGAGAGTAAGAAAATAGGGAATGCCTGAAATGAATGACACTATTTTGCCCATTATTGAAAAGATAGCAAAATTGAAGAATGGCAATTAATTAGGAGAATTGTAGTACAGCAAGATCACCTACGTGCAGTTGTGCTCTTTCGTTTGACAGTATGCCAGCAGGGCAGGGTGAGTCTTGGGTATACATATGTTTCTGCAGAGGCTTTCCTGAAGAATGAAAACATGTCTGGTGTCAAGAATTTCTTAAGAACTGCATTTCCTATTTTTTTGTGAACTTCAGTTGCCTGGAATAGTTGATGGGCTTGTTTGTATTTGTTAAAAAGGGATGAGAGAACACAGCAAACAAGGAGATTAACTAGCCTGTTCTTGAGTTTGTTTTGCTTATAAAATGACCCAATAAAAGGATTTGTTTCTCTAAGATTTATTTGTTTTCCCCTTGAAATCAACTTAGGCAAACAAGTGACCTTCACTTTCTAAACTGTAACTTGATTCTACTTTGCATAGGTAGGTGTTCTAAATCCCTTGTACTAGCAAGCAGTCAAGAATCTGTGCACTGTGAACCTTGTGTTGTTATGCATTGATCTTTTCCTAAAATAAATTTTTTATTTGCTGTGAGAATGCCTGGATCATTAAATGACCAGTGGGTGTTTTTCCATTTGCAGAGATTAGTTTTGGTGCCAGTGCTGTGGACTGGCTACGCTGGAATGATCAGTAAGGCTGTAGTCAGTTTTGCACTCAATGATATTGGCAAAGTTTGTCACTCCTGTTTCTTGTGGACAAAAAAATGTGGCTTTTCCCAGGAGAGAAGCAGAAAACAGGCAAGAGGGAGGCTGCTTGTGAATTTTTACCATTGCTACTGGAATGACTAGGAAAAATAAGAGCTCATTCTTTGTTGAACAGGAAGGTGAGTTTCGGTATTATGTCAGCAAAAAGAAATAGGTTGAATAAAAGGTTTTGACAAGCTGGATGTCCTGGATTCTTAACAAGAATTCTTAATGACATTGATAAATGCAGATGCTACAGAATTTTGCGGAAAGACATCCCATAGTTATTTTTAAGTTCTGTTGCCGCTGCTGGGTTGGTTTCAGTAGGCTGTACAGTTTGATACAGAGCTGTTTGGGTGTGTGTCCTGAGCTGGACTGTGAGAGAATTTAGAGTGACAGCCTCTGGTGCAGGTGTGTCCAGCTCTTTGTGGGTACATGGTGCTATTAACTGTGTAGTGATGAACAAGGACAACTGAGTCACACAGAGAACCTGCCAAACTGCAGGTCAGCTCCAGTGTCCTGCCATGTGTTAATCACTGCTAATCTCCAGCCCTCAAAATTGACCTGACAGTTGGCTAAAGCTTCTTTTGTGTGTCAAATTGGTTTTAGATGTAGTGAAGAGCTAGATCTTGCTACATTAAAAAAAAAAGCCGAACAACTTCTTCCATGGAAAAATACAGTTAAGGCTTTGCATGCTATTGTTTCTTCACTTAGTAATTCTGAGAAGATGAACATTCTGGATCTGTATCAACTCAGTGTACTTAGTGATGACTTGTTCAAATGGTGGTTGAGCATGTTTGCCATGAAAATCAAATTGGGAAGGGTATCCTGTAGGGACAGATTTGGGGCTTTTCTCAAAGCCTGCTGGTTGTTTAGGTTGGGTAGTAGGAAAGGGTTCTTCCCCCAGAGAGTGATTGGGCACTGGAACGGTGAGCAGCATGGAGGGTGCATGCAAAGAACTCATCTTCCTTAAGTGGCCTTGCTTGGCATATTGTCTGGAACAGAGTTTCTCCAGGGATGGGATAAGATACAGTGTCGATATCTTGCTGTGTCGCTTTCAGCATATTGAAAGCAAAGATTGTAAGAGATACAGTGTTGTCCTAGTCACTGAAATGCTTCTTTCTGGCTAGTCCTGCCTGTAAGTTTTTGGGAGTTTTTGAAGTGTTTATCCAAAGCTGTTGGTTTTATTACCTAAAGCTGATGAAACTTGGAGTTTGTGTTTCGGAAGCTCTTCAACCTTTTATGTTATGACACATGAGACTTCAGAGGTCTGAGAAGCCTGCATTTGAAGTGACCCACGTGGTACTGGAGCAGGGATGCAGATTCCACAGAAATTCCTATTTCTCCTTTTGAATTGATCTCAACTCAAAATCTTAATGTGGAATTTCATTCCACAAAAGTCAGTCAGCTATTGCACAGTCCTAGTTGTTTAAGTAAGTTTTCCCAAAAGGAATACAGAGGTGCTCTATCTAGAGATTGTAGTGGGAAGGAAGTGTTAATAGTGTTTTTTTCTGAATGAAGGAATCTGGATGAAGTCCTGGTTTGCCTGCAGGTGAGCTGTTTATCTTCAGCTCAGCCCTTCTGCAAGTAAATATATTCTGTACTTGTGAAGTGTTGTCATGTTTAAAGCTGGTAGAACTGCTGAGATCTGCAGCTATAAGCATGTTTTCCTGCAGATCACTCCAATGTAACTGTTGGGCTGTCTTTGTTTTAATGCTCCACTGGACTCAAAAATGAAGAAAGCCAGCCTAGATTTCTAGGGTAAGTTTAAAAAGCGGTAGTGGCCCTAGCAGCTTTCACCACTGTTCAAATCTTGACAGCACCACCTTTAAAGCATTGTGCTGTATCGTCTTAAGATTTTTTTTCTGGTTTTCTTCTCTGT
Organism: Corvus kubaryi; assembly: GCF_017639235.1. Taxonomy (NCBI): domain Eukaryota; kingdom Metazoa; phylum Chordata; class Aves; order Passeriformes; family Corvidae; genus Corvus; species Corvus kubaryi. Next base: position 16,154,781 of record NW_024582059.1, on the reverse strand, counting down.
GGTGTTCTAACTTTGAAAAGGATCATGATTGCATAAGACACATAAGGAATTAAGATTTTAGAGCAAAATTTTGTGTGCCATTTTAGCATATTTTTTTGAAATTAAATACTTCACTGAAATCAGTGTTGGGTGTGGGGTTTTTGTTTCAGTTAGAATGAACTTCATGCATTGTACCTCCCAGCTGGGCAGTACTGGTGTAGTATATATGTGATGCACTGGCTCATCATTGTGCTTCCTGTTTGGCAAAGTCTCAGTAAACTGGCAGGTTACAGTTCTGTTGTGATGAACTCTTGTTCATAAATACAGCTCTAAAATGTAAAACTCTTGCTGAAATTGCTGGCAGACAGCCACATCTTAAAGGTGTGCAATATGATAACACCTGCTAAAAGTTTGTGGGGAACTCGATATCAAGCCTATGGTGGTAGTTTTCACATGTGTTGTTAAGAGTGTTCTTGGTGTGATATTGCTGTATCTTCGGAATTCTTCTGTAGCCTCACATTCAAGAGGTGTCTGGAGTTTGGAAAGCAAGACCTTTATTTCAAGCTATATATAGAAGACAAAAATCTGCATTTTTGGGGGGGTCTAGTGATAAGTGCTCTTCGCATTTCAGGTTTGTTTGGTTTTTGGATTTTTTATCAGTCAAACTAAGTTCACTACATGTTTATTCAATGTAATTTTAGATTTGTAATGCCTTACTGTTGGCCTACTAAACACTGCAGAAAATTAAATTATTTGAAGTTATTTTAGGTTTTTTTTTCCTTTTCATCTCAAACCAAAGTTTGTAGGGAACATAAGGTTAGAAGTACTTGATTAAATGTAAAGGCCCTGGAATCTACAAACCCCAGATTTGGATTGTTCTGTGTAGTGAACACCTTCAGAATATGTTTAGTGGCCTTAGCGTCTGTGCAGGTCTGTGTTTTGGCTTTCGTGCTATGGTATGTTTTGAAAATGACTGGCATGCAAACCAAGGGAAGGGCGAAGGGAAATGTTCTGATTTTTAGTTTCTATTTTATTTTTAGTTTGCCTAAAGCTCTGCTTGAAAGTAGAACATTGTTTCCAATTACAGAAGGCAAACTGAACTGCTTTGAAGTATTCTGCTGCACAGAATATTATTTCCAGTACTTTTCTGGAAAGTTGCTGTAAGTGAGGTGTGTGGTAAACAAGTAGTGTTTAAGACTTTAACTAATGACTCTGAGTGAGTGCTTGGAGTTTTGTTGTGTTTTGTTCAGTACTTCACAAGCGCTGTAATGTTCTTCCTTAATAATCTTCTTTTGTAACAGATGGTACCTTTGGGCAACGTAGTATTTTCTTGTGGTGGAAAGGGGGTTGTCCAATCCAGAACTAGATATCTCAGTGTTTTGAAATGCTGGTTTTCTAGGAAACAATGCATTCGCTTGTACATGTAACGTGATTCAACCATTTGCAATTTGTATGACATGCTGCTTTTATCCAAAACTTAGTTATAGCTTTTTTCTTTTTCTCTCCACCTTCCATTTTGCCTGAAAGGCTCTGACTCATGGAGATTTTCGGTTATGTACTCTTTCTAAGGTCCTTGTTAGTTTAATTGTAGGAATTGCTTTTGTACTTGCTGTGTGTAATTGAATTTCTGTGATAGCATGCTATGATTCCTTCTATGTGAGAAATAGTTTTGATGTGAAGAAAACAGCTATAGGTCACAGGATAGCTGAGTCTTAAAGTATATTTGTCGCAGCTGTTGTGGTGAAGGAAGAAGATGCAATTGTGTAAAACATTTCTGTTTTGAAGACAGTAAGACATGAATTTTTGAAAACTTTAAAATATTTTTTTTCTTTACAGCATGTCTGCAAAGAACATAATCTCTTTCTTCCTCTGTGATTTGGGTTTTTTGGGCAGGAGGGGGTGCTCATTGTGTTTTAACTGTCCTTGTCCATATTTTGTGGTGTTATATGTTAATTATAGCAGCATGGAGAGCTTAGTAACTGTTTCATGGTTGAATAATTGCAACTTGCTTTTATTCCCCTACATCCCAAGAGCTGGGAGATTAGGAAGAGGAATCAGAGCAGGTGAACGAATTGCTACTGCAGTACAGTGTTTCCACGGGATTGTACTTAAATCTCTCTCTTCCACTGGATTGTACTTAAATTGTTGCAGCTTCCAAGTGCTCACAGAATCACAGAATGGCTGGGGTTGGAAGGGACCTCTGGAGATTGTCTATTCCAACCAAACCTAGGGCAGGTTACATGTGTTTGTGTCTAGGTGGGTTTCTGCAGAAGAGGACCCTCCACAACCTCTCCAGGCAGCAGTTCTAGTGACCACACTGTTCCTAACTCACCCCAGGGTGCCACTGGCCTTCTTGGCCACAGGGGCACACATTGCTGGCTTGCAGAGAACTTGTTCCCTGGAACAACTCCCAGGTTGTTCTCCACAGAGCTGCTTTCCAGCAGGTCAGCCCCCAGCTTGCACTGGTGTGTGGGATTATTCCTCACCAGGTGTAGGACCCTGCACTTGCTTTTGATGAATTTTTGTTAGGTTCCTCTCTGTCCAAGTCTCACTGAATGGTAGCACCACCTCTTGGTGTGTCAGCCACTCCTCCCAGATTTTAGTCATCCACAAACTTGCTGAGGATGTGCTCTGTCCTGTCAGCCAGGTCATTTAACAAATTCAGCAGGACCAGACCCGGTACTGACTCCTTGGGGAACACTGCTGGCTACAGGCCTCCAACCAGACTCCACTCCAGATCACAACCCTCCATTTCCCTCTTCTGACAACTGTAGTTTAAAACCCTCCTCACCATCCAGACAAGCCTATGAATGAAGAATCTCTTTCCTTTCTCTGGCAGATGGACCCCCACCAGTCCCTCACAGACCAGGTTTCTCCAAGCCGGTCCCATGGTCTGAGTACCCAAACTCCTACTGGTGGCATGGGGAGTAGATGGGGCTGCCTTAGCTGCAACATCTTTCCTGCTGTGATAGGTGTTTCCTCTTCAGTCTGCAGAGCCTTTGGGAGAAGTCTCTTCCTCCTGCCAGTCCTTGTCATTGCAAGCCTCCATTCTTCAGCATGATGATTGCCCCTGTCCCTTCTGGGTGTGTTGATGGGGGAGTTTTTGGCTCTTTGGCTGTAGACTGAGTGTCCTGCAGCCTGTGCTTGGAACCAGCCATCCAGCTCCTTCCTACCATCTCCTGCAGCTCAGCCACCTGCTGCAGGAGGTCCAACACCTGGGCACACCTTTTGCAGACAGGTCTGCTACCTGTCCCTGCCCCGACAGAAAGGTCTAGGCACTGGCAGTTGAGGCCTGGTCATTTCAAATTGCTTAATCTCTAAGTATTAAGTCCCCAAAAAAATCGGATTTATTCAGCTCAGCAGCCTTCAGGAGTTTACGTATCTGCCAGTAGTGGAGAGGACAGATAAGCAGAAGCTGAAAAATTTGAAAAGCCTTTAAGCACCTAAAATGTGGTTGACAGCATGTCAAGCTTCTCAGTTAAATCATTAAGGATCCATTCTGTTTTTCCCCTTCTTCTTCCTGCTCTTGCTTTTGTTCTAATGAATGGATTTAGGAATGAAATATATTGTGTTTTTAAACCTTTGCTAGTTAAGGTTTAAATACGCCAATTTTATGAATGTAACCATACAAATATTGTGGAATTTTTGAGTTCTAAAATCCTCAAATGTAAGCTATAGCCTGCTGACAGTTTTCTGCTGCATCTTGATTGGAAAGAGAAGAGATGGTGTTGGCATATTTTTGTCTCAGCAATGAAACTTCCAAATGTTACCCCTTTTCTACTAACTGGTGATACTGCATTCTTTTGTATTCATTTTCATTAGAGTGAACAATTACTTGTTAGGTTGTCCTCTCTTACTTTTCTGCCATTCATCTGACTCAGCTTTTCAGCCTCATTTTCCCCTTTCTTGAGAGCAGGCTTTATTGTTCTTCTTCATACCTTCTTTTAAGGGTTTTTGCCCAGTTTTAGCTCAGAAGTTGAAAATATTTGCATCTTTCGGCTCTTAATAGTGCTACTCTTAAGTGTATCTGTCCCAGCTTTAAAGAGCTACTAGCAGATACTGCTGTATTTGGCAATGATATTTCGTTTCACTTAGTGTTTTCTTGCTGATCCCAGGAGAATCCCTGCTGCTTTAGGGGTCCATTAGATGTATTGCATTTATCAGGCTTTTGATTTTGGGTGGTGTGGGTGTGTTTTGTACTTCACAAGGTGTTCGTACAGATGCTGTTACTAATTAGATTTCCTTGTTTTCTGGTGAAAGTGACACTTGAGAATTTGGTTAAGAAATGAACATTGCCAATGACTCAAGGCAGGTCTGGCCAGTGTTCCTAGATCTGTCAAGTTATACCAGAGTGTTCCCATGGCTGAGCGCCACCAGGCCAGTGCTGTGCACTGAAAAGAGAATAAGAAGGGGCTCGCTAAAGCAGCCACAAATGGTGATGAGTCCCTTTGGTCCTCTGCTTCGTTGTCATGGCCTTGCTAACGTGCATCACCTTCCCAGGAGTTTGTGTAAAGCTGGTCTCAGCAGCCTTGTTTCTGTGTAATCTGAATTTATGAACATGTATTTTGCTTGCAGTACATAGCCTTGCTGATAGTTTTGTAAGGTGTTATTACAGCTGGTGGTGGGGTCCGAGGCTGTGACCCAGGAAGAGATGACCGGTCCGGGGAGATGGTCCCGAAAGGAATCGCCTTCCCGAGGTCCGGTGTCTTCCTCTCAGCTGCTGGCAGAGGGGCCCTTGCAGAGGTTGTCAGCTCTTTAGTGATTGTCAGCTCGTGGTTTCAGCTCAGCTCTGCAGGGCAGCCTCCAGGCCAAACCAGACCAGAGAGAGACGAGAAGGCTCGTGTGGCTGGTTCCGCACGAAGGTGGCTTTATTGTGGGTTCCCTCCGGCGAAGGGGGGAGCCAGGGACGAGAGCTCTCTCTCAAGGGGTTCAAGGGAGCTTGCCTTTATAGGGATACAGGGGATCAGCAAGGGGACCAATGGATTACAGAGGGTCTGGGACAGACCAATGGGTTACAGAATGATCTGCATAGGGTCCCCCAAAGGATTGTGGGTCTGCCTTTCCTCGCCATGACCCAAAAGTAGTTGCCTTTCCAGGGAGTCCTGCTGGGCGATTGCAAAATCTTTTATCTCAGCAGACATCCCTCCAGGGCAGTGGCTGGGCATATCCCACAACGGGTCACTGTACTCAAACTGCTCATGGTTGCAGGCTGGAAGGTTGGCTATTCTTAGTGAAATGGAGATGTTTCTGCATGTAATAAAATGCAGTTACTGAAAAGTACAAGCATGGTTATGTCTTGCATTTTGTTTACTTCTTTGTAGATCACTGTGCTTTATTATAATGATTTTTTTGGTTTTCCTGTTTAGTGTGGCTATTGTGGTATTTTGTCAACAAAGATGTTAATATGATTGATCTCAATAGTTTTAACACAGTTTCTTAAAAGATTTTGCAGTGACAGAGAAAAAAGATGAAAATTCACAGATACCTGTCAGACACCATTCTGTATTTTTGCCAGCAGTCCTGGTCTTCTTTATCCTCTTCCTTACAAATCCTCTTTATCCTTTACACCATCATAGGTATATTGTTCTTTGTGACTATCAAGAATAGAAATCTGTTTTATGAGTAGGATGATCACAGGTGGTTTGCTCAAACTGAGAATATTTTCCTCTCCTCCTACTTACTGTACCTAGCACTTTTCAGAGTTGTTGGTCCAAGACTTTGCTGACAATATGCTTTAGTCTCTAATTTTTTTAATGTGTTTGGCTGGTTGGGTGTCCTGAGCTAGCTATGTTTACAAATCTTCATTATGTGAATTTCTTTGTGAGCTTTTATTTAATTGTATGGCCATTATTTTTTAGGCTAAAATTATCTGTTTAGTAATCTGAACCTAGGATTTTTGTCGAGTTTCCCAGTCTGAAGCCTAAACACTTCCTTGGTCTAGCTTGGTTTTTTTCTTCAGGTTTTGAGTAAACATTTAGTGATGCATCTTTTCAAGGGGTTGTAGTTAGAGCTCTTGCATTATCCAGTACTCGGAGCATAACTGCTGAAGTGAATGAAACTTACAAGGGTTTTAAATAGTTAAAATAATTCTCTACCCTTCCTTGACAATCTCAAGGCTGTTAGGATCCTAAAAGAGGTTGGCATGCTTTTACTGTTGGTAATCGCTTTAGTAGAGGAGCTGGAAAAATGGAAACAGTATAAAAGCATTAGTAAAAAATAAACAGCTGAACTGTTGAGAAATCCTGGCTAAATACCAAAAACTAAAAATCTGCAGGGATGTTGAAGCTGCCTTTGACAGCCGCCTCTGGTATAGCCAGGATGAGATTTTAGTTATTGCCTTTCACGTATCTGTTTCAGTCATGTCCAATATGCAGTGAAGAAATAAAACAAGTGGGTTGTGTTATGGTTCCTTTTTGCTGTTGTTGAGCACACTAGCCTGAATACATTAGTGGAAGCTAAGTTTAAAATGACCTGATAACTGCAAAATCCTCCAATGTGGTTGCAATAAACTGTTAATCCAGTAACTGAGTAAGGTTTCTTTCCTTTTCACTTCTCAGTTTCTGATTCCAGATGTGATGTGATGTATTTCTTTTCCTTCTGCATTCTGACTTGCAAGTGGTTGGTTTGGACTCAAAATGCTGTCTAAAAGCCTGACTCCATGTATTTTAATATAAATATACTTTCAGCTAGATATAGGTATTTAATAACCACTTACTTCTCTGTAACATGACCAAATGGCAAGGGTGAAGAAGGCAAATAACTGTTGAACTATAAAACTACTTGGGTATATTTAAGTATTTCATGGTCATACTGTTAAAAGATACTAAGAATGGCCTTTCTTCTTGGGAAAAACATGTACAAATGCAAACCAAAAGCAAGTTATTTAAAATTATTTATAGTTACAGAGTGACTTACAGACTTTCCCACTGTCTGATTTAGATGAGTCTCTCCTTTTCAGACTTGGAGGCAAACATTGCATGGATTGTGCTTGACACTAGGAGTCTAACTTCTGGATCCAAGCCCTGTGTGCATATCAGTATAGAACAGGACAATGGTTTGGTTTGAGGTTTAGTTTTTTTGTGTCTGAAATAGTTTGAAGTTGTAATATCTGAGCCACAAGCCTTTGCAAGTTGCTGAGGTGACAGTCAAGTGACACAGCTCAGAAGAAGACCTAGTGGGCTTAACATAGACTGTCTTCAAAATCATAGTCTACTTTTACTATTCCTGTTTTTGAGTAATCATCTATGCAGTTAACCTATTTGACTTTAAGGCAGCAATCTGATACTATTACTAATGTGTCCTTAGGAGTTGGCTGTTTTGTCTAGAGCTGGTTACCAGGGCTGGCATCACTGTGCAGGCATTATTACTTTGGGAGAAATGCTTTCCAAAGGAGGTATTTCTGGCAGTGACATCAGATAACTTTGCATCTTTAAATGCCTGCCAATGAGTGAGCTGTGAGTTTGACTGTCAGTTGAGTTCTTTCACAGCTCAGGCTTCTTGAGTGTCATGGCAGTTTGATCTGGCTGGCACTCTGAGGTGAGGGGGATCAGAGTGGCACCCTTGGCAATCAGGGAGGCCAGGACTGCTCCAGCTTAGCCTCTGGAGCTCAGCATGGAAACTGTGTAATTCTAGCAGGGGTTTTTTTCCCCACTCCTTCCACCTCGTGGGTGAAATGCAGCTGTTCTGTACTTAGCTGCTGTACAAAATGGGCCCACAATGACTTGAGGAAACAATGTCACCTCAGCATTTGGTCAGTGTTTTTACTGGCACAGTTCCTCATGAATTAGTATTAAAACCCAGCTCTGCTTCTCCTAGCAAGTAGGAAACAGAATTTGCAAGGATTTTGTCCCCTTGAGCTTATGATTAGTACTCAGGAGCATGTACACAGACCCATATGGTGTGCTCACCCATCCAGTGCCCAAGTGTGCTCATGGGGTCAACAAGTGCAGAAAATGCCTTATTAAGCTGATCTGTTTTCAGACTCTGACAGTGATACAGCTTTATGGGAATGGTATAGACCATTTCCAGCAAAGTCTGTAAGGTTTCTCAAGTGGAAGTGACTCTGGCTTTGAATCTCACTGCACGGGTTTGTTTAATATATAATTTGGGTACTCTCTAAAAAATTCCGTTTTCTTTCGTATGGGGCGTTACTTGTTTTGTGTTTAGAGCACCTTTCAAATTAATCATGAATTTGTGTGTTATGTTTTCTGGTGAGTATTGAGGAAAAAAATTACTGAGCTCTTCTTTTCATAGCCAGCATCAAGGGATTATCTGTCCATCTTGTGAGTGGGCTTTGGCTTGATCCTGGGGTAGGTGGCTGTTGATGGAGCTTTTGGGGTTGTTCAAGTCCATCACTAAGCAGTCATTTGTTTTTCTGAGATTTCCAAAATGGATAACAAGTCTCTTGAGCAAGATAACCTTCTAATCAATGTTGACATGTATGAGAAGACATCGTCATCTACTGGATTTTTTTTTGAAGTTACTTAACTCTTGCTTTATGCTTCAATGAATTTAAATGTCTGTGCCTGTATCTTCAGCGGGGAAACACTGCTTCTTTGTGTACTGTGTTGTGAAGAGTGGACTGGTAATGTCTTCATCTGACTTCAGTGAATGATGTTGTAGAGGTTTGGTGTAAGTTATGGTTGAGAGAGAGTAAGTTCAGCTTAATGTGTTATGTTTTAATAACATTTTTTATTCCATGATATCTCTCCTGTGCATGCACAATACTTTCAGTCTGAAAAAATTCTACTATATTTTCTTCTTTGGTAATATTATTCATAAAACTTTGAAAATGTGTGTTTTCTGGAAGCCAATAACTTTTTAAAATATTGCAGTACCTGTTCCGGCCATCACTGCCACAGCTACTAAAATGGAGGTGGTTTCAGCAGAAGTCAACAGCTTGCTCCCTGAGGAAATCATGGACACTGGCATAACTCTGGTGGAAGATGACAGCATCGAGGCCGTTATCGTGTCTTCGCCGATGGGAGAGTCTATTCCCATGGAAACAGAACTGGAAGAAATAGTGAACATAAGCTCTGCCAGCGACTCCTCAGCCACGACTACAGCCGCAGTCACCACGGAATCAGTTCCTGCGCCCAGCAGCCACTCAGGAGATGCAGCACTGAACACCACAGCCCCAAGCCCTGATGTGAATGCAGCTGTAAAGCCTGCCTTTCCAGGTGGCCTCCACAAACTTGGTGCTCAGACCCCTGTCACTATCTCAGCCAATCAGATTATTCTGAACAAGGCCACTGATATTAAAATAGGCAGTCAGAGTATTAAACCGGACGGGCAAAAGCTGATTGTAACAACTTTGGGCAAGTCTGGCCAGCCTATTGTTTTAGCATTACCCCACAGCCAGCTCCCGCAGTCGCAGAAGGCCGTGTCCCAAGCCCAGGCTGGAGACTCCAAGGTACAAGGCCAGCAGATCAAAGTTGTCATTGGAGGTCGGTCGGAAGCGAAACCTGTTGTGGGTGTCTCAGCTTTGACGCAGGGAAGTCAGCTGATAAACACTGCGGCCCAGCCCTCTGTCTTGCAGTCCCAGCAAGTAAAAACAGTACAGGTAAAATGAGTTATGCTGATTAAATGTCTTAAAACCAGTTCTGTTGCTGCAGTTGTTGTCTGTTTCCTGCACTGATTGACACACTGTTGCTTTCAGCCTTTGCATTTATTCTTTGTATTAAATACAATGCTGCTCTTAGCCCATGCTTTCATCTGTGGATGCGTTTGCCATTTTATGCTGTTTGCCTCTAGCTACTGTCTAGAAACTTAGGGTTTACCTCAGAGAAAGTGAACTATTCAGTAAATTTAAGATACTTTTCTCATTTTCATTTTATAAAAATAAATCCTGCATGTTTTCAGGAGGACTGAATTCAACTCTATATGCCTGTTGTTCTTTATTCAGAGTATACACTCCTTTACGGAAGAGTAGCTTTTGCCTATTATATTCAGTTTGTTTAAATAAACTGTCTGAAAAAAACTTCTAGCATCTGAAAAAGAACAGAAAGGTGTGTCTTTTCTGCCTCAAATCTAGTTAAGCTTGTTAATAGATGATGACGGACTAGGCACTGTCATAAGCTGAACACTTTGAGGTTTTGTTCCCAATCTCTGGCATGGATCTTGAGATATTTGAAACCACAGAAAATTGGATTGGATCTGAAAATGTGTTGAAAAGACTTGGGTTCTGATCCAAAGTGTCTGATTCTCATCTGCTATGTGGCAGAACTAAATGTGAGTGACTTTGTTCTAGTTGGCAGTGAAGCAGAAATAAGACCTCCTAAAGTGAAGGATAAGTAGAACTCAATGCAGGTTATGGTGGAAAAATATTTATTTTACTGTCTAAATGAAATGAGAAATTAAACTCTTAAGTATGCTATTAAAAATAATCAGCTGCACATAAAAAATGACGAAGTTTAAAGCATTTCATTAGCCAAATGTTCCTTGATTAGTGTTTCATGGCAGGTGAATGAGATCAATTCTGAATATGTTTTTAAAGCTGCAGGTGATTCCTGCACCAATTTCTACTTGCTTCTTTTTTGTTGCTACATTGTACCTGTGGAAACATGTTTAGTAATAGCCATTTGAAACATAAATGATTGTCACTGTAGCTCTTAAGAAAGTCTCTGCTCTTTACTCAGCATAGCAACATTTAAGAGTGGGTCAGTTCCTGTTACTTTGCTTCATTATTCATTGCTAAGTGACAGATACAGGAAACTGAGGAGAACGACTTAGCTGTGATGTGGTTTTTCCTTGCATGAGATGACTTGTGCTATGAGTGACTGAAATACAGCGACTTGGCCATTGACCTCTGCCATTTGCCATTGGGAATTCTACAGGTTCCTTAGCAGAAGCTCTTACTAGTGGACTTGCATCCATTTTTAAATCTAGTTGATTGCAGTTTGGGTAGATGTGTTTTGTTGTGGTTTCTTTTTGTTAAGCCATTGGTTCCTTTTGCAAAACAGATTGAATTGTTAGCACTTGACATTCCTTTTTTCCCATAAGGAGAGGAGGAAGTAGAAATGAAAAGCAAGAAGGCAAGGTTAGCACCCGATATTGCAGGGAAAAGGATTGCATTAGCACTTCAGACAGTGCTTTTCCTTGTAGAAAATAGCTAAAGTATCAGAGTGATGTATGAGGCTGGGTGAGAGATTCTTGCTGTACTCTACCCTGAATGTCAGGGAGGTAACCCACACCTTGAGTCCCTGTCTTAGAAAAGAAGTGGTTCATTTACCCCATCACCCTGAACAAGCCCCATAAGCTTTCAGTGAGTGGAAAAGGAGGCTGTGAATGCCTCCCTGCCTCCCCGCGGGTCTTGTGGCTTTATGACTAAGGTATTTCAGATGGAGGGCAGCACAGGAGCTTGACTTGGTGCTGAAAAGTGAACTGATAAAGTTTAGATGACAAAGAGCTCTTATCAGTTCTTGTGGTCACTGTCATAGGGGCTTTGCATATCATTAGAGAAATTCAGTTGCCTTGACTTCTAATCTAATCTTGTAATCTAATTGTGACAGTTGAAGTCTCAGCACCTGAGGCATAATTAGTGGAGTTCAGCAAAATGTTTCTTGGAACTTGGCTCCTTCTCCACTTACAGGTCTAGATGTATGAAACTGTGAGGTGCAAAGTGTGGCAGGGCTTTTGGCCTCATCTATATCCAGAAGTTAATTACTGTCCTTAGTAGTTTGTCCTGATTTAGTTGAAACTACTGCTGTGGATGTGTGGAAATAAGCTGTTGGGCAAGTGCATCTGCTTTCAGCCTGTGGCTCCTGCCTGCCTACAGCCTTAAAAGTGGTGGTGTGCCTGCTGCTCTACTACTTTAGTCCAGGTGCATTAAGCAGGAATTTGGCCTTGCATGTGACTCTGAACCAAGCGTCCAGACACATGGCCATGGCTGTCATTAAGTCTGACCTGTGCTTGTTTTGCTTTGGTAAGTGGCTCTGGTTTCAGCAGTGTCCACAGCATCGTTGCTACCATGGCAAGGCAGCTGCTAAGCCATCGTTGTGTCTTCATCTCATCATTGAATAGGGACCTTGTCCACTCGCTAACCTCAAATGCCCATTCCTAGTTCAGTTTCTTCATCTCTGAAGTAAGCAGTCCTTTTCTATTTCTGGAGTCCCTGATATTTCATACTACGCCAAATATAAATTACACAGAGAGTGGGTACATGGACAGGCTCCCAAGAGGTCATCTAGGGAGTGGATTTATAGTGTGTTCGCTTCTTTGTGGTAGCTGACTATGTGGATATCCAGCAGTAAATGTGAGGAATGAGTGTGCCTATTTCTGTATGAGTAGAACAGAGTCTGACAACTGAAAACAAAGTCCAGCCATATGAACTTGCTGGCTCATCTTTAGTGGAGAGTGTTTAGGAAGACATAACTTGACCCTTTATGTCAAGTTGCCTGCAGGTAAATCTCTTGACTTCTGTAGGGGAAAGAAGGTTGGTGTGTGCTCCCAAATATAATAACATTGTTGCAGAAGAACTTGTTGTTCCAGGCAGTATTTTTGCAGTCAAAGTAACTTGGAGAGGGCATGCTTAGCTTACATAGGCAGGGGGAAAATGTTAAGCTTCTTGGGCATCTTGATTATTTCCTCTGGCTTCTCCAGTCTCTACTGAAATGGGTAGTGAGTTTCACAGTGATGCCTAGAAGCCTCTCCCTGGTGTGGCTGGAGTTATCTAGTGGCACAAACCTCAGAAAGGCTCACTTGGCAGCAGGAAGGGCAGGAGTGCTGTTCCTCATTTATAACCAACCACATTTGTCTTGCTGTTTCCTAAGCCCTGAGGAGATTCACTTGTTTATTAGACCTCCTTCTTTGTAGACAAACAGTTCACCTAAAAAGCAGGGGGAAATTTATTTGAGGAGGATACTGCAAGCTGAATATGAGGGAAGCAGGGTTGCTTGTGTTGACCTGTTATTTTGAGATTTTTAAGGGGTTTTTTGAAATACTTGGTGTTAATCGTTGCTAGTATTTTACACGCATTCATGTAAGTCATTTAGGCACATTTATTGACTGTTACTGGGAAACAACTGCTGTTATCCAGAGCTGGCTGTTCCTGCTGAGTGTTCATCGTTTTCTGAGCCAGACTTTGCTCTCACTTCAGAGAAAAAGCAATAGCAGTTGAGTTGCAATAATACCTTATGGCTGGGTAAGATTAATTTAAGCAAAACAGAAATCTCAAATCAAGCAGATGAAATGTGTAGAATTTATCAGAAATTAAAATGTGTCCAAGCTGAAAAAAAAAAAAAAAACCAGACAAAATGTCTGCTCATCTATCAGTTGTATATGTGCTAAGATAATTGAATCCTTGAAATGTTAAAATGGCTTTGAGTTAGATTTGCGAACAGGGCTGTGAGTGAAGCTTCCTTCTTCAAACAAGTTATGTTTCAAAGTGTTAGTTAATATATCTCCAAAAAGAACAGGTTTATTTCTCCTCTGTTTCATTTTAAAGCCTTGACAATTGTATGTCACCTATAAAGCACCTAATGTGCCTGGGGAGCAGTGTATTTGTTCTGAGATGGAGCTTTCCTCTGAGGAGCACCTGTACTGTATCTGAGGAGCAGCATGTGGCTTCCTTTAAATGAGATCCATTCTCTGGTAGTGCCTGATGTCAGAGCTGCTCCTTGCTGGCTTCCCTTGGCTGGCATAGCTCGGGCACACGGAGGTGCCCTTGGCTTTCCATAGCAGCCTGCAGGGCTCCAGTGCCATAGCAGAGGGGAGCTCCAGCTTCCCAGGCTGTGCCATGACTGTGCTACTAGGAACTGGGGCAGCCTCACGTGTGCTTTCTGTGGAGCAGTTGAGGAATTTACATGCTACTGAATACTTTGAATGTTTGGCCTTAAGTGATTGTAAAAAAGGTGTTTTCAGGCAACAAATTCTATAGATAGGGTTTTGTGTAGGAAGCCATAACTTCCAGCCTACTCAATTGCTTCATTTGAGCATTTGTAACTTTCTCAGGCTATCAAAAGCAGCTGTCAGCTCTGTATCTTTGCACGTCAGGCAGATTTCAGATTTAGCTGCTTGAGTAATAAGGTGGTTTTGTGCCTCTGAGAGGTGGCTCCCCACGTGGATGTTGTAATGTTGTGCCTCTCTGGTATTGCTGGAGCTGATGGCTGTTGCCCACAGGATGTGCCTGAGGGTGTGTGGTGGAGGAGAGGCAGGATGTGCCTGACCTGTGGGGTGGGCAGGTGTAAGGGCTTCAGTAATGCCTTCCAGTGTGCTCACATCGACTCAGGCCACATCCATAGGCAGCCTCTGCTGTCAGCAGGTTAAAAGTCTGGAAGAAGTCAACCTCTAAATTGAACTATTCACTAGCTGGGTGCCAGTGTATAAAAACTGTTGGAATAAATCTATGTGGTAGTTAACTTCTCTCAGTGTGGAAAAGGGGGGAAAGTCTTCTTTAAAACTTTTAAGACTATAAGCTCTTGCTTACAAAAATTTCAAACTGAAGTGATCTATCATTGAATTGCTGTACATGTTCTTGGTCCAGGTGTGTTTCAGGAGACTGGATTACAATATGAAAAGAGATCCCCTTGTACTTAAGAGGTAGCCAACTGGTTTGTTCTTGACTAGTGAGTACTCAAAACTTTCAGGCACTGATGATCCATGTACTTTTGGGGAGCTGTTTCAGAAGGCATTTTCCATTTGCAAAACAAGTTTGCCGCTGTGTCAAAATGGTCAAGAGCAGTAGTGGTCATATTTAAGTCACGGGGGGACAAGTTTTTCCTGGTTGGCTGAAAAAGAAGTGACCTCATTTAAAGCTTCACATACTGAGAGTTCTGCATTTAATTTTAACGTTTTTATGTAGACCAACCACATGTAAGAAGTAATTCCAGCATCTTGAAAATGAGATGTTTGCACAGAGAGCTATCTTATGAAAAAGCTGAGAGGGATTTGGCTATCCTACTTTGGTAGCTGGCATTCTAAAGTGTCAAGGATAATCTCCTAGTTCTTTCCATAGGGAGAAATGGAGGTGAAATGCACGATACGCAGTTATTCTTCTAATTATGTGTGCGAGTATTGCCCTTTTTATTTTTTAATGTACTTAACAATACAATAATTTAGATCCAAAATGCTCAAATTACTTGAGATCTTTTTTCCTCCATCTTTTAGATTGCGAAGAAGACTCGAACCCCAACTTCTGGCCCGGTGATCACCAAGCTGATATTTGCAAAACCAATCAATAGCAAAGCTGTTACAGGGCAGACCACTCAAGTGTCACCAGTCATTGCAGGTTGTACTACTTTGACTTGTTTTGCTTTACCATTTTTTAAAGGCTTTTCAAAGAAATGGTAATTGTAGAAATTCTTCTGTCTCAACGATTTTACTGTAGTTTCTGTCAAAGTACCTCAAGCAATTGAAAAAAAAAGTCAGAAAGCTTTTTGGGTAGAAGCAGATAAATGAAGTTGTTGGTACCTTTATACTTAGCTTGTTTAGAATAATCTTTGTAATTACAGAGTTGCTTTTACTGCAAGGTACTTTTACTTCACAGATTTTGGGGAGGAGAAAAAAATACCCCAGAGCCACAGAAAAGATTACTTAATAAACAGAAAGTATTTGTAGAAACATTATATAAATACGCAGGGGGAAAGGGAGACACATGCTTTTGTATTACTTTAATCTGCTTATAGTTGGACTTAAATGCAATACATGCAAGTAACAGAAAAAAATGTTTGAATGAAGAAAATGAATAAAGCTGTGTTGTTTTTGTTAAGTTGCTCACCTACTTTAAAAATAACTATCGCAGAAGTGTCTAAGAAAGTAATTAAAGCAAATACCAAATGGTCACTCTCTTTGGAAAACAAATCTATATATCCTTAAAAAAAAAAAAAGCCCAACCAACCACAGAATAACAACAAAACCACCACCAAAATTAAAGAAAAAACCACAGTGTAATACCTTGTTTATAATGGCAGTGTATCTGTTGCTAAACATCTTAGACACGTAATTTGTCTGAAAAAGACAAATGTAGGAAGGCGGAGTCATCTTTAGAGCTTTAAAGGATGTCTTTAACTGCTTACAGATTGATCAGCCTATGTAGGTCTAGAATCTTTCCTACATATTTAAACAGATTTGTTAAGTCTTTACAGCACTGGGATTTGAGCTGGTTTTTAGAAGGATGCAACTCTCTCCTGTATTCAAAACACTGATAGATGCCAGTGAATGGCCCATAGCTGGAACATAACCTTTTTCTTGAGTTGTCAGGCTGCCTGCAGCCTGACCTGTGTTTCAGGTGAAAGAGGGATTCCCCATCCCACTCCCCAGTTTGTCCCCTTTCTCAAATTCCCTACCAAATATACAGACCTGTAAGAAGATTGCTATGCTTATAAATACTTGAATTAAGCTGTTTGTGTGTTTAAAAACACAATCCAAACAAACAAAAAACAACCCAAAACCATTAGAAATGACTTGCAGTTTTTAAATCAGTATGTTGAAAAATCACCTGTGCCTGAGCTTGTGAGAGAAGCATCAGTGGGAGGTAAAGTTGCTTGCTCATTGAGATGGAAATCTTTGAATATCAGTTTTTCCCTCACTGTTCCAAACAGCCAGCACAGCTTGTGAACTTTGGGAGGCTGGCATCACTTTAGGGAAGGTATAACAGTTGTGGTTTGTGTTTTGATTTTGTTTGCATGTTTTCATGAATCTGATAAATATTTTTAATTGGCTGGAAATTCCTGCAAGCTGAGGTGGAAGTTGTAAATGTGAAAGACTTGTCAATATTAGCAACCAGGTTCTGTTTAGGAAGCTCATCCATCAACTCAGTTTCAACCCATTACATGATACCAAGGGGTGCAGAGGGGATGTAGTAAGAAATGGAAAGCTGTCACCAAGAAAATAACTCAAAGGATTGAAACCTCTAGATGGTGAAAATCCCTACAGACTTGAGATTCTTCAGATTGCATGTGGCTTTAGCAGCTGCTGGCAACTTATCTATGCTGTTAGTTAGACTGCACAAAAGTGGTTATTTTAGAGCACATAGACCTCAGAGGAATTCAGCTTTCCATGAGGATAGTGCTTTTTCTTGTTAGTTCCAGTTGACTTTAATTGTTATGCCACTAGTTGATTTTGGATGGAAAAGTTATGCTGGTATTTGTTTGTTTGTTTCTTATTTTTATAAATGTAGTACAAGAGAATGGGTGACAGAAGCTATGACAGAAATGAGTCTGAACCAAAGTGGAGCAGAGGAAAGCTCAGTGGTCAAGCACTCTTTGGAAAGAAACTTAGAAAGTATGGAAAAAAAAAAATATGTTTTCCATTCTGGGAGTTTTGCAATATTCCTGAAACTGATGTCATGTTTTGGAGCTGCTGTTTTTGATGTTTAATCTTCTTTGGCATTGTAAAAAGACAGAGAATGTATGACATACACATGAAAACATGGGTGGTAGTGTGACTAAAAACTGTTAGGCAGTGAAAGAAACAATCATCAACAGAGGACAAAAAAACAAACAAGAAACCTCAAAGTTGATTGTAGACAGACCAAATACCTTTTTCTTGGTCACTGTAACACAGCTCATTTTTGATGGCTGAGGTTTTAAAGGAACTCGTCCCCCACAGATGCTCAGTTTCTCTGTACGTTGGCAGCAGCCCAGGGCTTTCCCAGGAAACTGCCAGCTGGCTGGGTGTTTGTGTGTGGTGCAGGTGTATTGGAGGGCTCTGCTCCTCAGGATGCTATCCTGGCTGTCAAGAATTATCAGCTGAATGGCACAGAAAGCTCAATGTGCATTTTAGCTCTTTTTAAAAGCCCGAGAGAGCTGTCTTTTTATTTGTAATAATGACAATTATTTTCTTCTTTGTTGCTAAATCTAACTTAAAGAATGCCAGTGTCCTTCCTGCCAGGTTGTACACTCTCAGAAGTAGGGCTCAATTGCACAAATGGCAGGGAAAACTTTGCTTTAAAAGTTAATGTGACCAGGGATAACTGGAGCTGATGGTATCTTCATTGTTTATAGGTAGGGTTTTTTCACAGTCTGCTCCAGGGACACCACCAAAGACAATAACGATCTCTGAGAGCGGAGTCATTGGATCATCTCTGAGTACAACAACACAACAGACACCGAATAAAATAGCTATCTCACCACTCAAATCCCCCAATAAGGTAAGGACCTGTTCTGGCTGCAGCCTTCTATCCCTCCTGCACAGTGGTCTGAATGGAGCTCTCTGTGTCTTTGCTACAAGCTGTTTATTATCTCTCCAGAGATAATAAACATATCTCCAGAGTCCATAAAAATATCTCCAGAGTCTCCATTTCGCATCACAATGCTCTGTGGTAATGCCCTAATTTAGATTTTTTTCAACTGGCTCCCTTACTATGGTTTTAAGTAGATATGCATTACTGCATAGTTTCCCATTCCTGCCATTTCTTGCCATTCCCTAAGCATCCATTCTGAGAGCAGCTGTTCTCTCTTAGCCAAGCACTCAAACTATTTTTAATGCCTTCATAAAATGTCAGCAGGCTGTTTTAAGAGGAGACCTCAATAATATTAATAGGTCAGCACTTATTAACCATTGCCTGCTACTGCACAGGCAATTTAGTCTTCCCTGATCACTTCTAAAGTAAATGAGATTTGCAATGGTCCTTGACAAACACAGAGCTGGAGATTGGCACAGGTCAAGGTGACACTTGTGGTTTAGATTTTGATAATTGTCCTGAGAAGAGGAATATTGCTGGAGAAAGGGAGGCAGGGGGACAAGATGCACAGTGCAGGCAAACTAAGTATCATGTATGAGAAGCAAAGTAAGAGTGAAGAATTATTTTAGTTTGGCTGTGCTTTAGTGATGTAATGTTTACACAGATGGAGTAAATGACTTGTGTTTGGCAATTATTACTAAAAGAAGGAACATAAGGAAGTTCATTTTGATTCTAAAGTTACTTTTTTAACTAGGAGTGAGTGTGAAGACTCTTTAGGGTTGCATCTTGAATTTACTGTAGATAAGTAATTTTAAGTATCTGATTTTTCTTAAAACATAGGGAAGTTTAGAACAAAAAGTAGAAAACCAGCCTTGGAAGGGGTATGGTTATACAGAGTGTTCAAACACTGCATTCTGCAGAGATGTCAGAAGACTGGATCTCTGTGGGAAACTGCAGTGTGGATTTTGAAGTACTCATGTTCTTATACTTTGACTGAATCAGTAGTGTGAGGCGAGAATTTTTTTTTCTTTTCAGCAGCTTTTCTTTAAAATTTCTATTTTCGATGCAATAGTCATTGTACCAGTTATAAAGCTTTTATTTAGAAGATCCCTCTTGACAATACTCAGGCTTCAATGGGATAGTTTCCTTAAAAAAAAAAAAAAAAAAAACACAAAACAGATGAAAAGACAACCCCTCACTCTCACCCAGACGCTGTGCTGGGTTTCTGCAGGAGCCTTTTGGTGCTGGAAACCAGGGATGCCTTCAAGCTCCTAAGGGATCTATTTGCTGTTGTTGCAGCTGGACCCGTGTCATTTGTGGTTAAATTCTTGTTCCCAGAAAGAGCTCTGTTCTGATGGAGAGCTGTACTGT
Source organism: Corvus kubaryi (assembly GCF_017639235.1). Taxonomy (NCBI): domain Eukaryota; kingdom Metazoa; phylum Chordata; class Aves; order Passeriformes; family Corvidae; genus Corvus; species Corvus kubaryi. The sequence continues at coordinate 16,135,310 of NW_024582059.1, read as the reverse complement.
CCTGAGGAGGGGAATGTGTATGTCCAGGGTCCTGTATCCTGTGCAGAGGTTTAAACTGCTTTTTGTTTTGCCAAGCAGCTAACAGTGGTGTCAGTGGCCTCCCAGCCTCCCAACTCCCCCCAGAAGACGGTGGGCGTCCCACTGAATGTAGCGTTAGGACAGCAGATCCTCACAGTGCAGCAGTCAGCACCCTCCTCCCCTGGGAAGGCTATAGTCAACCACACAACCACCCAGGTACAGACTTTCCTTTGTGTTCTGGCGTGTCTGTGTCATTGCTTGCTGGAAACTGGAGTGCTGGACCACAGGTTGGCAGCGGTCTGTCCAACGGTGTTCTTGGAATGGTGTTTGCTTAGGAATTGGCAAAGGTATTGCCCTGAGGAGCATATACTTCTTCAGTTGAGGGGTGCAAACCATTGCAAGCCCGTACAAGGGCATGCTATTAGAAAGCAGCTTTCCAACCTGGAAAGCCCCACTTGGTGCAAATTCTTGTTTCTGTACACCGAATCTCCCAAGTCACCTGAAGAACTCTGTGACACGAGGAGGAGTTCTTTGGGTGGTTCTCTTCTGCCAATGTTTCTATGCCACTGCCTAGGGCTGCTTTCCAGGTGTTTCTGAGGTTTGCAGCAGTGGAGTTCATATGCCTGCTGTAGAGGTCTGCATAAGCAAGACACCATGGGCTGGAACCAAAGAACTAGAAATTATTAATTTCCTATGTCTCATTTCTAGAAAAATGGGGTTTTCTGTAATACCTTTTATAAATAGTTTTGCATTAATAAATCACAAGACAAAACTGACCTTTCTTACAAACTACAGTTTTTACTGTTTTCCTCTTTTGTGATCTTAGATGAATCTTTTTCTGTCATAATATCTGTACTCCTGTTTTGGTAAACATGAAACGGTGTGTATGGGTGCAAATATATCCAGAGTGTGGATGTAGGTGGGAGTGGACATGCATGTACAGCATGAGACCAGACGCTCAGTCTTATCCTACTGATACAGGAGATAATTGGAATGCTGATATATGGATGTGGACACCATTGAGATTTGACTTTTATTTCTTTTCCCCAGGGAAAACTGTCTTTTGAAATAGTTGTTAAAAGATTGTCTCTCTAATGCAAGCACCCTAAGTGAGAAAATGGAGATATCTGTGGGGTATACATACTGAGTTCTGATACAAAGCTATCTGACACAACACAAGGGCTTCATCTATCTTCACTGGGCTCCAGAACATGCCTTTAGAAGAAACTGTCCCTTGAATTTTACAATTTTCCCAGTTGTCCTTGGATGGCAGCCTCTAATTTGTGTGGTAGAGAGAACTTTGCCCATACTGGTCTCCCTTTGATAGTGTCTGTGACTGTGCTTGCACATAGTGCTTGTTTTGATGCTCTGGCCTGTTAAGGTTTCAATGTATTAGGAAAAAAATAAAAAAAATCCCAAGAAAACACCTTTTAGAAGACCAGGGTTGTATTTCTAGTAAATGTGTGCAAATTGAGATTTCATTCGTGTAGTTGCTGAAAGCTGAGGAGCTGGGAAAATGCTCTCCTAAGAATTCACATCATACTGTCAACCAAATGTAGTACTTAAAAATTTGATGTCAAGGACAATATGCTTAATATAAATAGCAAAAGATACTGAGAATAAAAAGCTGAGCTCTAAAAGAAATTAAATGGAAGGAGAAAAAGGAAGAAATCAAGGTTTGAGGTTGAGCAAGTCTGGAAAGAGAGGCTGTTATCAAACCAGTAGACTTATGAATGTGTACAAATAAAATAAAACTTTCTTGTTATTAGTTTGTAGTTTGAGAAAAGCTGGAAAGATGAACTTTTACAAATTCCAGGTATACTGATCCTCCAGCTGTAAGGTAGCACAGGTCTGCTGAGCTCCCTTTCTTTCACCGTTTTGCCTTTTTTCTTAATGAATTTGTTTTGCTACTCCTCATTGTTCTTGCTTCTTTCATTTCTCAGCTTGCACTCTTTCTGATGTCCATCAGTTTAAGGATTCTGTTCCATTTTCCTCTCCAGGGTTGAACAGTGATTTCTGTGGATTAATCACAAACTATCTTAACAGGACATATCTGTACACACGCAGATAAATCATGCTGCAGTCCAGCACAAGCTGTTCTGCAGATTCTTACCATGTACTTTTAATAGTAGGAATATTTCTATGTTTGGTTGTTTGATTGTGGAAAACAAACCAAACCATGTTCTCTGTAGTCACCTGAAATAGTTTTGGCAGATATGGACTAGTCACCCTACTCATGTAAATACTAGTTTACTCTGGTGTTTGGTATAGAGCATTGAAAATGGAACTGAGTTTACTCTGAGCTGTTGAGAGGCATTTATCTCTTTGCATCTGTTCTACTTTGGAAAGCAGGAAGGGGGTAACTGACTTCCCTCTCAAGGGTACAAATGGTGTGCTAGAGTTGCTCACTAAGGAACTGAGAAATAAACATGCTGATGTTCTTTCTGCCTTTGTACAAGTAACTTCGTGCTGTCTGTGTTGGCTTAACAGGCTGTGAAATCAGCAGTGCAGACCATTACTGTAGGAGGAGTGGGTACATCTCAATTTAAGACCATTATTCCTTTGGCAACTGCACCCAATGTTCAGCAGATTCAGGTACCTGGAAGCAAGTTCCATTATGTCAGACTCGTTACTGCCACAACAGCCAGTAGTTCAACCCAATCTGCCAGTCAAAATCCCAGTACGAATACTCAGCCTCTTCAACAGGGTAAGTGCTGGGGGTAACATATTGTCTGAAGCTTCTGTTGGGTTTTTTCTTTCATGTTTGTTCTGTAAGGATTAAAATGAATACATTACAGAGATGTGTGAAGACTGCCAGATGTACTTGGTTTTGTGGTAAGACTTCTATAAATTCCATATTCTGCTGCTACGTCTGGTTTGTATATGAAAATGCTCCTTTGTGTCAAATTACTCTGTAGTTGGGCCTGAATCCTGGGAGCATTTTAGGTTGCTTTTCCCTAGTTTACCAGATTTGTGGGTGGTTCATGGCAACTGCCATCTCCTCTATATGCAGTGTGAAGGCAGGCCAGCCCACAAGCATATTGCCAAAACTCCTGTAACGTGAAGATACTTTCATGTAAATTGCTTTAGAAGTGCCAGATGTTTCTGCTGGTTTCTGTCCGTGCTTTCCAGAGCTGTGATGGAATAAAAGATTTCAAAGGGAAAAGGGCTGTAAGGGAAATCCAGTGTCCAGAGGAGGTCTGCACCCAGGCTGTTTTTTTAAGCCATTGCTGTGAAATGTGTGCACACACTCTTGTGCCAAATACCTGTTTATAAAGGTGTTCTTTAGACCCAAGTGTTGCATGCCATGAGTTAGAGTGTTCCATACCTCTGTGTTATGTACATGTGAAAGTTTGAAGGGCTGAACTGTGGACTTGAGGTGACTAACACACATTCCTATGATGTTGTTTCTTGACACCAGCGAAGCCTGTGGTGGTGAATGCGACCCCAGTGCGTATGTCAGTTCCCATAGTACCAGCACAGACTGTGAAACAGGTGAGCTAAGTTTAAATCATGTAATATTCCTGACCTGGAATTTTAGCTGGACAGAAAAAGGTCTGTTTCCAGCTCTGTAATCAAATGTTCTGTTAATAAAAGTGCATTCTGAATGAGTGAAACACTGGTTTCATAAAGACTTCTTTTCTCTCCAGGTGGTGCCCAAACCAATCAACTCGACTTCTCAGATAGTCACTACTAGTCAGCCCCAACAAAGACTTATCATGCCAGCCACTCCACTGCCACAGATCCAGCCCAACCTCACCAACCTCCCCCCGGGCACTGTGCTGGCACCAGCCCCTGGCACGGGAAATGTCGGCTATGCAGTCCTTCCAGCTCAGTATGTCACACAGGTACAGTCTTTCCCAGAGATGCTCAAGGAAATTCTGCTCTTGTGGAACATTCTGCCTTCCTCTTAAAGGTTCCTGCTCCGTGACTGTCACCTGACACTGAGGCAACCGTTTCTTTTAGGCACCCTTGGCGGAATGATGATGGCACTAAATCATAGTTGCAATTAAAGCTTTATTTTCTCAACAGGTTTCTTTATTAGCATAATAGCCCAGGATTTCTATAAGCAGAATCAGTGTAGTACAATTTTGAGTAGCATAGTACAGAATTTACAATACAAACTTACTCAAATCACCTAGATCTCAATTTGGAATTTCTTATCACCTAGACCCTCTGCATACTGGGTCTGATCTTGATACACATTACTTCATCATTTTAACAATCATAACCTAGACATGAAAATCATATAAAAGAGTACAAGTCACTCAGTCCTTGGAGGAGACAGATGTCAGTGGAGGTGACCCTGGCCACTGGCAGTTGCAGGCTCAGTGTCCAGCAGCAGTTCCAGTCCAGGTTCATCACTTAGGACTTGGAACAGCTTGATTTTATAGCTGTTCTCTGTGTGCTGTTACGCTTCCCTGTTCTGTGACAATTACCACCACCTAGTTGTCTGGGTGCCTGAGACCCTTCACAGCCAGTAAGGAACAGAGTAATTGGCCTGGTGCCCAGGAATCCTGAGACCTTTAGTGAGGGGAAGAAGAAATCCCATTGGTTTGTCTGCTTGGTTCACAGGACCTTCAGGGCCTGATGATGAGGAGAAAGGGAGCATATATGTGACCTGCTTGGTCACAGAGTATGGCTGTTTTCATTATTAAATGATGTTAGTTAATGCTAAGCACATTGCCAGGGGTCAGAAGCAGCTGGTACCAGGCACCCCAACTGAGGCTGAGAGATTAATTTTTTGCTCTTTGCCAAGATCTGACCAACATTCAGCATAAAAAAAGGAGAATAAATGAAACATTCTGCAGAAGGCTGGTTTGTAGAAACAAAGACTCTCATAGCTCCAGTATTGCTGGTACCAGCCTGGTTTCTGGTTGCCCTTTGGTTTTATCACAGTTGCGGTTTTACCCTGAAGATTGTTACTGTGTCCTTGCAGTCTAGTTCTGCAAATTTTACTTCAGCTAGCATCTGTTGGACCTCTCCTCTGAGGTTTGTGTTCCAGTCACAACCTGACCCCTTTTGCTTGGCCCCATTATAGGTCCATATCTTGCTGTGTGCCAGTCTGTCCCCAGAACCTGTCCCAGCAGGAGCTAACAGCTGCTTGTAGGTAATGCTAAAGAAAGTAGCCCAGAGCAGTATTGTTTGGCAATTCTTACGAGATTTTGGTTTTTTAATATGAAAAATATATCGTGGGTTCAGGTATGCAAAGGAGTTGGAATGCAAACCATTTTGCTTACTTTCATACTAAGTGGCTTGTATATAAAGGAAGCTACTAATTTGTGCAGGAAGTGATTCTGCTCTATCAGGGGGAAAACGAACATGTTTTTAGGAGCAGGAACTGTTTGTGGTCTGAACATTTCTGTGTGTTATCCTTGTCATCTGTATGGATCTAGACACTGTAATAGACAACAAAAATAGAATCTAAAATAGTATTTTTATGCTAACTATGGAGGCAGGAGGCTGCCACCTGGTCCAAGTTCTATATCTAAAACTGTACTTACAAGCAAGTTATCTTTATAACAATATCTGGAAAGCTGATTTAAAGACTTGTTACAGTCTGTACAGTATAAAGTGTATTCTTTAATTTCTTTCATGTCAGGCATTAACCTGTTTGTTTTGTTAGCTGCAACAGTCATCGTATGTATCTATAGCGAGCAACACTGGCTTCACAGGGACATCCAGTGTCCAGTCCCAGGCACGGCTGCCATTTAATGGGTAAGTGTTTTGAAAAAAAATCCCAAAGTCTGTAGAATAGGCTGCTTGAATAAGCATGAGGTATTGGAGTTTGGTTTGGGGAATTTTCCAAGACACTCAAGTCTGCTGTGGTGTGGTTATTACCTCTGACTGAAGGGTGTGGACCTCTCTGACAATTGAGCCAATTTGATCTCTTGATCAAAGCTGTTTTCCTTTCTGTTTTTTGAACTGATATAGCAGGAAGTTGACCTGAAAGCTCCCTGTTGCTCATTTTTTATTTTGCAACAGCACCTATGAGCTACAGGCCTCAACTATTTCTCAACATCGCTGCAAAGAGGTTCTGTACAACATAAAGCTAGATGCTTAACGCATGCAGAAATTCAGCCAAACAGCAAAATGGATCCTGATAGGAGGCTTTGGGTTTTTTCAGTCTTGCATTTTTCCTTTAAGGATGAAAATAACAGCTAACATATATTATTTTCCCTTTGCCAATCCAGCAGGCTTAGCTGTTCCGCACAGTCCTTTTGTGTTACTGTTTGCTGGAAATTGTGAACATGAAGGTGCTTTTTGTTGCTGCAGCCTCAACTGATGCAAACTAATCCCAAATCCCGAAGCAGCTATTCAAATGAACGGGTTTGATTTAATCTCCCTGGTATTACATGCAGAAATTGCTGGATAGGGATGGAACAAATCTCATCAGAAGAGATTAGTGTCACCAAATCCAAGTTTTAGGAGCAGTTAAAGACTGTGTCTACTATAAAATTTATCTATAAACTGAATAGCATGGTTTGGCTTGCTTTCCCATTATTCCAGAGGGGATATTTTTTGGGTTTGGGGATTTTTTTAATTCCAAGCAGAACAAAAGAAAAGGCATGATCATGTTGTGTGAATCTTGGTTGGATCTGGTCCCACTGTGCTTGAAGGGATTCTGGGGAAGGTTTTCCCGACTCCAGTTTTTAGTTATGCTTCCTCTAGCTTTAAAGCCTAATTTCTACTTCAGGCATGCATCCAAATTTGCAGCAAATAATCTCTTTCTGGATTGGAAAGGCACTATTTATAATAGTTACTTAAACACACTCAGCCAAAAACCCAGTGCAAGGGGAATATAAAAATTTTTTTCAAAGTTTTTATCATGAGCTGTTCACATGAATTTAAAATAGGAAAAAACTGATAAAACTGTGTGTATATAAATGCCCCTTTCCCTCCACAGAATTATTTCTTCTGAGTCTGCAAACCGCCCCAGGAAGCCTTGCAATTGTACTAAGTCTCTGTGCTTGAAATTGTAAGTACAGCTTGGTACAGTTTCTGTCTTTCAAGCCTTATTTTTAAAATCACAAAAGTGTGCCAAGTATCAGAATATAATGGTTTTAAGTATGTCAGAAATTTTATGTCTAGATGCTGATTTAAGGTGGATATTGGTGATGTTGCAGAGCCTGTGTAATTTTGCAACTCCTGTGAGCTATATGGACCATAACATTTGAAAAGGTCTAATTCTGCACCATGCACCTTTTTGCATGGTGGAGCCAATTCCACTCAGCAGCTCTGGCTGCCTTTTTGGTACGGAGTGAAATGGCATCACATGGTATCATTCATGGGCATTTCCTATACTTTGGTGAAGTGCTTCAGTAATACCATGCTGGCTCAAATACTTCAGAAAAAATGGGCTGTGTATATTTTATTAAAGGACTAAATAGACAAGTGATTCTTCACTGATAAGTCTTGCTTATCCATGAGGTATTTTGCTGTTCCAGTCCATGTATCTGTAAGAATTTGACACAAAAGTATTTTAAGATGAGGAGAGCTCTTCATCTTGAGGCAAAGTCAGTTTACTGATATTTTTGGGACGGGAATGGGAGGAGATACTGAAATTAATCTGTGGTTCCCTGAATCCTAGACAATGAAGAGGAAATCAGGGGTGTGGTACTTCAAGGGGAAGTGATGCAATGACATCAGAACCCAAGTTAAGAAGTGTGTTTAAACTTCTAAGCTTGGGTGTCTTTTTGTGTAGTGCACCCCACCTCTATATGGGGAGGTGTGCCCTGTGCTTCCTAGTCCCAAACTTGTATGTTGCATGGCAGGAAGATGTGCAGCTGCTTTTCAGGTATTTTACATACATGACTGACCTCACAGTGCCCAATGTATGTTAGATGTGTAGGGTTTCAGCTTTTGGTGTTTGAATGTGCACTAGAAATTCCTGGAGAATAATGGCCTCACTGGTGATACTTTGCACCTACAGAATGCTGTTTGGAAACAAACTTTTCTTGTAAATCACTGTCATTGTATCTTCAAGTGGCGGGGCATTGGTACAGAGCAAATGGTTATTTCACTCTGGCACAGATGCTTTCTCACTAGTAAAACTTTTTCTGTCTGGAGGGAAACTTGTTTTTTTCCAAATGCACATTAAAGGTAGGCGCATAGCCCATTCTACAAAAAAGTCAACTCAGGTAAGTTATTTGCTCATTTATATTCTGGATTGATGCTGGCACTGTTTGTTTTGGAAAGCAGGACTATTCCACCGCTGAATTTTAAAAAAGAAAGGAGAGCTATTACAGGTTATAAAAGCTTTTGATTTAGGATGTCCCTAAAACATTCAAGACCAAGACTGGGAACCATTCAAGATGCTAAAAATCTCCAAAATCCAGTTCAATCTGATGAAGGGTTGTAGTGGACTCCAGGGCAACCCTAATCTAGTTTGTGTAGTGCTAGGCTGGGCAAGCCACAGAAAGCCAGTTTAGCAATGGGTTTAGGCTCCAAAAAATGACCATACACTCCCAGCAGGCTTTGAAAAGCAAGTGAAGAGGATCAGCAGTTTTTAGCCATAGCTGGAGGTGGAGCTGGAAGCATTGAAACATGTCAGAGTTTGTTGTGGCCTAAAGCCATGTTTGAGCTGGGGATGAATGTGCTACTTCGATGTATCAGATCTGTGGGATTGGTGAGATGTTTTTGATGGGAGGCACCAGAGGTACATAAGGGGCCTAGCAATGTGATTGGCTTTCCCTGTCCATGTTTTGCTTCTTTTTGTTCATATATTTGTCCCTTTAAAAAGTCAGCTTTATCCTCATTCAGATCCTTCACCTGGTTACCTGTGCCTCAAAACCTCTGAGATGTACCAATTGTTATTCCTTTTCTATTCTTCCATCCCAGCTTATGGACAAAACTGTTAACTGGCACTCCAGTTGCTTTCCTTTTGTTTTGGCTGTATGAGATCTCCTGAGGGCTGATTTGGACTGACTGGGTCGGGAACTGGCTGTGAGGTGGCTGCAGCAGGATGGCCCACAATATGTGGGTGACCCAGGAGTCACCCTAGGAAGAAGTGTCATTAGCTTCTCTTGCAGAGAGGACCTATGCTATGTGATGAGCTCAGGTGGACCCCCTTGAGCTCCACCTGTCTAAAGACAGCAGCTGGACCTGCACTCTAGAGGATTTTGGCTCTGCAGTGAGGCTGGTACTGCTTGTACGTGTGGTGTTGAGCATAGGGTGACCCTTACCCGTATTGGTGCCAGAGTAGGAACTTCTGCTACTGCTGTCACACACCAGTGTCGTGATAAAGTTTACAAATGCCTTCTGCATCTTCTGTTTCAGGTATTGTGACTGTTTTGCAAACGGTGAATTCTGCAATAACTGCAACTGTACAAATTGTTACAACAACCTGGACCATGAAAACGATAGGCAAAAAGCAATAAAGGTGAGGGGCCTCTTCCCCTGCCCCTGGGACCAAAGCCATTTAGCTTCCTTCTTCTGAAGCTCCAGAGCGGGGCAGAGTGGGTGTATAATCTCCTGATCTCCTCCCACATGTGCAAGGCTTTAGTTCTTTTATTGCACCTCTAAATTCTGCTCCCTGCATGAAGTGACTGACCCTTTGGGTCTGCATTGACAGGCCTGCCTCGACAGAAACCCTGAAGCCTTCAAGCCCAAAATAGGGAAAGGAAAGGAAGGAGAATCGGATCGGAGGCACAGCAAAGGGTGTAACTGTAAACGCTCGGGATGTCTCAAAAACTACTGCGAGTGTTATGAGGTACGAAGCATTATCTCATTTGAAAGACAGTAGCTTTTTCCCTTTAGTGCAGTGACTTCTCTCATTTACTTTGTCTCTCCCTTGTATTGCTTTAATGCTTTCTGTTCTTTTCCATTCCTACAATGTTACCTCTTCTCCCAGCAGTTTGCACATAGAAAGCCATGTACATGGAAAAACTGATCACTGCTGTTCTGCAATTTTAATTTTAAACAATTTAGCAACTTCGGACTTAGGCTTGAATTTGTTCTTTTTCTGAATAGCACCATTTCCTAAAGAAATCTACTGCACCAACTTTCTAGGAGGAGCTGAAGTAGCATCCCACAGATGCTCTGGGATAGAATGTATTTGTGGAATTCAAAAGCAAAAGTTGTTGTTACTTCATGTGCTAACTGATTAGTCTGTAGATGTAGAGACAGTGTAGACTGGCCTTTCTCAAAGCTCAGCTGTCTAAATTCCACTGGAAACTGGAGGTTGATGAAGAAAGGGATGAGTGGGAAACCACCGATTTACATTCTGTGCTCTATGATTCTATTATTTGATTCAAGTATATATTCTGGGAAGATGCCTCACCTCAGAGGTAAGAATTTAGAGAGAAAACTACTACTTGGAAGTTTGTTCTGGTGGTTAATTGGTAAGAGATAAAAACAAAATCTCCTTTTTGTTGTGGCTTCTCATAAGGGGAGTCAAACTTGCAACAGGTTTCTTACATTTTGTTTGTTTCTTTCAGGCAAAAATAATGTGTTCTTCCATATGCAAATGCATTGGCTGTAAAAATTTTGAAGAAAGCCCAGAGCGAAAGACATTAATGCATTTAGCAGATGCTGCAGAAGTCAGGGTCCAGCAGCAGACTGCTGCGAAGACCAAGTTATCTTCCCAGATCTCAGACTTGCTGACAAGGCCAACACCGGCACTCAGCAGTGGTGGTGGGAAGTAAGTTAATGCTGCACCCTCTTTGAGTTGTTTCTAGTGCAGGTTTTTGATGTATGTGACAGGTATGTCCCTGTATGTCCCTGTCATCTCTGAGCCTTGTCTGTGTAAGCTGTAGAGGTGGGAGCAGGCAGGTGAATGGAACACTTTGTTCCTGTAACAGTGGGATACTGACCCACCAGTTCATTTGGCTGTTAACTGAGGCTTACTCACTATCTAAAGGCTCTTGGAAGCAATGGGACATACGAAATCTCATCAGTCCTCAGACTAAAAAGTTGCCAGCTCCAGTTAGGTGCCTTGTGTGTTTTTGCAGTGACTAAGCGGATGTTTCTTTGGTTCAGGCTGCCCTTTACGTTTGTCACCAAGGAGGTGGCCGATGCAACCTGTGAATGCCTCCTGGCACAGGCAGAGCAAGCGGAGAAGATGGGCAAGTCCAAAGCTGCGGCAGAGCGCATGATCCTGGAGGAGTTTGGACGCTGTCTGATGAGGGTTATCAGCTCTGCAGGGAAGTCCAAAGGTGACCCTTGTGCCATGAACTGCTGACTCATGCACATGAGCCACAATGAAGCGGACTGAACAGAACACTTAAGGCACAGGGACACTTTGGTTTAGCATAAAGGATTTAATAATATTTGTTAATTTGGTGCTTGTTGTAAATTGACCCATGTAAGATTGAAACAAGAAATTCTTTTATAACAAGATGTAGAGCCTTTTAAATCTTAGCTAAATCCTCTTCTACTTAAGACAATGCCTAAAGGTCAGTTCTTCTTCCCAATGTACAGCTTTTACCCTGGGTTTCTTAAAAATTAGGTGTGTTCTCCCCTTTCCCCCAGAATAATTGTCTGAAGGGCATATATAAATTATTATAATATATATTATTTACAGTGTATGAATTTGCATCACTGTGCATACAGGAAAACACAGGTGATGTCAACAGCCAGGTCATGCTTTTGCTGACAGGCCTGTAATATGGAGGTACCAGTGTATCCAAGATAATTCTGAAAGGAAATATGTAGAAATAAGCATCTAAATGGAAGGTAGTACTTGTATTTAGGACCTGACACAGCATGTTCCTTTAGTGCATGGAGCACTGTGAGATACATAGGCAATAATACAGAGGGGTTGCTTGCAGATTTAGCACTGAGCAAGTCATGGAGGATGTTTCTGGAGCAGGGCCCAAGGAGTATAGAGGTGAATGGCATTACGGGGAATTTTTGATAGGAATGGAGTGGAGTGCTCAGGTGTTTTTTAAGCTGGAACTTGAAGGCTAAGACAGTGGCCTGTCCTCGGAAGTGAGGAAGAGCAGCCACACCACAATGCCAGACTGTCTGCCCAATGTAGTGTTACCTAAGTGTGTAGCAGATGGATACTGTTTCTAGGTGAAGATTGTTTTTTCAGAGGTCTGCAGCAGCCAAATCCCTCACTGGAAGTAGGCCTGTGCAGTCCGTTGTGTTTTCTAGGATCAAGCTGTAACCCTGGAAGAGTGTTTAGGCCTGAGAAGCTGAAGTCATGGGAGATGACAATCTGCATCTGAATCGACTTGCAAATGCAGGTAGGGATCATGTTCAGCCTGGCTGTGTGGGTATTCAGCATGCTGCTTCTCTCCATGTTGGCAATTTACTTGACATAAGGGCTCTTTTAGTGTTGTTTAGAATAATTGTGAGAGCCGTGATCAGAGAAAGTACTAGCACAGAATCAGGATATCTACAAAAACAGACACAGATCCTTTTACACTAAACGGGGGGCAATCAACTATAGCTGGGTACAGACTAAGGCAGGGGGTTTTTTTCAGTATTTGTTACAGGCAATCTCAGATCACATTTTTGATAGTGGAGCACATTTGCAGAATTAACCTGGTAGGTTACTTACCGATCATAAAGATCCATTAACCATGTTTAATCACAGGCATTTTTATTACCTGTCTCACTGCAGCCTGAACTAGCTACGTTTTTTTTCCAAAAGGGATTTTGTATTCCCCTATAAAAATGTAAATACAGAGAAATGCAGCAGAGCTCTTTCTCCAGGTTTTCTAGCAGGGCCAGGCTGGGGAGAGGTAGGGGCTAGGCACACCAGCAGCAGAGATAGGTGCCTGTGTGTGTGAAGGTAGTAGGGTGGGAGGATGCTTCACCTCCCAGCCCTGTGCACTGAGCAGAAGGCCCTTGACTCTTCTCTGCTGTCTCCTTGAAATGCCTGGGAGGCAGCCAGCAGCAGTGGTGCGCTCACAGACCAGGTTTGACCTGCCAGTCACTGCCTGAAGGGCTCTGTCTGCTAAGGACATCTCCCTGAGAATAAATAGCAATGTTTGTGCAAATCTCTGAAAAGGGAATCCATCTCTTGTGTAAGTAAATGCCATGTTTTTTCATAATTAGGACTTGGATTTACTAAAAAATCAGTGCAGTAACTTTACCTGTAGATAGCGCGGATATTCCGTTCCCTTCTAGTGACCTAATATAGTCTGTCCAGTAAGATTTGTATAAATGTAAATTAGTGTAAGTGAATAAAGTAATACCTACTTACATTATTTTTCAAACAGATTGCAATATGCCTTTTGTTTAGACTTCAATCCATGTTAATTTTGTATATATTCAGTGTTTTACTCTAAATTGCACCTTTTGTGATGTGTATTTATATACAGTGTGCAAAAGCACTTGTGAAATTTAGATTACAGTTGTAATTATGTATGATGGCATTGCTGGAGAATATTTTGCTTGTAAAGACTTTGAAGGTGCAATCAAATGCTCTTAGTTCTTCTATTTTGTTTTGAACAAGCTTTCTCAAATATTAAGCTTGGATTCCTCTCTCCCCTCTCCCCGGTGTAGAGTGTATGAATTGGTTTTTGTACTTCCTTAGCCATTTGCATCAAACTGCTGGACAAGATTAACAGTCAAGTTCATCCAGTTACATAAAAAATAATTGGGAATGGGGCAAGGGTTCATTTTATAGTTCTGTTTACATCCAAAAGTAGAAAAATTAAATTTATATTTACAAGACCTATTCAAAGAATACACTTTTCTATATTGTACAAATAAACAGTCAGATAAATCACAAAAAATAAACATTTATACTATTCTGTAAATACGATTTTTTTTGCACTCCTTTGCTTCAGGACTGACAAATATACACAGAAGGTTTGTCACTTGAAATATCAAAATAAATTGTTAACAGTAGGTCCACTTCTGATGCAAGTACTGAATTGGATTTTCAGTGAGACCAAACCTTACCAGAGATAAATATCCCTTGGTTACTGGTGTGCTGTCATGCACAGCAATCCATGGCACAATTCATAACTATTCATCTCAGGGCTGGAGGTGGAGGCAATGCAAGTGTTCCAACATTACACGACTGCAACCAATCTGTCACTGGGATTTCAGCAGCAGCATTTTGCTAGTTGTCCCAAAAATCCCATATAGAGGGGAGGGAATAATTTCCTGCAAAGTCTCTTGTAAGCTGGAATGGCTCCATAACAGTGTTGGCTTCAACATGGCTTTTTGCATAGGTATTTGGATTGGGGGAAAAAAAGCCTAGAGGTTCTGGTTTGTTCCTCCCAGCAGTGTTTATATGAAGTTCTGTGGTGCTGCTGCTCTCAAAGCACAGCTTGAGGGATTGAGGGCAGCAGTTCTGCTCCCACCATGAGTGAGTAGAGCTAAGGGAAGGAGGAGGAACCCAAACCAACCAGGGACAGTTTTGTCAAGTCACTGGTAGGCACAATGGTACCTTTAATATTATTACTGCCCTAGGATGTGGCAGATCACCATTTTTCATCCCAGCTCCATCATGGATCTTGAAAGTGACTGAACAGCAGGTTTGATGGGAATTAGTTGCCTTCCATCTCTATGGATGCAACTGCTGTTCTGCATGGCAAAGGGAAACCCCTCAGCAGCAGTTATGCCCAACTTTGTTGTTCCAGGCAAAGCACTGGACACAGCTTCCTTGCCATGGAAATGAACTACCTGAAGAAGCCTGTCCTGCTTGGTGGCATCAAAGCGATGGTTCAGGTGATCAGTGGAAACATCAAAATGAGACTGCCTTGTGCCCTGGCCTGCAGGACACAGGCCAGCCGTGGGAGGATGGGGCCATGAAATGGGACCTGAACTGCTCGCCCTGCTGCAGCACAGTGTGGGATTCCTGCCCAGGGAGGAGGGTATTGGTGCTCCTGGGTGCCACTGGACACAACAGTCTGGGCACAGGCTCAGGACTGATCCAAAGGATCTAGATTTCTTGTAGCTTCTTTAGCTGTTTGATGAGACCTGTTGGAAAGGAGATGAGAGCTTGTGTACAACTTGAGTGCCACTTTCTTTTCACATCTTTATTTTCCTGTTTAAGTAGAAGCTCTGCAAGCTTTCTTGCCTCCAGCTTTTATAAAGCACATCTGCTTTGGTGAAATCAAAGTGCCAGTGCACGATTTCCCCGCAACCCCATCAAATATGCATCAGTTTTCTCCTGGCAAGAGCACTCACAGCACTAAAGCCACCCAGCACTTCTGGGGCCATTGCAGAGTCTCCTACCACTGCCCCAGGCACCTTGAGCAACTGTTGCTCATCCTGACCTGCCATGCAAGTTTCATGATGTATGTGGCTGCGTTGCAGGATTGCTGGAAAGAACACAGGATCAGATAAACCTCCTTGCTTTGCTCAGTTTAAACTCTGCTATGGGGGTTTGGAATGGCCCAAAACATCACTGCTTATCACCACTAGTTTTGCCAGCCTTGTTTGCTCATGTGTTGCCTAGATCTGTCCAGCACTGAGCCTCAGCAGGGAACAGCCATCCTTGGAACAGCAGAGTACTCAGCTAGACCCTGTGTGGGTTTAGCTTGACTGACAGCTACCCAGTGGTGATGGAGACAGATGTTTTCCCTTCAGTCTCTTCAATCTGTGCCTTCCACAAGGGTATTTCAAATTCAGGTGTGGGGCAGGGTTTGTTCTTATGTTTAAGTAACACTGTGTTATTTCCTTTACCAAGACTGTGTAGTGGTTGTTGATGCTCAGGTCCCCCTCAAATAAATGGTTTGTGAGGGTGGGAAAGAGGGGGCTTTCACCCAGAAGCTCCTGGAGGACTTTCTGTTCTAGAGCCAAATGCCACAGCTTAGTATTTTTGTTGGCACCTCTTACTTTGCCATACCGGCTTAAGACTCGTTCTGAAATGCTTGTTATGTGGTGCACACTGGGCGAGGGCAGACTCACACCACCTAACTTTTTGATGTAGAGCACTGACCTGTACCTTAGCCTGCTCTCATCTGCCTCAAAGAGAGAGGCAAGACAAGCCTCACATTGCAAGTCCAAGGCCAGCTGCTCAGCCACCCAGCCAGCAGTGCAGGTGAGGCTCCGTGTGTACAGCGACAGATCCGTCAGCGCGTTGCTCAGGGCAGAGCTGGGCAAAAGCAGGCCTGCCCTGTAGGGGCACTCTGGGGCCAGAGTCCTCGCAGGAGCTGGGTGATACTGAGCACGAATGCTGCCCAGGGTCAGATCTCTCCTCCGAGACAGGGATCTGTCCCAGGGGCTCGCATTGCCAGCGCTGTGCGGTGAGCCCGGTGCCAGGCTGCAGCTGGCCAGCAGTCTGTGGTAAGCAGCCTGGAACACAGCGCAGGTGGGGCTGCCACTGCTGCCACAGGCTTGCTGGAGGGCCCTGAGAAACTGCTCCAGAGGGTCCAGGCTGAAGGCATGTGTGTGGAGGTGGTAGGAAGGAGTGTCTTCTGGACACGGATAGTTGGAGAAAAGCCACTTGAGGCTTTCAGCATTTAGCAAGAAGCTCAGAAATCCTAATTTGCGTTTGCTCTTAATGATGTATCTCCCCCCAGAGTCTGTTAAGTTGACAAAGAAGCTCTTGGCCTCATCGAAGAGGGTGCTTATTTTGGTGTAATTTCCAGCTAGCAAAGGCTCCTTTCCATAGGGCCCTCTGCCATAAAATACATTGCACAGAGAGCTCAGCAGACGCACAAACTTGACAGTCCCACTGCAGTTCTGAAATGAGGCCAGGCCCAGCTTCTGGAAGTGCTCCAGCGACTCAGCAACACCCTCGCTGAACAGCAGGGTAGCAGGGTTGACCTTCAGGTGGTAACTCCCTTTACTCCCAGCCCTGCCTGACTCAGGACTGCACGGCTCCAACACCCTCTGCTCCCGCAGAGCTGCCAGCTCCACCACCTGCTGCCACCACACGGTGTCACCGAGCCACTCCACCTTCTGGAAGCATTGCAGAGCATTCCTTATCAGCAGGAGGGCATGACAAACGTCAAAGAAGTATGCAATGCTGTGAGCAGAACCGGGTGGATGCTGGAAAGTGCACTGAATCCTTTTTGGATCCATCCTGATCCCCAAAGCTCTGGCAGTCTCAGCACCGCAAGCAGAGGCACCTGATGTCACAGCCAGGACCACGATTCCAACATTGTTCAGCTTATTGATGGCCTGACGAAGGAGCTGAGCAAGGAAGTGGCCAGAAGTGCTGCTCACAAAGAAATAGCCAAGGGGAGCTGTCCAAGGGCTCGAGATGCCGACTGCCATGAGGATTATCGCTTCCGATGCCAGCGGAGCTTCGTCAGCATCGAGGATGCCTGCTCCCAAGTCAACAAAGCCTGTCAGCTGCTTGGTCTGCGGGTCCCACTCCCGCTGCTTCTGCAGGGACATGTCCTGTACCAGCACGGCACAGTAGCGGTAGGCCTGATCCCCTCTCTCCACCTTTTCCTGAAGCCGGAGAAAAATGTCACTGCTGAAGCCTGCAGCAGCCTCGTTATTAGACAGCCAGCTGGAAAAAAGGGAGGATGTAATTAGGAGATGTGATTCTGGAAAAGCTGAAGCATCAGACAGCACTTTTTACCAGTCAGCCATGCCCAGAGCTGCAGAGCAGACTGAGACATGCAGGGCAAAGAAGGCAGCCCTGCTTTCCTTCATGCATAGTCTGAGTTTCTTTTCTCCCACCCTAGTGATGGGTAGCCAAGGAAAGTATTAACCATGCAGGGAAGTAACAAAGCAGCTTCCTGCCTTTTCAAAGTATAAGATCTCATGACAAAAGGGAAAAAAAAATTAAACCAGACATAGGAATGCAAATCAGGCTATGCAGAGGGCCAGCAACACCAGTCTGCTCTCCTTCTTCACTGGCTTTCTCCACATTGGACATTGTAATCCAGTTTGGAAGATGTGAAACCCTCAGCAGTCCATGGGGTATGGTACTGTTCTCAACACACTCCCATCCACTACTCCCAGCACCCCTTTCAACAGACTCCTAGCAGGAAGCTGTGCTAAACCCCCCACAGGCTGGCATGGATTGTGTGTATCCCCTGGGATCCTTCTAACTGCCCTAAAGGAGTCTTGAAACCCTAAACCTGCAGGGCGAGAGTTTCTTCAGCCTTGTTCAGGTAGCTTCAGGCAATAAATTCTGATAAGCAGCCGACCCACATGCAGGAACACATTCCAGCTCTCTGAAATGAGGGGTATCCACGTTTCTTGGCATTTCCTCTCTACTCTGCTCCTGCTACTAAAAACAAAGCAGGGAAAATTACTACTGCTTAATATCTTCAGGACAGATCTGTTACACCTATTTCTATACGAGTACCTGGAAATACATTATGAATGAATGAATGAATGAATGAATGAATGAATGAATGAATGAATGAATGAA
>NW_024582059.1:16115857-16117035 GCF_017639235.1 Corvus kubaryi | reverse complement strand
GAATGAATGAATGAATGAATGAATGAATGAATGAATGAATGAATGAAAACTTGCTTTGTCAGGCTGTAAGGATGAGGGAGGGGAAGAATCTTCCGTAGGTAATCATAGGCCTTAATATGGTAGAGGTGGAGTAGACAAGCAAATTGCCTCATTTCTGGTGAGTAGTCTGCCATCTGCCTCCAGCTGTGCAACTCTCGAGGCAAATCTGCTTAAGAAATCACAAAAGGTCAACTTCAGTGAAACAAATAAATGGCTGATTTATATTATTATTTATATGAGGGATACATAACACAAATACACTGCAGAATACAAGGCAACAGCGTGGCCTCTGGAACAACTCCATCCAGCGTGTTTCTGGTGTGAAGTGTAGGGCTCAGCAATGACACCACTGTGCCTCACCTCTTCCTTGGCACGGGCTAAGCAAAGACATGAAACCGGGGCGAGGGAGTGCACTCTGCCTCAGCAAGCGTCCCCAGCAGTACCTGAAAACTGCGCCTGCAGCAAACTCACGACTTCCTCAGAAAGCTGACGCTTCTCCGCCAGCTCCCCGAGGATGCTCGGCACGGTTCTGCGCCGGTGCGCGGGGCCGCATCTCCCGGCGGCCGGGGGCTGCTGCTGCTGCTGCCGCAGGGCGTCCGGCGGCGGCCGCGGCTCGGCCGCCCGCTGTCCCTGCAGGCTGTAGTTGTGGTCCCCGGCGGGGGAGCTGGGCAGCGGCTGCTTCAGCGCTCGGCCGTGGGTCCCGCTCCTCCTCCGGCCGGCGCCCGGCGGCTCCTGGCGGGAGAGGGGAGGTCACGGCACCCGGCGGAACCGCCCGGGGGGGAGCGGGGAGCGCGCCCGGTACCCGCCCGCACCGAGGGGGGGAAGCGGGAGGGCACGGCCCCCCGCCGCAGCTTCCGCCGCAGCCCGTAGCGCTCGAAGTCACCCTCGGCGAAGTGTCGGGAGCAGAGGATGGCGCCGGGGCCGGGCCGCCACGCCCGGTGGCTCCGCGGGTCCACGCGGTTCACGGCGCGGATCCACTGGCGGCGCTGCGCGGCGTCGGCCGGGAACCTGCGGCAGAAGGAGATGAGGGAACGGAGGGCTGGGGGGGCGGCGGGCAGCGCGGGGCGGCCGCACTCACTGGTGGAAGGAGATGCCGCGCTCGCGGCTCCGCCCGGTGTCGCGCGCGGTGCAGCCCAGCG
>NW_024582059.1:16102957-16115457 GCF_017639235.1 Corvus kubaryi | reverse complement strand
CGCCATTGGCCGGCGGGCCCGTCGGACCGCGGCCCCATTGGGCGCGGCGGCGTCACGGCGGCGCCGGCGGCGGGAGCGGGGAGCGAACCGAGCCAACCGGGAGCGGCGGCGGGCGCAGCCAGTGGCGAGCGGCGATCCTCAGCGCCAATGGGAGCTGCGCCTCCAGCCCCTATTTATAGCGGCGCCGGGAGTGCCCGCCGCTTTTCCCGCTGTGCTCCTGCTGCGCCGCGCCATGCGGCCCGGGCAGCGCCCGCCCCGCGCACGGCGTTTGCCCGCCGAGCGGCCGCGGAGTCCAGCGGCGGGAGGCGGCAGCGGAGCTGTGCCCCGGCTGCCGTGAGGAGGTGGGTCCGGAGCTGCCGCCTCCGGCTGTGCAAGCCGGCTGAGCTCTCTCGGGCTGTTCCCCCACCCTGGGGTGGCCCCTGTCCCGTGATGAGCCTCACTGCTGTTCACATCATGAGCACGCCATGATTACTGCCCTGGAGCTGAGGACAGGCGGCACCGCGGCCCCCGCGCTGCCGGCGCTGCCCCCCGGCTCCCCCCGGTCCCGGCGCCCCTAACCGGTCTCCCTCTTCCCCAGGGCCGATGGCTGCTCCCGCCTCGAGGGACACGGAGGACACCCGCGGAAGGAGGCGGCCGCACATCCCCATACACACCCTCCCACCATCACCCCCCCGGCGCCCCCCGTCGCTTCCCGCCGCTCCCCGTGCCGGGAAGGCGCGGCCCCGCTGCCGCCGCCCGGAAGCCGCGGGGCGCGCCCGGAAGACGGTGGCGGCCGGGAGGCGGTGCCGGGGCTGCCACGTTGGAGCGGCTCGGGGACGGGTGAGCGCCGGGGACGCCGAGGTGAGGCAGGGACGGGGAAATCATCTGGTTTACAGCTGTTTTCCTCCGGTTCCTGTCGGAAACGGGGCGAGGGTGGCGGTCCCGCCGGCCGCGCGGGGCGTTCCCGAGGCGGGGGGAGCCCTAGGGTGCTGAAATAGAACCCAGAAATGAGCCGCAGAGGGTGTTTGGCGGCAGGGGTCTGGGGAGGGTCTTCCCGGGGCTGAGTTTATTTCGTGGGTTAAGGCAGAAAGCAGCTGTAGGGTGCTCGATGCCTTGATGCTGTGAGAAGAGGGTTTTTCACAGCTGTTGAAGCTTTGCCCACGTTTTCCTGTGTTATGTTCAGCACTCGTCAGTTTCCTCTACGTGTCAATGTTACCCTGCCAGTGGAGAGTTATTCCTCCCCTCCCCCCAGGTGTGCTCTGGAGACGATGGCTTAGGTGTCTGTGGGATGTCTTTAGGAAAACGGTCCCTCCGGCTGCTTCTGCCAAGTCCTAATGCAGCTCCTGAATCTGTGGCAGTGCAGTCTCCCCATGCACCATTCAAGCATCACCTTTCTTGGTCTTACTTTTCAGCAAAATGAAGCTGAAGGAAATAGACCGTACTGCCATGCAGGCATGGAGCCCTGCCCAGCAGCACCCCATTTACCTGGCCACAGGTGAGTTTTTTGGGAAGCATGTGCTAGCAGACCTCGGGCTGTGTGTGGTGGCTGCCATGAAGGGGCCATTATTGGAAGCTGTAGGAGTTACTCTGTGTCCTGAGGGCTGGAGTGGGGTATATATTGTGCTGCTTTGAGTGGGGTTCTCTCATTGTGCTGACAAAAACGTGCTTTGCATTCTGCAAGTGTCAGCAGGCATCCTCCTCTTTCTGCCAGGGAAAGGTGACACCAATCGTAAGCACTGGTCACTTGTGGCTCTTTTGTAACTTTGATCGTGTTCTGTGCATCATCAGGGAGAGATACTTGCCCAAAGCTTTTCCTGCTCGTACTCATTAAAAAACACCCAAAGGGGGAACCATGGGGAGGAGAGTTGTGTGGAACTACTTCTAAGTAACAGAAACAGAAGCCTGACCCCACCTCAGGATCTTTTTTGGAAGGATGATGTTTTCCTTCCCCTTCTTGTGCTGCATTTGCAGTTACTGCTGTGTGTACTGTGTCTTTCTCACTGCCAGATGTGCTTCCTCACAGGTACATCAGCTCAGCAGCTGGATGCAACCTTCAGTACAAGTGCATCTCTAGAAATATTTGAGCTGGATTTAGCAGACCCTTCACTGGATATGAAGAGCTGCGCCACGTTCTCCTCCTCACACAGGTAGGCAGTGTTGTAAGGGAAAAGTAAGGTGTGTGGAACTGTTATATGTGGTGTGTGTGGAAATGTCACTTCATGTGGTTTGCCTGCACTTGTTGAGGAGAGAAGCAGAAGTTCAGCACTGAAAGGTGAAGGCAAGTGAGTGCAATTGATATTGTGGGGCAATGAGCTTGGACTCCAAGCAAGCAGCTCATGCTTTGACATAAACAGAAGTTTTTGAGTAGGTGTGTGGACCCTTTACCCTCAGGAAGCCTCTGGGATTCACAAGAGAACAGAAGAAAATGTGAAATAGTGAAAATGTGGTAGGAACTTTTCATATTGCGCCATCCTGTTTGTAAATAGGTATTTCAGGGGGACTCCTGTAACATGACTAACTTGGGTCATGTTGTGTGTGTTTCCACAGCTGGGAAGCCAAATTCCTGGCTGCACAGCTCCACTTGGCTGTTAGTTCCTTACCATGTGCTTATCCAGACAAATATTGTTAGCATCAGCGCATCCGGTTTCCATCTCAGCAGCACTTGCAGCAGCTCTCTGGCAGAGCTGCAACAGCCACAGTCCCTTTTTAAATGCCCTGCTCTGGGAGCAGAGCTGATGTCAACATGTCCTACTGACCTGCTCAGAGCAGGACGCGGTGTTGGATCCTTGAGTTTCATTGTTCTGCCTTGTTTTAGCTATAACTGAGATTCTTCAAGACTTGCTATTTGCTTACTGGATTTCTAGAAGCACTCCTTACAGCCAGGATGCAGTGCTCCTTGTAAAATAACTCCCTTGACCAGCAACATGAGGATTTGACTTTGCCCCAGAAAATGCATTAAAAAGGAGGTTGAGGGTTGGTTGTTTGTTTGTTTTTAATTAAAGATTAGATAGCAGTGTATACATCAGGTTATATTTTGGTTTTCAGCTAATGAAAATGTCCTGGTGGTTAGACCCACAAAAGATTAAGTCCTTAATTGCCCTCCCAGGAAAGCTTTGAGCTGCTTTTATAGAACCTTACTTTATCTTGGAAAGAGTAAAGGGCAAGAGAAAAGTAATTGCACAGTTAAATTTTGGGTTTTGTTCCTCACCGTTTCCTGCCTTCATTTTGGGTTATCTTAAGTCCTGTTCAGTCTTGCTGGTGGTGCCTGGACAACCCTGTCAGTCACTTAATTTCTCGTAAACTTGCATCGTTAGGTGCAGAAGCATAAAAATCATGCCCAGGAATGGGTCTGTCTGATATCACAGACCAATTTCCATTCGTAGCACCATTCTTTGGTGAACCCCTGCTGTATTCTCAACACTGGGAGCCTGAGCACTTGGCTGTCACGGTATTTCTCACCCAGCATATGCTCTTTGGGTAGCTTTCTGCAGTGTTTTATCTTACCGTGCTAAAGTTGCTGTGGTTTAAAGAAATCACTTGAAGATTGCCCAGAGATAACAAAGAGATTAATTATATTACAGTGAATGCTAAGGTAGCTCCTTGCCACCTTCCAGTCAATGTGGGTTTGCTTTCTGCTTGCATAAGAGCTGATAGGTGGCTGTGTCATTTTATGTGGAAGATATTCATTCTTTGCATGGCACAGGAATCCCGTTTTGCTTATGCAGGAAGTTAATTGAGTTGAAGGGAATTTGAGTATTTACAGATGGACACAATAGTGTAAAAGTTCTTAATTTTTGGAAGTATGTTTGATTCCTCATGATTTAACCTGAAAACAGGCTGTGGTCCAAGAGATGTGTTTGTGAGGTGAGTAAACCATGTGCTGAGCCCCTGGTATGGCAGACAAAACACTTGTACATCCAAAAGCACAGATATGGAATTTTTCTAGTTTCACCTGTTTCTTCTCCTGTATGAAGCTGCTTGCAAATAACAGAGGTTTTTCTCTAGGCTGTGGCTGGATGGGCTTACAGCCCTTACTTTGATTACTCCTTACCTGATTTTGCAGCCAGGACATTAGAGATGTTATCAGTTTATGGGTTATTGGTTGTGCATGTGCCTCTTGTTTATGAGCAGAATTGGGGCATGTCTTTCTGATAGAAGGTGTTGTAAGTGCAGAGACTCGTCCTTAGGAAGAAATGCAGGCAGTGCTTTTCTCTGACTTTAGCTGGGGTGAGGAAAAATGGGATGTATCAGCCTATGGGAAGCTGGTGGTGGATGGTTCTAAACTGTGGGGACCTCTGTGTCTTACAGGTACCACAAGCTGATCTGGGGCCCTCACAGCATGAGCTCAGGGGACAGAGTGTCTGGAGTCTTGATTGCTGGGGGTGAAAATGGAAATGTCATTCTGTACGACCCAGCCAAAATCATAGATGGAGAGGCTGAGGTAATAATCGCCCAGAAAGACAAGCACACAGGACCAGTGAGAGCTCTCGATGTCAACATGTTCCAGGTTGGTTTTTCTGCTGTTCCTCTTAACATACCATCAATAGAGGAGTGACTTATCTTGATTGTGACCTCAGATGTTTCTGCTGCTTCCTGTCCCCTGAAAAGCATGAACGGTATTTAGTGTTTGAGGGTCTGTTTGTATTTAGTAGGAAAAGCCTGTCCCATTACTGGCATTTCAGGATGGGGACTGAAAGTGCCTGAGGTGTTTGGTTCATTCCTTCCCCTCATCAGTTTACCTCATCAATTTAGTTGATCTTTTTAGCTCTGCTATGTGGGAAGTAGAGGGGTTCTTCAGGGTGTCTTTAGTCAGTCTCCTCTCTTAGCTTCTGTGCATTGTGCCAATCACACAGGGACTAGTTACATGCTCTCATTCATGTTCCTGGTGAGATCAGTTTTCAGGTATCTCCTCTGGGGATTGGGAAGGACCTATCTTCAAGACTTCTAAGTATTGTTGTTTGGGAAGAGGAGACAACAAGGAAACACAGCCATGTGGCCTCTTTAGCAGAAGGGCTCTCAAAACCAACAATCCTTCCCACATCACCAATGAACTTCCTTCTAGATACAGCGTGTTTTTTTTTTCTTGTTGCCACCAGCTGTGTGAGAATTCTGTTGGATTTGTTCCTAAATAACACTTCTGTCCCTGCACACTTGCTTCCAGCAAGGCTGTACTGTGTTCACTGTGTCCTCTCTGAATCTGCCCATTATGAACTCAGGACCTGCCTGTCATCAGCCACAAAATGTGACCAAAGGGCACTTGGTGGCCTTGGCTCATGTTGCCCTGCCTGGACTTTTGCATCCCAGATACAGGATTGCTCTGGATGGCTGCACTCACTGTGGGCAGGGCAGGAATGCCACACTGTCCAGAGCAAAGCTCTGTGGTGGCCATATCTGCAGCACCACTTCCTCCTCTGCCCTATTTTCCCTGTATCTTTCCCTATATTCTGAGCTGATAAGGGAAATTCAGAGTCCTGCAGATCTGATGCCTCCCAGCAGCTAAGACTGGGAAAGCTGATGCTGAAAATACTCTTAATATCTATTAATGTTTCTTACAGACTAATCTGGTGGCCTCTGGTGCTAATGAGTCTGAAATCTATATCTGGGACTTGAACAACTTTGCCACACCAATGACACCAGGAGTGAAGACACAGGTACCAGATTTGTGTTTATAAAGTTCTCCAGAGCAGACTCATGAAAAAGATGTATGGCAGTTAAGTGAGAGCTGATTGAAATTTGCAGTTTTAAAGCCGTCTCAAGGGAAAGGAGGTGGAGAAGCCTCTTGAAGTCTAACTTGGGTAGTAGCTGCACATGAGGGAGACTGGATGCTGCTAGTTTTGCAGCCCCTGGAGAGCAGTGTCCTAGCTGTGCCTGTAAGTGCAAGTGTGCACGGGTCCATGCAATAAGTGTGTGCTCTGCTTCCCCTGCAGCAACCCTGGATGTGCTGTCTTGTTTATCCACAACTGACCTGCAGTTTTGGCTGGCTGCACAAGCCAGCCATGTCTTCATGTGGCAACTTTTTGTTAAGAAATTGTATTTGGCCATGGAAAGCTGTAGTGTCCCCTTAGTCTTTGAGAAATGTTGTGTTTTATCAAGCAACAAGCCGAGTCTCTCACGTTATGCTGCTTTTCAAGTCCCATAGCCGTTAGATGTCTTTTAGTCTTCCTATGCATGTTTCACTGCATGCACAAACCTGAAGATGGTGCAGGTACACAGAGGAAAACAGGAGGAAGATAAAAAGCAGCTACTGAGAAGTCACATCGTGAGGCAGTAGGTTTTGCAGTTACCTTGGTGGGTTTCAGGGAGTGGTTTAATTGCTGTACTCAAGGCCCAGTGTTTAGCCTGTGTCTCTTAAAGACGATCTGTGGGGAAGAACAATAGTCTTTTGTGCTTTGTGCCTTGTGAAGGAAATGGAAGAATGGGAGGAAGTTGTTTCAATGCAAGTACCCTTTTGTAGCTGTTACAAAATTCCACAGAAGTTCATGGTTACTGGAAAATGTGTTTATTACTGCATGATAATTTGGAGATAAAGTATGCAAATGGGATGAGAAGTAATCTTCGGTTTGAAGATTTTTAGTTTAAACTCTGAGTTTGGTTACTTTGTTTAGTTCAAGTCATTATTAACACGTAGGCATTTGAGAGAATGCTCACCTTAGAGATCCCTGTAAAAGACTTTTTATGTCTAATAGTGATTTTTTTAGGCTGAGATATCTTTTTAGTCCATATGCATAATGACAACTAGAAATAATAGGACAAAAAGGGCTGGGTTAATACTGCTTTTAATTTTTAGTCTAAAAATAAGCATTGGGGAGAATAAAAAAAACCCATGGAATTCCTGCAAGCAAACTTTTTTTTTTCTGAATCAAAACCTAGTAGTCCAAGACAAAAGAGCAGTTCATATGTCTGGATATACTTTCATGGAGTAATTTTGTGTTCTTGAAGACAGTTGTGCTTAGTCTTGATTCAGTAACTAGCGTGTAGTACTGTAAAGCAGAAAATAACTTCACGGAGAAATTCTAGCAGCTTATAAATCAGTGTTTTCAGGTGTTGTACCCTACAGCATGTGTAGAAAAGAAGCCAGAACACACCCAGTACACGGGACAGTCTCCTTGCAGATTTCTCACTTAGCAAAACCTGAAAATAACAGGGGTTGAGTCTTCAGTGTGGCGGAGTTGTGACAGGCTGTTGTGTGTGTGGCAGCCTCTGGAGGACATCAGCTGCATTGCATGGAACAGGCAAGTCCAGCACATCCTGGCATCCGCCAGCCCCAGTGGCCGAGCCACCGTGTGGGATCTCAGGAAGAACGAGCCCATCATCAAAGTCAGTGACCACAACAACAGGGTGAGTTCTCTCCTGCAGCTGCTG
This sequence comes from Corvus kubaryi, assembly GCF_017639235.1. Taxonomy (NCBI): domain Eukaryota; kingdom Metazoa; phylum Chordata; class Aves; order Passeriformes; family Corvidae; genus Corvus; species Corvus kubaryi. The sequence goes on along the minus strand of NW_024582059.1, from coordinate 16,108,116 downwards.
GGGTGCTTGCAGAGAGGTGTGGGGTGCTTCTGGATGTGTGGGGATGGGTCATGGCACCCCTTCTTCTGTGACAGAGACACTGGTGCCTGGCCCAGTTTGCTCTTGAGAATATGTTTATGCAAGAGGGATTGTCAGCATTATAAATTAAAATAGCCAGATGCAGACCGAAGCAAGGCAAGGCACTCAGATATCCTATCAGAGTGATGATGTAATTTTGAGAAAGCCCTTACTGGTCTGTTGGGGCTACCACAGAAAGACTTTTATTGATTTTGGCACAGAGAAGTGTGGCATTGAGCAGGTTACAGGGGCGCTGCCTCCTGTAGTTACAACCACCATGCCGCCACTTTAGGCAGTGTTAAATGTAAAAAAGAGCCTGTTCAGCTTGTTGAGAGTGACATATTTGTATAATTTTGTATTATTTTAAATAGAATATCCCTATAAAACACTTCAAAGATACAGCAAGGGTTAAAAATGAAAGTTGCTGGGTGGTTGTGAAGTAGCTCTTTCGTGACAGCACTCTTATTTTGATAAACTGTGTAACTCAGTGTTTTATGTGTTTGTTGCCTGACATAACAGCAGCACAGTAGGCCGTCTTCATCATGTGATGGTAGTCCTGTGATACAATGTTCTCATGACAATAGCCTCTGCCTAATGTTGGCTTTTATTAAAATATCAATAAAAGTAGTAGAGGAAAAGGTTTATATGGTGGACTTTACTGTTTTCTCACATTAAAATGTAGGACCGTGAAAAAGTCAGCTCAATGTAATCTCTCTGAGAGGACCTTGGGAAACCTAACTGCAAGTGTCCTCATTCACAGGATTAAGGAGAAATATCCACGCTGAATGCAGTCAGAAATAACGCCCAGAAACACAGCTACAAATTCCCTCACAACAGTGTTTTACCATGCACACAGACATATTTGGTCTAGCTTCCTTTTTCTTGTAGTGCTGCTTAGTTATGTGATGCTTTGGCCCGATGTCGCCCCTTAGATGCACTGCTCAGGCTTGGCGTGGCACCCTGAAGTTGCCACCCAGATGATTTTGGCCTCAGAGGATGACAGGCTGCCTGTTATTCAGATGTGGGACCTCAGATTTGCCTCCTCGCCACTTCGTGTTCTGGAGAGCCACACAAGGTATGAGTCTTGCATAGCGTGGTGTGCTCCATGGTGTTTGCACTGCTGGTGGCTGTCCTGGTTTGTACATCTCACTTCCTGCTGTCCTCTGTGAAGGAAGGCTTGGTTAAGGGGGCAGTTTCAGCAGCAGGCAGCGCTATATGCTGTGCCATGAAAGACTTGCCTTTTTGGAACTTGGTACTTTGAAGGGAACAGGTCCCAAAATTAAATAACTAAATAAACTCACCGTGCTGCTGAAACAGTGAAGCTACTAGTTTGTTTCTGAGTTTAAGAGGAGGAAGCTAAGGTAAAAAGAGTTAATGGTAGTTGATTTTGCCTGAATAATGTACTAAAGGTGCACCCAGGCACATCCTCATGTGTGGGTTTGCACCATTTCTCTGCCCCTCAGTCCCCTAAGTGCCTTAATTTTGGGCATAGTGGATGATTTTGTTAAACTCTTGTCCCTCCTTTATTGCTGATAAAACCTTCCTTATTGCTCAAATCCAATGCTTGATTTAAGGAGGGAGAACAGTGTTGTGGCTTCTACCAAAACAGCTGCCAGTGGGTTCTGCTGACTTGAATCTCTTGTTAATAAAAAGCTGATAAATCTCTAGTCACTGACCTTACCTATGGGTTTGCACACTGGATATTAGTGACACTGCAGGCAAACAAACCATATTGTTACACTAATGCCCAGGTTCTCCCACATGAATACTGCATTTAATTTTCAGATACAATGGCTGCATCTTTATACTTTTTCATGCAGAAAATAGAAACCATCTATTTCAACAAAACAAGGGCTGATAACATTGAAAAATTCCTCCCCCTGTAAGAGGAAGGGGTGGAGAGGGCATTTAGACGTGGGATGCTGAACTTATAAATATGCTTTATTTATCACCATTTTGCATTTACATTAAGCTTCTTTTGGTTGTGGCTTTTCATGCAGGGGTATATTGGCCATTGCTTGGAGTATGGCAGATCCAGAGCTGCTACTTAGCTGTGGGAAGGATGCTAAAATTCTCTGCTCCAACCCTAACACAGGCGAGGTATTGTATACATGCCACTTACAAAAACCCCAAAAATCTCTGCTCAGAGGTAGCAAAGCACGTATGTGTTCCTGTGCTTGCATTCCTAGGAATGATGCTTCTGTGGGAAGTTTCTCCCTATCCTATTGCTATATGTGTTTTCTGAGTGTGTTCTGGTGGTGCAGGATTCCTTCCTGGTATTGTCAATATTACACATTTGTCCTTGCTGCTTCTCTCTTACCGAGTAGTGATGTCCCTGTTCATTATAAGAGATGGAAATGGCTCCACTTAAACTAAGTATATGCTTCCTACTCTTTTGTTTTGGGTCCATTGTGGCTGGATCATTGTTGTAGTTGCCTTTTTCCTTCTGTAAGAACTTTATCCAGACAGGAGGAATTTTGTAGGTTGCCATAATAGTGGCAGATCAGTGAAAGCCACTCAAATGTGTTCCCACCCCACCCTTTTGAGCCTGGGGATACCTTTCAATGAGAATGCAGATCTGTTTTTCAGACAGTGTTTGTCCCTAGACCATGAGAAGGGCTTCAGATGTGCTGGAGGGATCCTTGCCTCCAGTGGGCAACAGTTGTGGAGTGGGAAGTGTTTCTAAAATTCAGACACTGGCCCAGAAGTGCAAAAGCTGTACAGTGGTAAATGAGTTATCTGAGCTGGATCCTGTGCTGTTCCGAAGCTTTTACATGTGGTTGAATCATGCTGCATGTTTTTATTAAAAATAAAACCAGTTTCCTGGGAGACAGCATTTTGCTGACAGTTAGTGTTTTGTTCTTTGACTTTCTCCTCATTTAGGGTTAAATGTCTGCTGTAAGGGGGGCTTATCTGTCCCAGGGCACAAGAGGCTGTCTGCCCAGGGTGCAGGTTTTACCTTTTTCAGTTTTCCTGTGAAAACAGACTTACTGCATGTAGTGTGTGGGGATACCTAAATCAGCTTTGAATAAGTTAGCACGAATGTCAGCAGCTCACAGCTCTCAGTGGGACAGCACAGATACACTCCACCTGCATCATTTGTCCTGTGTAGATTAAAGAGAAGATTTAATGGGAGGAGAAGGAAATGAAGCAGTGGTGTGTGACATTCAGCTGTTTGGGGATCATCAGGGTTTGCCCGCTGTTAGTGTGTACGGTGATGTGGAGACTGCTGGGGAGCAGCAAGCGCAGACCAGTCTCAGGGCAGACAGGAGGATAGCTGCCATGTGGCAGGGTGCTCCAGGAAAGCTCTGATTGGTTGGGCTTGGTTTTGCTCCCCAGGTGCTGTACGAGCTGCCCACGAACACACAGTGGTGCTTTGATATCCAGTGGTGCCCGAGGAACCCTGCTGTCATGTCTGCGGCCTCCTTCGACGGGCGCATCAGTGTCTACTCCATCATGGGCGGCAGCACCGATGGCTTGAGGCAGAAGCAAGTTGACCAGGTGTTGAAAATTGTTCAGCTAAGAATAGGGACAGAAAGGGTGGGGGGACAAACCATGGGAAGTCTTCAGCGGCTGTCTGCAGCCCTGCTTGCAGGAGTACCACTTCAGCACAAATAAATGTTTAGCTCATAAGAGAAATGTCACTTCTGTTTTTTCCCCCTTGTGTTATTAAAGCTCTCCTCGTCTTTTGGGAACCTTGATCCCTTTGGCACTGGCCAGCCCCTGCCTCCCCTGCAGCTTCCCCAGCAGACTGCCCCACAGAGTGTGGTGTTGCCTCTGAAGAAACCACCCAAGTGGATTCGGCGACCCATGGGAGCATCCTTCTCGGTAAGGGAGAGACAGGGATGGGCAGGGTTGGCCAGGCAGGTAGGGAGATAGCTGGCACCTGCTAAACCCCTGAGGAAGGGGGGAGTTCAGTGTGGTGCTCCACCTTGGGAGAACTTCCTGTTTGTCACCATAGTGGGAGATGCTCGGGGCAGCTTCCAGACAGGGCATTGGGGGCAGCAAAAGCCTGACCAAAATGCTTGGGGAAAAGAAACATTGCCAACAGGCATTTGTTAGTCTGTGTTTTGGCATTAGGGCTTCGCTTTTATTTCTGTGCAGTGCTTGCTTTGGAGTAAACAAATATACATGGGAGGGAATGGGAGGGGGGAATGAGACCAAACTGGGCAAGTATCTGAGACACTTCACAGCTTCAGACCTCACTCATGTGAGTCAGTGTGGTGGAGAACACTCAGGTTAGCTCTGATCAAGGGAGCAGGAGTTGCTGTCGCAGCACAAGGCTGGGTTCCTCCATGGCCAGTTGATTTGCAGAGGAGCCAGGTGAGGGCATGGCAAGCACCGCTTTTTGCAGTCATCTGCTCTTTGGCTCCACTTTTGGCTTATTTTCTAAACTCACAGGCCATTTATTTGGGATCTTCTGGAGATTTTAGCCTGTCCATTTGAAATTGATTTCTCTGCTGAAATACTTCTCAATTTTCAGCCTTGTATGTCTGCTTATTCACAATCTGATGCACAAAATTAAATGCAATTTTCTCCTGTCAGACGTGATGTTGCCTAGCCACTGACTGATGTGTCATTTTATGATGTTGTTTTTTCCCTTATTTGTCCTGGTTTTCTAGGAGCCAGGTGTCAGTCTTTTTCCTGGCTAGGCTTTTGCTTTTTTTTTAAGGCAGATTTTACTGGACTGGCCTGTGTAAATTAACTTTGAGCTACAGAATGAAATAATATCATAAGCCCCTCCTAATTATTTTCTTGTGTTGATTTTACCTCTTCAAATGTTGTCACAACTTACTGCCTATCTCTCAGTAGGATTTCAACTGCTAAACAACCTGGCAAGAGCAGGGCAGACATCATGCTTGAGCGTTTACTTAATGATGCATAGGTTTCTTTGATAATTGCATTGCAGTATCACGAGATACTCCACTGATGCTGGGTACTCTATAAATCCATGGCTCTAGCTCTCAGTTTCTGGTCAGTCTTTTGCCTGAGAAAAACACAGGCACAGGAATGGCTGTGCTTATAAATCTTATTAAATGTGAACCTACTTATCCCACAAGCTCCTTATATGCATAGAAATATTGGGGGGGGGGGGGGGGGGG
>NW_024582059.1:16067884-16102857 GCF_017639235.1 Corvus kubaryi | reverse complement strand
CCCCCCCCCCCCCCCCAACAAATCAGTGAGCAGATGTCAGGAGTGTTCAGTTATTGGGCAATAAGCATATATATGTTACATAAAACACATTTTCATGCTTGCTTCCCTGCTGTATACTTTTCACATACTGCGTGTGTGCTTCAATTCCAGTTTGGAGGCAAGCTGGTGACGTTTGAGAATTCCAAGTCTCCACAGCAGCCGGGCATGGAGCAGCAGCAGCAGCAGCATCCCCATGTCTACGTGAGCCAGGTTGTCACAGAGAAGGAGTTCCTGGCCCGCTCAAACCAGCTGCAGGAGGCTGTGCAGTCCGAGGGCTTTGTCAGCTACTGTCAGAAGAAAATCGACATGGCCCTGGCTGACTTTGAGAGGAACGTTTGGGCCTTCTTAAAGGTAATAGGGTAACAGCCCTTTGGGAGTTCCCCACTGACTGGGAAAGCCAGGACGTGGTTCCTTCTGCATATTTAGCAGGAGAGATGCTGGGAACCAAAAGCTGCAGGCTGTGGGAATAGTGCCCATAAGCCAGGTCACTGGAGGGGGCCCACCAGAAGAGGGAGGGTCCTCAGGGTCAGGGGTGTTTGTGAGAAGTCATGGCAAAGCAAAGGTGTGGGTGAAGGTATCCCATGGTTTTTGATATCCCCCATCAGCACATACTTGTACAGGGAGCTAGTGAGAAGGATTAAAGCTTTGGGATAGCTTTAGATGGGCTTTTCACTGCTCACTCCGAGCATTTAGAGGTTTCCAAGTGAAGCAGATAAACAGATTATTCACCTACAATAACCAGATGGAAGCCTTGCCCACCTGCTCAGTTGCCCAAGTCACTGAAGACTTTCGCAGTTCTCTTTATTACATTCAGTCTACTCAGTCAGTGAATCTCACTGAGTCATTTGTGCCAGTGAGGGAGAAAATGAAAAGTTGTAAATTGCAATATGGCCTTTAACTTTTTAAAGGTGAACTTCGAAGAAGATTCACGTGTTAAGTACCTCAAGCTCTTAGGATACAGGAAGGATGATCTGAGGAAGAAGGTAAATGTGTGATATGTGAGATAAATAACTTCTGAGTAACTTCAGCATTCTTACAGAAAACAGTTTGCTCTGTTGGGTTTTTTCATTAGTTGTGTCTTCTTGTAATACGGATGTTCAATGGAAATGTCAGAGCAGGCAACAGACTTCAGAGATGTCTGCATCTGACTGTCCATAGTTGATTTGAAATTCTCACCCCTCAAGAAGCTTTGATATTTATTGATTCAGGCTAGTCATGTAACTTTGCCATGTGACATCCTTCTGCTCTAGCATCTGGAATGGGATATGCTTTTAGGCTTTCTGGTTGTAGAACACGTAAGCAGTTTGCAGGCTATCATTAACTAGGAAAACCTGGGGTAGTCTTTTTTGCTTGTGGGAGGCATCATTCATTTTTGAAAGAAAAAGAAAAAAAGCCAACCCCAAAGGTCAAATGTGGTTACATTTGGAAAAGCAAAATTTGGATTACCAGGAAGCAATTTGCACATCATTATAGACCTTTCTTCCCAGTTGGAAGGTTTTTACTCAGTGTTACAGGGAGTTACCTGCTGTGCCTTTTGGCTCTTCGTTGCTTTCAGTTGTCTACCCAGGAACATTTTTTCATTATATCAAACTGTTTTTATTTTCCAAGATTGACTCCATTAAAGTGTCATTGTGCTCATGAATTAAATGTCCTTCAGGGCAAAATTAATATGATTATGGAAAAAAATCATGGTTTTGATAACAGTTTGTCCTCAGCTTCTAAATATTTGTGCAAAGGCAAGCACAGCAAGGGTAACCCTGTTTTTGAGAAGCAGCTTTCAATTAGAAAATCCAGTTGAAATTTAGTAGTGGTTCTGCAGAGTGACCTCATGAGATTAAAGCCCACTGCTTGCTGTTGCTCTGGGTTTGATATGCCCTGTGCATGGGGAGAAGCTGGGAAAATGGGCGCAGCTGAACTGGGTGGCCTGGAATGCCAGGCCTACACCATTATTTCAGTATTTGAGAAACAGATGAGAGGAGCTACAATGCCCTGTTTTTATGAGCTGTTTTCTAAAAACATTCCCCATAGAAGTTGAGTCCATGCTTTCTACAGTGTGAAGAAGCAACACAGTACAGGTCATCTGAAAGTTTGTGATACCCAGATGAAAAGCTCACTAAATCACAACTTGGTTTTCCTGTTACTGGTAGCATTAGGAAAGTAAAACAGGGATCACAGATTTCAGCTTCTTGTAATAAGCTGTTAGGAACAGGGGAGGGTGGGTTATAGTCTTAAAACCTGTGATTCTCATGCAAGCCAAGTCCTGGATTTCCCATTTTTATTGTAAACCAGTGATTAAAAAAGAAAGAGAAAACTCTCTCTGGCAATTTGGGCTCAGCTCTTTACACAAACCAGCCTACAAGGGTAAAATAAAGCCTACAATACCAAAAGCAGTAGATAATTTTAGGAGCAATGTGAAACCCAGGCTCCCTGACGCTGAAATAATATAGAAACTCTATCCATAAAATCGCTGGCTTTGAGAGCCCTAATTGAATCTGGAGTCACGACTTGCTTCGCAAAGCAGTAGAAGCTGAGCATTTTAACTCTTTTGTACCTTGGAAAATCCTAGTCCACAGCCACGTACCTGATGTGCTTGAAAGCACAGCTTCCTGACAGGCTCCCTGTTCCACAAGGATTGTCACTGCTTTGTTTTCCCTGACCAGAGCAGACAGAGGGTTTTGTCCTTCATGTTCTGATACTGCTTTTTTTTCCTGTGGTTTCCAGCAGCTCTAGTTGAGGTTTGAGGCCCTTGAGTTAACAATTAAAGGTTTAAAGGCATAGTGCAGCTGTTGTTTCCATCAGAGCTTGGGGTGTAGGGATCTTAGCAGTAAATCCATCACCAGGCTGGAAAAGGAAATGGCTTTAGTTTTATGTTAAAATGTTTAATTTCATGTTAAGTGTTGTGTAAGCAACATAGTAGCTACATGTGCCAGTTTTGCAGTCTGAGAATTTGGTGCCTCTTTAAAAGGGTACTTACTTCAATATGTTGTTTTATAGATCACATCTGCTCTGAATAAAGAAGGTCTTGCAGATGGTGTCTTGGGAGAGGTAAGCAAACGCATGTATGTAACTCTGTGGTTAGTTCTATAATGCCATGGTAATTTGCAAAGTAAGAGTCATTTTTCTTTTCACTTGATAGCTGTCCCAAAGTAAGTCACAAATAATCCAGCATGTGGCAAGTTCCTACATTCAGTAGGATGAAGGTATTTAAAAAAACCAGCCACTTATTTTTCACTCAGATGTTCCCCTCCTTTTCCAATGAAGGGCTCTCAGTCACAGGTTTTAATCTGGGGTCTCATTGGTGTCCCTCCACCTTTCCTTGCTGCTGCATGTCTTGCCCACTGTGGCACTTTGTGCTGCCTGTGAGACAGGGCAGAGCCTTGCTGCCTGGCACCTGATTTCAAGAACACTGCCTTCATCAGGCTTCAAAAACAGGACTGAGAGTGTGGTCCTGTAACTTTTCCTACAGGAGTGGTACTACAGTGCAGGCATTGCCCATTGTGATTGCAATGGCCTGAGTCTACAGCAGGACTGCATTGCTTTTGTGCCACAGACAGTTCAGAGTCTTCTGTAGATGCCTAATGGGGAAGAGGGCTTTTGTTGCATGTTTTGAGGCAGCTGAGATGAAAACAGCACAAGGTACTGTGTAATTACAAAGAGCAAGGAAACGGCCTCTACCATGTTTGTGATGCTCAAGCATATATTCCCAATGCATTTCTGTGATTTTCAGTCTGGTTCTAACTGTTGTTTGGTGGGAAGGTGACTATACTCTGCAATGCAAAGTACTTCTGCCTCTTTTGCTGGTGGATTTTTATGGCGTCTTCTCTCTGCTGAAGGCTCCTGCAGAATCTGATGCATCTGTGCCAAACGAGGGTGATGAAGGCCAGACTACAGAGGAGCAGTTCTTGGGAGAGGTATCTGTTGCCCTCTAGACTAACCCTGCTGACCTCCCCTCTGTTTACTTTGTTCCTTTTGACAGCATTTCATTTTGTTGGCTTTTCCTGCTGCTGAGGATATACAGAAATACAAAAAGTTATTTAGAATGGTAAAACTGGTCTCTTGTTAAGTTACTTGAGATTTTTTTCATCTGCTTCAGGCAGTATGTTCAGCCAGGTTTATCGCAGGCAGTTTGTGCTCCACCATGCCAGCATTTGGGATCCTACACCTACTGCTCCTGTCTGACCATTTGAACAGCATTGTTTTCAGCCCTGTGTTTTACATATGGGGACAGGTCTATAATTAGCACTAAGGACCCAGCCCCTCCCTTATGAGGTGTCACTAGCACTGAATATACTGTACTGCTGTGGAACAGGCCAACTTCATTCTTCCCCACTCCCTCAGTCTCCTTTTTGGGTTAGAATTTGGGCTGTTAGCTGTGCTCCCTGTGCTTGGTGCCTGTCTGCAGCTGTCTGTGGGATGGGACAGTGGTTTAAGGCTCACTCCTCGTGATGGAGTGGTGCACTTGACTCCACATAACAAACAGCCTGTTAAGGACACCAAAACCAGAATGCTCTCCTTGGTTAGGTGCTTGATTGCTTGTTAATTCTTTGGGCTCTGTAGAGGCAGACACGTGTATCTGACTGGGTAAGGGTTTTGCTGTATGCAGTCATGAAGATATCGGATGTCTCATAACAAATGTCTCTTCTAGGAGAGAATTCACAGCCAAACATGACCTTAGCCTACCTAAATATTTGTGAGCCTGGCCTGAAGCCACTGGTGATGCATCAGGGTGTGCCCATACGTAAAGTAAATGGATGGGCACGTTAGTCCTGTGATAGTCACAACATGATCTCAACTGATACCAAACACGCATCCTGTGTTATCTGACAACAAAATAATTTTCCAGGCACTGTGTCCTTTTCATGAGCCCAACATAAAGCTTGTTTCAGACTTGCTTCCCATCCAAAGGCCTATCTTTGGTCGACTGTGTCCTTCAATTTAGCTGAACAAGCAGGGTGTTCCTGAACTCCCTTCGTGTATGGAGCAGTGGCTTGTGACAGAGGAGGCAGTTTGTGGGTCAGGCTCTGCACTCTGCTTAGCCTGTGCTGTGAAATTTGATGGTGGAGAGAGACTTCCCTCTTGATATTATTTTTTATTATTGAAATGTTTTGTTTGAAATCCCAAAATCCAAGTACTTGCACAAAGTGGTCTCTGTCTTAATTCTGGGTGAGTTTTATAAAAAAAGCAGCCTCTGTCCACTGAGCACTCCTGTAGTGAGTGCTACATTGGACTTCTGTGTTGAAAATTAAGCTTGTGTTCACGTGTAATTTGCTTATTTAAACTAGGGTGTATGTCTAGTGCAAAGGGTTTCAAGGATGAGCTGGAATTCAAAGTGGAACCTAGGTAGCATTAATGGTAGACTGTTCTTGGTAGGGGTTAAAATTGAAAGAGGAGGAAAGAAAAGGTTTCTGATTTTCTCTTTGTACCTCTAGCTTTGCTCGGAGGGGGCTGTGTGTGTATGGGCACAGGTGCAAGTCAGTACCCAGGATCCAGGTGTCTGGCTGCTGGTACTTGTGAGATAAAGGAAGTTTATTTTGTAAAGCAAAGCAAGGAATTAATTCACTGCTTCCCATGGGCAGGCATGTGTTCATCCCTAAGAAAGCTGAGCTCCATCACATGTAACAGTGACAGGAAGAGAAATGCCACCACTCCAAACATCCACCTCTTTCTTCTTCCTCCAGCTTTGTATTATGCTGAGCATGATGTCATATGGCCTGGAATATCCCTTGGGTCAGTTTGGGGTCAGCTGTCCTGGTTGTGTCTCATCCCAGCTTCCCCATGCACTCCCCACCTCCTCACTGGAGGTGCAGTATGAGAAGTAGAAAAGGCCTTGATGCTGTGCAAGTGCTGCTCAGCAAAAGCAGCAACATCTCATTATCAGCACTGTTTCCAGGACAAATCACACAGCCCCATACTGAAGAAAAGTGACTTCACCTCTGCCCAAACTAGCACACAGGGATAACCTTCCCTTCTGAGTTAATGATCTCTGAGTTGACTGGTAGTGTGAAGTTCTAAATTTAACTTGCAGTGCAAGAGCTGCATGGTTTTAAAATGTGTGTATTTCTCGGTGTTCACATAATCTCAAAAATCATGCTTTTCCTTTCTCTTAGACGCTGAAGGACCATAAAAAAGAAACTGAAGATTTGGGATCTGCAAAGACAACATTTAACATTTCTGTTAGTGGAGGTACAAAAAAACCTTGATATTGATTTCATTGTATGTACTGCTATTTATAAGTACTGATGTTGATACTGGTGTTCCAGTGAGAAGGCAAATTCTGCACAGATTGTGAAGGGTTGTAATTACTTGCCTCTAACTGCATTATCACACAGTCTCAAGGCACTTGAAAATACAACTTTTTTGAGGAAGGAAGGAAGTTATACAGCACTTGTGTACCCTATTGCTGACATGGCAGCTGCTCTGAGTGATTTCTGATATAAAAGTCGACATGCTTGGTCAGGCATAAAGTGCTGTTCATACAGAAACTCCCAGGGGATCTTGAGTAACACAGAAGCCACTGACCCCTGTCGAGGTTAGACTTTTTATGGCACTGTTCAGGTAGTTGTTTCAGAGGCCATTTAGACCTCTAGGAACTTGATCTGCAACAAGGTAAGTAATGCTTGACAGTGCCCCTGTGTGTTTGAGGCTGGAGGTGAAGGTGAGCACCTCTGTAAGTACCTGGCCAGGAGCAGGCTGGTTTGCAGACAGCTGTGCCAGCATTGTACAGTCAGACAGTGTCACCTGCTGCTGCATCTTTCAGTGGCTTTTGTGGCAGCATTTGGAAGTGCACCCCTGTCTCCTTGCAGATGTGGATGGGCTGATCACACAGGCTCTGCTGACGGGGAACTTTGAAAGCGCAGTGGATCTGTGCCTGCACGACAACCGCATGGCCGATGCCATCATCCTGGCTATCGCCGGCGGGCAGGAGCTGCTCTCCCGGACACAGGAGAAGTACTTTGCCAAGATGCAGAGCAAAATTACCAGGGTATGTGTTTCCAAGTCAGAGCTAACATGCTCATATGCCTTTGGCAACTCCCTTTTTCACCTTAAAAGTTTTCTTGCCATGTTATAGGTTTATTTCTGGCAGATGTTAGTAAGTGTTCAAGTCTGTAAAGTCTCGGAGCAGAAGGATTTCTGTTAGTCTTTTTTAATGCATTGATAAAGGGAGAAGAGGCACACCACCTGAATATCAGTGAACAAGAGTATTCTTTATCTCATCTCCAGTGTCTCTGAGTTGCATGTACACTAACAGATTCTCAACAATAAAGACAAATACCTTAAGCAGGGCACATTTCAGTCTGCCCTTCTGTCACATTTTTCACAGGTGACCTGTGCTCAGGGCCAGCAGCAGCATGTTGATTTCTACCCGTGATTGGTCTACACAGATTTTGCTGATGCTTTGTTTTACTGCATGCACAGAAGAGAGAGCAAAATATGCCCAGGGTAGATTAATCACCCCTTGTCTAGGAGACAGTGTCTTACGGCCAGCTGGTTATTGTTATTTTCAGCTTTTTGCACTGCTAGGGGTTGCTGATGCTGCTTGTGCAAATCTTTGTTTTTTGCTACCAGTATGAGAAAGTAGTGACAGGAGGTTGAAACAGGAGAAGTGGCTTTAAAAGAACAATTGGTTTAGCAAGGGTGGCAGCTTTTAAAGGAATTTCTCCACTGTAGTTCATCCTTTGGGAAAAGGTGTTTTTATGAAGAGCTGGCAGACCTTGTAGTTAGGATCTTGCATTTGTTGTTCAGGTGTTTTTTCTTTTCTGGTCCCAAACTGCCCACATACTGCTTGTTCAGCTGTTTCTGAGCTTGAAGTCTTGGCATGAGAAGGGCTTTGTTCACTAAAGAGCAGCACAGCTGCCAAGTCTGTCTTTTGTCCAAAGCAAAATAACTGGAGGCAGAGTTTGAGAAGAAAGAAACTGGAATTTCATTCTGAGGGCTGTGCAGAGGCAGCCTGGGTGGGTGGGTGGGTGGGTGGGTGGAGGACAGGGATACTACAGCCCAGCTCAGGCTGATATTGCTGCCAACTTGCTGCTTCCTTTATGCAGCCTTTTCAACTGCCCCTTGCTGGTCAGCTTGAGACCAAGAGCTTAAAGCTGAATGAAATAGTTTAACAAACAAAATCCATACCTCTCCCTGTTCATTGTGTAGAAGACTTGTAGCTAAGTACTTGGTGTGTTACCTTTGTCTGCAAAAATAGTGTTGAAAACTGTTTGCAACAGCTTGTGGAGATTCGTGTATTCTTTTCTTGTACATTTTGTAGCAAAAATAATTGGCCTTTGCATATTCTCTGAGTTTGTTCTGTGATTTTTTTTCACTGAACTCCTTTTTAAGTAAAATGTGCTGTTGTGCAGCCATTGAACTGCAGTGCAGTACCTGTCCTGACCCTGGATACAGTGGGGATGAGTACACTGGAACAGATCCAAATTATCTTGTGTATTATACAGAGGAAATCCTACCAAGGTTCTAACTGTGGTCTCTGTCCTGTTCCAGCTCATCACTGCAGTTGTAACGAAGAACTGGAAAGAGATTGTGCAGTCTTGTGACCTGCAGAATTGGAGAGAGGCTTTGGCTGCTGTGCTCACTTATGCCAGGCCAGACGAGTTTACAGCCCTTTGCGGTAAGGATACTTCACAGACTGGTTAATTCTGGAGCAGTACCATGGCTTTGCTCAGCCAGTTGCTTCCCCAGCTTCAGCAGTGGTGGGGAGAGATCACCAGAGTGATTCACCAGCATCTTTATTCATATTTTATCTAGATCTCCTGGGTAGCAGGCTGGAAAATGAGGGGGACAGCGTTCTGCAGACACAAGCTTGCCTGTGTTACATTTGTGCCGGCAACGTGGATAAGCTCGTTGCTTGTTGGACCAAAGTTCAGGATGGAAATAGCCCCTTGTCCCTTCAGGTTGGTAATTCTTTTAAAAAAGATGTTGGAAATAAGAGACTGTAATCATTTGGCTCTTAAATCAACTTACCTAGTGTAGAGCTTTGCTGACTGACGTACATCAGGATGCAAGCCTTTCCTTTCTGGAAAAATAACACATAAATGTGGTACTGGAAAATGTGTTGGGAAGTACAGCGGCCCTTGTGCTTGCCTTGTTCTTTGGGTGGTGCTGCTAATACACTTATGTAAAAACAATTGTAGTACTTAATGTTTTGGTAAAGAAGGGTCTTTCAGTGCTTGCATCTTTTGCAGTTAGGAAATACTTGGACTTTTATACTTTTGGAAATTCAGGAGAAGAAATCAAAAGAATTAGATTTAAATCTGGAGAGACAATTGTAGGAAGGCTGTCATGAGAGTTTTCTCTAGGGGTTTGCATATACAAGGCTTGGTTTCCAGCAGTGAAAAACATTGCTCCTAGCAGATATCTTGAGGGAATAGGATTGATGAGTGGAATGAAGCAGTTATGGAATAATTCATTTTATAGTACAATGTTAGTTTCTTCCATCTGTGCAAGGCCTTTGAAGGACCAGTTTTGGAAAGTATTTATTTGATGATACTGTGAGACTCTTGTGTAGTTAATTGAAGGAACTGATGTGTATCTGAGTTTTGCTTCATGTCATTAACTCTCTCCAGTTTTGTATTATCAAAATTATTTAATTTTGAGGGCTTTATTTACAGATTTACCTTCAGTTTGAATTTGCATTTTGATTGCATGGCTTTGGCCTCTCAGACAGTAAAATTGAAAAATATTGGTAAAGTCCTAATTAGGTGGCTTGTTTACTATGATAGTGGCAATAGAAGCTGTTGGTTTTTTTTTTTTTTTACTTGCCTTTTTTGAAGTGCTGATTTGTTGGGAAAAACAAACGGTTAGCAAACAATCTATTAGTAATGTATGGTTGAAATCTTTTGTGTGGTACACTCTCATTAAATCTCTTGTAAGATTTTAAAAAGGGGTTTAATTTTGGCAAATGAATATTTGTAGTATAAATACAGTAAGAAAAACATGAGAGAATGGAACAGAAAATGTTCCTGTAATTTAGGACTAGAAGGAAACCCAACCCAAGACCAGCTCTGGTGTTTGGGGATGTGCAAGGAAGGCAAGATATAGAGTATTTCTGGTGAATATCAGGAAAACCATTTTGCTGTAACAACTAGAAAACTATGGACAACTCTCCCAAGGGAGTTTTTAGCTCCTTTTAAGATGGATAAGAACTGACTTACTGAAACACTCTAAATGAACATGCAGCAGCCCGGCACTAGTAGTGATGACAGCTGTGATGTTTGTTTGCTCTCAGGCTGTCACCAGATAGCTTTATGAAAGCATCCACTTGGTGGACATGCTCAGTGCTGATAGGGCCCTGAAATCCTGTTTAATAAAAGCACTTCTCTTGAACTCTGCTGGCTTTGCTGTTAGAAGCTGCTTGGTGGGTGGTTGCTGTTCCATCCTCTGGGAACAGCCGTGCCTTTGGTGCAGCTGTGGCTGTTCGGGAAACCTGTGCTTGGCTTGTGCTCCCCTTTGGGTGAGAGGGGTGCTGCAGGGCTGCCCTGAGGAGCAGCTCTCCACAGCAGTCCTTAGCCAAGATTTCCTTCACTTCATTGTTCTCACTTGTGGGTGGGTTTTTCCCCTCCTGCTCTTTCAGGATTTAATAGAGAAGGTCGTGATCCTGCGCAAAGCTGTGCAGCTCACGCAGGCTGTGGACCCGAATGCCGTGGGGGCCCTTTTGGCTGAGAAGATGAGCCAGTATGCCAACCTCCTGGCTGCTCAGGGAAGCCTGGCTGCAGCATTGACCTTCCTCCCTGCCAACACCAACCAGGTATGGGGCCTTCAGGCTCTTTGCTTCCCCTCTCTCTCTGTGGACCGGTGTGCTTTGGAGCAAAGGTCTCTTCACAGTGGAGTTCGGCATCAGGGCTGCCACTTGACATGCACCTTGAGATGTGACAGCCAGGCTGTTACCCTCACCCTGCACTGGCCTCACTGAGCTGGCAGATGTGCACAGACTTCTGCTCCCTCTTGGTTTCACACCCTTGTGCCTGCAGCCAATGACTGCCAAAGGGTGTGCCTCCTGCAAGCCAGACACAGCGAATGACATTTGGTTGTTCTCTTCTGACTTCATCTTCCATCAGCTGATATTTGTAGACAGGCTGGTTTGGGAATGAGGCAGGCACTTGTAAGGCAGTTCCAATGGCCTCATGTCTCATGCAGAAAAGACTTATTCCAATGAAATAAAGCGGAGCAGGCTTCTGAGAGAGAGTGGCCACTCTGCCTCTTGCTGTGATACACCGCGTGCCAGGCAGTGCATTTCCCCTCCCTTCACTGCCCTTTTCTGATTGCAGCCAAACATCGTGCAGCTACGGGACAGGCTTTGCAGAGCCCAAGGGGAGCTCCCAGCGGGACAGGATGGCCTCAAGGGACCATATGAGAGAGAGCCCATGCCCAAAGGACGAGCTGGCCCGGTGGCTGGACGGATGCAGGCACCCCAGGCTCCAGCCCAGCAGTACTATCAGCAGGTAAATGGCCTTTGGCAATAAGGGAGGGACATGTTGCTTGAGTTCTGGAGAGTCATGGATGTAATAATTTTTTTGCTTTCTCTTGATCTGAGGCTGTGTGACAAACCTCTGCTGAGAGCCTTGTGGTGAAGGTCCTTGGTGCTTCCTGTCAGTCAGTACAGATGCCTCCTTTACTTCTCATCCGGAAACATTCTTTAAGCACCTTATCAAGTAGCCTGCTTCTGAAGATTTGGTCTTTCCCCACTGTTTGAAAATGTGCTTCAGTGCCAAGACCAGCTGTGTGGGAGAGCACTGCAGGAGTTCTCTGTGCTCCCTCTCACAGTCCCTGATGTTGTCCCATCCCTGCAGGCCTTGGGGCTCACCAGCCTCCCTGGGGCGGATTATTCCCACCCCCAGCTCTGATTTTGGCTGCAGAAGTTGCTGAGCAGTTGCAATAGCAAACTGAGGGCACATTTCAGCAGCTGTGGGTACAGCCTGCTGTGAAAAGACTTTCCCAGCCAGCTGTAAGGGGCATGGGCTGGTGGGGAGGCTGAGAGTGAGCTGGGCTTACAAGACGGACCTGGTGAGTGTAAGACTAATAAGGGAGCTGTGCAGGGAAGAGGAGGAGGAATGGGGGAGGAAAATTCCTTGGTTTTGCCTCTAACGTGAGGATGACACTACAAGAAAACACACTGGCCATCAGGGCAGTGTGGTGTGTTGGGCAGCCCTGGCTGTGTGTGCGCTTAGGGAGTACTGCCAGGTCTCTCATCCCCCAGCACAGCACTGCAGCTCATCTGGCCCTGCTCTAAAGGTGGTCTGGGCTGGTCTTTTCTGAGAGCAGAGCTGTGTTAGGGCTGTGAGTGTTCTCCTTACACAGAGATTGGCACAAGCGAAGTTATCTCTTGTCTGTGCTGCTCCTCAGGCAGTGCCTGCCAGAAAAACCAGGGCAGGAAAGAAAGAAGGGATGAAAGATTGGGGGGCAGTTGGGCATTCTCAATGTCAGCAGCAGCGTGTGCCTCTGCCTTCTCTCCAGAGTGTTAGCAAGGTAGATTTCAGAAGGGACAAAGCATTCATCCAGGATTTACCTTGCTAACCCCAGTGCATATGATTTTAAATGCATCATCATTAATAATCAAGTCTGCTGTGCTGTCTGTGTCTTTGGCCTTCTTCCTTGTAAGCAATGAGTTGCCTTGAGAAGCGAAGCTGTGTGTTTCCTGTTTGGCTCTGGAGAATAGCAGCTCTCCTCTAGATGTTGAGATATGAGCAATGCTTTTTTTAAACCTGAGCTCCCTCTTTCTCCCACTGTTTCCAGAATGCCTCAAGCAATTATTTCAGCAAGCCCTGCTCATTAATTAAAGGCTGGGTGTATCACAACCCCTCAAGTTCACTGGCAGTTACAGCCCTCTATGTTCCTGGCTTTTCAGGGAGTTCATCCTCAGCAGGAAGGGCTTGAAGGGGACAGGTGTCAGTCAGAAAGGTTCTGAGCTGATGAACCAAAATGGAGAGAAATGACATATTTGAGTCTCAGGACACTTGCTTTGTTTGACTTCCTTTTAAGAAAGCGTGACTTGTTCAAGCTTGAGGCAGCCTTTGTTTAACTGCTGTCCCAAATAGGAACATGCACTTAACATTTGGATTCCTTTTAGCATAGTTTTGTGAACCCTCTTTTTTATCTGAATAAACCAGGCATGAAAGGGGGTGAAAAAGTCTTTTAGATACTCCAGTGATGAGTTATGCAGGCATTAGCACTGGCTGTTGTGCAGCTGACTGCACCATTAGCCTAGCACTGTGTGCGGCTAGAGACACAGAGACTGAAGCCAGTTGAGCCAGCCAGGACTGCAGGGTCACAGCTTTCCCTCTGCCTACACTCCTAAACCCTAGCCATGTTGTCCTGCTGTTGGGCAGCACACCCACTCCTTGCTCAGGAATGTGACAGGCACAGGAAGTTCTTGATTTCTGTCCCATCAGAAAGGTAGAAGTGGTTGTATGGAATTGAAGCCGTTTGGAGTGGCAAAGAAGGAAAATAGAGGAAAGGAGCTACGGGAGACTGGCTGGGGAGCAATTATCATTACGATGTGTGTTTGTGCATGTGCAAGAGCTGAGTATCAGATTTTAACCTTTTTTAATTCATCTGAAGCTCAGTTTAAACAGACTCCTTTTGTGTGAGGCATATGTTTGAATTTAACACGGAACCTGGGGCTTACAGCTGTGGTTAGTGATGCTCGCTGTCATGGACTAATGGCGGGGGGGGGGGTGCCGTATGCAGTAGGAAAATGTGCTGAAAGCTGGAGACCTGGCTGACTGGCACAGGTAACACTGCACTTGCTCCACAGCCTGTTGCAGCTGCAATTCCACTGTGCTTTGTCCTCACTCTGCAATTTACTTTGGCTCCAGTGCACAGTGATTTTTGTCTGTCTTGAATGCAATTTCCTTCTTCCTCTGAGATTTCATGGCTGTTACAAGTGCCAGCATGCAAACCTTCTTGAGTTCACTTCTTTGCATCTTGTTTTGTGAAACCCTTTAGACTTTTTTATTGGTTTGTTTTCCATGATTGGTATTTCTTTGTTCGATTCAGGTTAGAATTGCCCCTACTGTCACTACCTGGAGTAACAAAACTCCTACTGCCCTTCCCAGCCATCCTCCTGCAGGCTGTCCCTCTGACATACAGGTATAACCTTCATTATTCCTCTCTGAGCCTCTGCTCCACCCTGGTATGTCCCCTTGTATAGTCTGGGTACTTGGCACAGCCTGGTACAGATAGATGGAAGGAGCAGCTCTCATGTGTGCTCTGGTTTTACTCCTCTGCATCGTGTTACTTTTTTTTTTTCCACCAATGCCCAGATGAGCGGCACTGGAAAGCCTTGAGTGGGAGCTCAGTGTGACCTGAGTCTCCCCAACCCTTGCCCCACACTGGAATATTTGAAGTATGATTTTTCCTTTCCCCTTTTCCATGGAGATTAGAAGCTTCAGAGTTAACATTGAAGTTTAGTTGAAAGATGGCAGGGCGCTCTCGGGCTGCCTGAACACCAGGCAGCACGGGAAGGGAGCTCTCCCTTGTGCAGGAAGGTGTGTGCTGCTCTGCTTGCTGCTGAAGTCACTGTACATCCAGCTGTGCTTTCAGTGCTGTGCTGGGCACCCTAAGGCACTGGGGTGCTTGGAGGCATTTGTCCCTGTGCCGGTGATTCCCTTCTTCCAGGGAATGTGGTTTTGGGCCTTGAAATGTGAACTGATCATTTTGCAGCAGTTCTGCTTCAGCACTGCATTACCATTACTGATTAAACCCTGTCCCTCCCAACCATTTTTCCTGTAATCTTTTTTCTTTTTGCAGGGGGACAACCCACCTCCTCCAGGGTTTATTATGCCCGGTGCTGTTGGCCCCAGCATGCCACCACAGCAAGCCACATCTTCCAACTACAGCATGTACTCGCAAGCAGGAACGCGGCCAGCGTACCCACAGAGTGAGTAACAGCAGCTTCCCCCTCTCTCTCCCACCCAGGTGGGCCAGCATTAACTCAGGAATAACCAGTCCTCTCCTTGTGGTTGGGAGTGTTCAGACCAAGCCAGTCCCACAGTTCCTGCGGGGTGGGGAGAAAGGTGAGGTGACATTTGAGTATTGTCATTTCTTGATGGGGTCCAGACACCCTCTGTCAAACACTCCTCCTCTGCTGAGGTGTCTACCCACAGCTCTCAGACTCACTCGACAGCTGGCCCTGCCCAAGGTTGCGCTAGGGTCAGAAACTCCAAAGTCTGAGTCCTGGGAAAGCAGCACAGGCCTGGTAAGGAGCGACACAGCTCATCTATGTGCAGCTGGGCCATCCATTTCTCATTGGGGCTCCGTGGAGATAGGAAAGGGGATGAGAAAATGAGAGCAGTAGTAGAGGTGAGTGAAGAAGGGGGCAGAGCCCTGATACACTCAAAGGAGGGACTGAAAGTACTGGCATGATGTAGGAAAAATGGCCATAGATGGGCAGAGGCAGTGAAATTAGGCTGCAGGGCCCACAGTGAAAGCCTGTGAGCTTACATTCCCTTCCAGAGCCTGTTCATTTCCTTGGCCTGGACTTTCCCTTTGTAAAAACCTGGGGTAGGGCTTTCCCTGCCCTGTGAACCCCTGTGAGGATGGCAGTGGTCCAGAAGACCACAGTGTCCATGTCCCAACCCCACCCCAAGCAGCATGGTGGCTCTGGGCTGGAGAGTGTGTGTGGGAGAGGAGGAGTCCTTTGAGCCAAGGCCATCCTCTCTGTGCCTCCCTGCTCCCAGCGACAGGCTGGGGATTCGAGCAGTCCTACAAGTGCAGGCAGAGCTGTGGGAACCAGGATTTGGCTGGGCAGGTAAGTGGTTTCGGGGGGTAGGGGGATGAAGAGAGGAGAGTCAGGAAGCAGAGGCAGATGAAACTGCTGCTCTGTTATGAACTCACTGACTGACTGTTTTTTCTCCCTGTTTGTAGCGTATCAGGCCACACAGCAGTACTCCTCTGGAACAGGGGGACCAGCTCTCTATCAGCCTCAGCAGCCTATTGCTGTCCCTGCTTCAGCCTCTTACTCCAGCCCTGCCCCTAACACCACCCCTTCCTACCTGCCCTCTGCCCCTGCCCACTCCATGCCCTCCCCGCTGTACCCTGGGCAGCCTCAGCCCTCCCCAACAAGCCTGAATCCCATCTCTTCCTACCCTGTTCCTTCTTCTGGCACATCCTTTCAGCATGGCAGGCCAGGACCTCCAGCAACTTCTGTGGCTTATGCATTACCTACTGGACCAACAGGTACTCTGCCTGCAACCAGTGACCTTCCTGCATCCCAGAGAACAGGTCTGCGCTTGGACAGGGGGGCAGGCAGGGAGGAGGGAGGGGTTCGGTCTTCACCCACTCAGTTAAATATGCACTTTTTTCCTTGTGAATGCTCTGCAAAAAGTTTGCTTTTGCTTAGAGATCAGTTCAAAGCATTTCTAAACCACATCATCACCCCTGTGCATCTGTGATAGGGCTGTTGGTGCACTAAGCAGCATGAGCAGTCACCTTTCTCTGGCGAGCCAGACCTTGCCACAGTCACAGAGCTTTTGTCTTGCCCAGGACAGGATGCTACAACAGGCTTGTTATGAGGCTGTCGTATGCCATGGATGGATCATGGCTCAATTTTATCACTGGCGTCAGAGCCTGTGTTGTGACTGGAGAGCAAAGTACAAAAATGAGCAAGTTTTCCTAATCGCTGCAGACAAGATGATCCTAGTTCTCCTCGCAGAATGATTTTGCAGACGTGATTTGTCCCTGTGTCCCTGGTCCTTGAGCAGCCTTTTAAGCCCAGGATTGGCAGCATATTTAATTCAAACAGCATTTCCTGTGGCATCAGCTCCTTTTCACTATTTTGTCCCTAACCTCTTATGGTGATGGGATTTTACTGTAGCTGCAACTGCCTTAAAAGATAATCAGAAGTGATTTAGAAATGCTTTCACATGTCTCTTCCCTGAATGTCAATTAAAAGCATGTGTGTGTGGCTGACACGTAGGAGCATGTTGGAGCATGCTTGGTGAGAGAGCGCTCGCTGACGTGGGGCTCCGTGTCTGCTTGTGACTGCCTGGGTGTCACTGTTTGCCGTGGGACAGTGACCTCGCCTGCCATAACAAACCTGTCCCTTTACTTAGCAGCCTGTGAAGCAGCAGCTTTGCATGCCAGACAGTGCAGGAAGAATCAGCAGTCCTTTTCTAAACCTGCTCATAAACATACTTGACATCCAGGTGGTCCAGCTGAAGAGTCAAGGACCAGATCTGGGAGGCAGAGAGTACAGGGAATGCTGGACAAGATTTGAGGGATGTTTTGGGGATGTCGAGTCTGCTGACAGGCCCTAATGTGCACACTGTCATTCCCTCTCTTATTTTAAAAGTCTCTTAGGGGTGATGCAGTGCAGAAAAGCCATTTTGCCTTTGGCAGCATGAATCCTATGAGTAGATGCTCCTGTTGGTGTCCTTGGGGCTGGCAGCTCACATACCCCCTTGCATTTGAGGGAAAAGCAGTCTTTTGCCCTGTCAAAAAATAGGTGTAGGGCTGCCAGAGTTGCAAGGGGAGAAAAGGCCTTTTCCATTCACCATGCAGCCAGATTTGGTGTCCTGTTTGTTCTTGGAGGTGCTGTACTGTGACCTCTCCTGACCCCATGTTACGGGGCATGTCAAATTTGAATCTCTAAGCCAAAGGAATTATTAAATTGGATGGTGGAAGAGGTATTGGATAGGATTCTAGGCCTGGGATGTCAAGCAGCACATTATAATGCAGACACCATAGTCTCTGCACCTCCAAATAAATGCAAGGAACAAGAAGATTGTTCTTTCTTACCCGTTTTACTACTCGGCTTGCGTCACTGGCAGGCACTTCGGATCTGCCACTTGCTGAGTTTCTTGCAGTGACGTGACATAGTCCACGTGGCATGCTCAGAGTGGGTGAGGCTCTTTTCAAAGTTAAAAGTTGTTCATATTAGGCTTTTTATAAAACTTTCCGAGAATTATCCATGCTGCTTATGTTCTTCTCAGCAGGTGTGGTGAGAAGGTAGCCAGTACAAAGTGTCAGACTTCAGGAACCCAAACTTGGGCATCCTCTCCATTTCTGCAGCCTTAGGCTGAAATGCAGAGGTGGACTCCAGGGCACGGCAAGGTGCTGAGGCCAGGATGGCTCATGCATACACACAAGTGATGGGTGCAGCTGGAGAACTATGGAAAAAAGATTGAAGAGCACACTCTGTTCTCTTCCAGTGTTTAGATTACACCTTTCAGAAAGCATGTAAACAAGAAGGAAAAAAATCTTTTTTCCTAAGTGCAGCAGTGACAGTGTACATGCTTAATATGCCTAACCACCAACACATTTTCTGAGCAGCTGCAGTGCCTAGTTAGGGATGCCTTGGCATGAGATCCTGTAGAACCACAGAGATCTGCAGCCAGAAGTAGATCTCACCTGTGACTCGGAGTGTTCTGCTGCAGAGATACTGATCCTGGCAATGAAGTAGTGTGCTTTTGTGTGGGGTGATGATCTTATCTGGGAACATCATGCTTCACTTTGCAGATGTGACTCATTTATAGGCAGGAGTAAGGGAGGAAGGAAAACAGATCTCAAATTTGAACTCTTGAGAAGCACCTGACCTTTGAACTGGCTTGGATTTAAAGATGCACTTAAAGAGTTCTGTAAATATTTTCTGGTTTTTTGCAACAGTATATAACATCAATATGTTAAGCTGTGCTCAGAGCTTCGGTAAGCAAGAAAAGCCCACATTTAATTTTATTTTCAACCCTTCTCACTTTGTTTTGTGATAGATCTTTGAACCTACTTTCAAGGAAGTTCTAATTTTCAGCGTCCTGAATCTTGTTTGAAAATGCAGTAGACCAATTCTGAGCTAAAGGAAGGGTTTGCACCAGAACTATGAGCAGGCCAACCCCAGGGACAGGAGTTACCTCATCCCCAAAGCTCCGTCACTCTTTGAAATGGTGTGGGCTTTATTGGCTGCATTTTGCCATTTGGATTTATTGCTCAGTCTGAGCAGGCAGTGTGTCTCTGTGTGTGAGTGTAAGGTTGATGTGTGAACATACTTGGGTTGCTGGGCTGCATGCAGTTGAGAGTGTGCCTTGATTTGAGAAAATACTTGGAGATCCACCTTAAGTTCAAGTACTTCAAGCATCAAAAAGCTTTCTGGAATGTAAAATGGTGTGGAGAAGATTGTGGCTAAGAGTAATGGTCTGTCAGCTGCACTGGAATAGAAAATGAGAACACCCGAAGAGATAAGAAAATGGGCCAGAACCCTGCAACATTTGTTATAAACAACTAGAAACACTGATTTACTGCATGGAAAGAGCAACAGGCTTGTTTTGGGTGAAGGTGAACAAAAGGAATTCCATGGGGGGTTTGAACAAATGACCTGTCTCCAAGCTGGCATAGTAATTAGATTAGGTGTTTTTTTCTGCTGATGCATGTTGTGAAACTAAATTGCTGGTCAAAAATTAAAGGCCGACTGCTTAATTATTTTTGAAGAATTTTTTTTTTTTTTAGTTATCTTTGCATTTTGTCTGCAGAAAGTCTACCATCTCAAGACCAGGCCTCTCCCTTCGCAGGTGAACTAGGTACCACCTAACCTGAAAATAATTACAGCCACTACATGAAATTAATTGAACAGACATCAGTTATGCAAACGTTCTTTAGAGGACATTGTGTGATGCTGTTTGCCAATTAGGCTTTAATCAAATTGATTTTTAATTCCTTAATTGAAACCAATAACAATATATCTGGAGTTTTTAACCACAGAAACAAATTCTTTTAAAATATTTTCCTTTTTTAATGCAAATTATTCCAGGAAATTAACAGCAGTAGCAGTCTGGGAGATTTTCTTAACATGTTACTCCTATCAGTTGGACTCCCTGTATCTGAAATAGTCTAGGATTTTCTGGATAGGAAGGAATAGAGGAGGCTGCCAGGAGATGGCACTGCCTTTGGTTAAAGAGAAAGCAGACGTGAAAGGGGTTTTAAATAGTTTTTCATTTACCCCTTTAAGATGCTCTGGATGTGGAACTTGCTTGACAAAAGCTCGGGAGCAAATGAAATTTCAGATAAATTGAGCAAATTCTGCAGTAATGTTAAGCTGTGCAGTCTAAGGTAAATTCATCATCTGCTAAGTGAAAAACACTGTGGTGAAAAAGTCCATTGAGCAGGGATTTGGTTTTGCTGGCTTTTTGTGGCTTTGTGCAATAAATCCTGATTATTCGGGGAGGCCCCGGTAATGCCTGGATGTAATGCCGTGGGCCCGATTCCATGTGCTCCATGAGGAGATGGGCAGCTCTTTCTAATGCACTAATGGAGCTTTGGGGTGCAAATCTCACAGCTGCAGGGGGCTTGTTTTCCTGGGAGAACAGAAGGTTTGGTGCAGAGCAGCACCCCAGACTTGGAGTGAATCTGCTCAGACCTCCTCTGTGCTTCTTCCAGTTTCAAACAAATCACCCCTGGTGCAGAAAGCCAGACTTTTCCACCTTGCTCAAGCAGCTCTGCTCTGATTTGGGGATACAAAGCACCCAAAACCATGCTGTAGCTGGCAGGGGAAAGCTGGGTTTGTAGCTCTTTTGTGTTTGCAAGGTGGCTGGGTGAATCTGGCCTGAAATGTTTAAGGCCTCTTATGCCTCTTCTTTTTGTGTGGTGTTGCTGGGGAACTTCATGTACAAATGTCACGGATAAGCTCTCTTCACATACACAGGTTGTGTAGCAGAGCTTTTTTGGGCATGGTAGGCCCTTTTCAAGGGCATGTCTGCTCAAAGCTCTTTCTTCCTGCAAGAGAAGGAAACGTTAATAATTAAGTTATTAACTTGAGAACACTTGGTCAAGATCCCAAACCTGCCCAGCAGGTGCGGAGCCCAAAGGGTCTGATGGCAGGGATGTTGAGAGGCTCTGGCTGGCACAGGAGCTGTTCTGGCCCTCAGGGAAGGGCAGAGGAGCAGACAGGAGAGGGCAGGCTCTGCCAGTAGAGCCATGGCAGGGAGCTGGCTCAGCTGAGCTCAAGAAGGCATCACCTCCTCCCAGGTACTTAGAGTCTCTGTTTTCTCTTTGTCCCAGGGCCTCAGAACGGCTGGAATGACCCTCCCACCCTGAACAGAGCTGCCAAGAAGAAGAAGGTATTCTAGGAAGTCCTACCTCAACACAGCTGAGTGCTGGTCACTTGAAAAGCAATTGTTTAAGCTGCTCCTGGGAAACCTTTTGGCAGGATAAGGAAAGAGAAGGGTTAGCAGCAAACAAAAGCTGCACCTCATGAGCAGAAATGGCCTTAATGTGTCTCTAATATGCATTATCCCTCTCCAAATATCTAAGCCTCTAAAGAGATGGTGGGTTTTTGCTGAAGTTGTGGTTGTTAATAACAACATTGTTCCTGGTTTGAAGCAAATACTTCTGACTGTTTACATCTGCAGGAAAGCAGCAGAGTTTTGCAGGAGATGATACTTAGGTAAAATGAGGAGTCTGTGCAAATTGTTATAGATTATTGATGTTGCTGGAGCTGAAAGCAATTTATCCTGATGAAGGGTCTGACCCTAAGAGATCTGTTGAGAGTAAGACAATTTCCATGATGGAGATAATGTAGTTTTGCAAAATGGATTTAAATTGCAGCAGGGCAGGATAACTGGGAACACTTGGCATGGAGCAGAGTGAGCCTTTTCATCCCCTGGTGCTGCTATAGCCTGGAGTATCTCCATAGCAGTCAGTGTCATCCACCACTCTGACCCTGGGAAGCAAGAGTTAGTCTGGAGTGTCTAAAGTGTGCAGAGAACAAAAAAAGTTAGAGCAGGCAAGATAAGATCTGGGTGAAGGTGAAGGCAGAAGTCTTCCTTTCCCTTTGGTCTCTGCAGTTCAAGGTGACAAACCTTTTGGAGGTTGGTTAGAGAACTTTTAGTGTCAGAATGACTGCTGGAGCTGAGAGCTCAAGAGGCAGCCTTCTGCACACAGGGTTTTGCTACTTCTGTGTGTGTGTGTGTGTGTCACAGCCAGAGTTTCTGCTGTAGCCAAGGCTTGCGGGTTGGCTCCTTCTAAGTGAGGAATGTGCTCCTTGCATTCCCTGTTGGGTATTTAACAAATCTGTCAGTTGTGTTTCTGTGTTTGTTTCCCTTTTGTCCACTGTCTGAGGGGTGGTTTAGGATATTATAAAATGACTCACCACATGCACTATTACAAAATAGAAGGAACGTCAAGCCATAATTTTCAGCTGTTTTCCTCCTAACTAAGAACTTATTCACCATTCAAAAGTTTATTGCTGTGATTCATTTCTTTTATTACTGGCTTTGTTGCTGGATTGGGAATATTTTTTTTGCTGTCCGAAACCACTATCTTAATTCTAGGGTTGTTCATTCAGGGCTCTGTAATATTCCCTTTTTTTTCCATGCACACCCAAAGAAGTGTGCACGTTCCCATGGAAGCCCTTTTTCTGTTGTTTGGATTCCTGTATGATGTGTAGCAGAGGCCAGAAGCTCATTTTGTTGTCTCTTCCCTCTTCCAAATGTTTGTGAAACACCCCTGTGTAAAGACTGGCAGATGCTTAGGGATGAATCTGAAATGCCCTGGTAATCTGCCTTAGTGCAGACCTGTGTGCCAGAAGCTTGGAAAGCTTTCAGAAGCTTTACTGGGGCGTGTTGCTGGCTGCGACCTACGTACTGCATGGACAAAAATACACCCTTGAAAGTGAGACACAAAAGTCTAAATATAATGACCCAATAGTAAGAATAGATGTAGGTGTGGGTTAGTTTTCTCTTCTAATAGTGCTAGTCTGCCACATCTCTGGTTTGTGCCCTTGGCCGGGGGAGAGTGGCTCTGGTTCGAGGTGGCTGCACTCACCTCTTGTGGCCAGGGGCTGGCTGGGCTGCCCCAAGGCAGTTCCTGTTGTGCAGCCCGAGGGATGGGTTTGGTTAGCCAGAGTGCAATCCTGTGTTGTCTGCCCCTGTTACGTCTGTATCCAGTGCTCCCACTTACTGTGGTTTGGGAAGTCTGTAAGAGCTGGGTGTTGTGCTGTGCCTGCAGCAGCCACACCGACACAAATGCCCTGCTTTTTTCCCAGGTCCCTGACAACTTCCTGCCCCCAGTCCCCATCACTTCCCCCATCATGAACCCGCTGGCGGATCCACAGGCTCAGATGCAGCAGCCCCCGGCTCCGGCACCGCCCAGCAGTGCACCCAGCTTCCAGCCTCCACTCTTCCCTGCAGGGCAGATGGTGCTGCAGGGTGGCTTCCAGCCTGCTTCCCAGCCCCTGGGGCCATCCATCATGTCACCCACTGTTTCCAAACCCAGCACGGAGGGGGCCCCGGGGGCCCCAATCGGCAATGCCATCCAGGTAACGTAGCCCCAGCACTGTATGGGTTTGTTTGTCCATCAGTAGAGCCTGCCAGGCAGGATCCTGTTATCCAGGCTTTTCTTGTAGCTGCAAAGTGTACTGTGGAGTTTCTAGGCACTGGCTGTGTGCCGTGCTGGCATTTTGGTACTGTAATCTTCACCTAGATGCCACTAATCCTATAGTCAGTATGGGCCAACAAGCTGCTTCCTTCTGCAACTTCCACACCTTCCCAGAGGGAGCAACAGCAGGTGCTGGTAAAGTCACCTCCACACACCCACAGGGAAGAAATAGGAGTTGTGCCAAGCTAGCTAATAATGCCACTCAGTTTAGCTGAAAACAACATGTGGGCACAGTGACCTGGAAAAGTCTCACCTGTTCTCTGTTGCTCAGCACGTGCAGGCACTGCCAACAGAGAAGATCACCAAGAAACCCATCCCTGAGGAGCACCTTATTCTGAAGACTACATTTGAAGCTCTCATCCAGAGGTGCCTGCTGTCTGCCTCCGATCCGGTAGGTGACTTCTGTGATGTGTGATTTCTGATAACAAACTCATTTCAAAGGGAAGCAACAGTTAGCTGAGAAAGGGGAAGATTAACAGCTTTAAGACAACCACTGGAGCTGGATAGGAAAAACATTTCCCATGGCAGCCAGTACTTTGTAAATGAGCCATCCCTCCCAAAGCTTCTCAATTATTTCTGATGGCCAGTAAATAACATGCCACCACAAAGCCCAGATGCTGACTGTTCAGCTTGTGCCTGCCACATGCTACAAGGTGGTGCTGGTGGTGTGCAGAGGGCTTTGTGCACTGAATCTGCATGGTCAGCAGCACAGACTCGTGCTCTTCTTGGTTCAGTATCACTCAATTGCTCAAAATCCTTTATTTAAAGGCTGTAGCGAGCATATATACACGTGTGTGTGTATATATAGTGTATACTGCATTCCTTTTGACCTTTTCTTCCTCTAAGTGCCCCTTCTCCCAGCCAGACAAAGAAGGCAAAAGCATTCCACTCACATCTGCACCTGGGGATTGCTTTTCTGCACTACCAACACATTTTGCTTGCTTCTTGTTAAGTCTCTCTGATTTTGTTAGGCAGAGAAAGTGTTTCAGCCCAGGGAGACAAGAGACACCACCCTGACTGTACACATCAGTTGTTGTCAGAGCAAATACAGGCACTGCTCAGCTATTACATTCTAAAGGGGAAAATGGGAACGGGCACTAAAAGAGCGAGGAGAACAACCAGTTTGCACTTCCACCTAATTGCTTTGGCTGGAGAGATGCCTTGCAGTTTCCTAGACACCATTTATTCCTCTTTGTCCTAGCTGACCATCTGTAAAATGAAAGTAGCATGTGCACCTTTCATGGGTTTTGAAACAAATGTTCTGTGGTCCATTTATCTGAGAGTTAGCCAGTTCAAAAGAACTGGGGGTTTCATACCTGCTCCTCCTGGGGTACTTTTTCCTTAGATACTTCAGTTCCTTGATGACATAACTGCTGCTGAGGAGTTTTCCACATGTGGCCCAAGATCTGTGTGCTGTGTTCTCCTTTATGCCATCTGAACAGCTTTCCCTAATTTCTAGCACAGCAGGCAGCCATC
The DNA here is from genome assembly GCF_017639235.1 of Corvus kubaryi. Classification (NCBI taxonomy): domain Eukaryota; kingdom Metazoa; phylum Chordata; class Aves; order Passeriformes; family Corvidae; genus Corvus; species Corvus kubaryi. The sequence goes on along the minus strand of NW_024582059.1, from coordinate 16,077,981 downwards.
AGTTGGTCTTCACCCTTGAGCTAGAGCATTCCCACAAGCTTTATTTTCTCCAGGATTTAATCCAGAGAAATGTTTCCAGTTGCCAGGGAAAATGGCACTTAGGATAAGTGAAGATGGTTTCATGCATGGGCTGATTTAGGAGGAAGTTCCATTACTCTTGTGCACTGATGACATTTCTGCTGCTGTTGACCAGCAGCTTTTTTGTGCTCCTGCAATTGTAACCTTGATGCTTTATTACTTTATTACTCTGAAGTAAAATCTACAATTTTAGATGTTGTTTTGGAAAAAAAAAATGGGTAAAAATTCATTTCTCCAGCAGCTGCAGCTCCAGGTGGAATGTACTGGGGTTATTTTGGTGGCAAAACAATTCCAGGCACATCAGTGGGTGGTTTACTTTATAAAAGTCATGGAAGCACAAAGGGTCTGTAAGGACAGATTGGGCTAGGCTATTAGCTGTTCTATTGACACTAAAAACTTACAGACAAACTGCTGGCTTTACTAATCACATGAGGAAAAATATAATTAGGATTTGCCATAAATGATGACTGAGTTGTAAACACTTAGAACTTGAGTACTTGCATGTGCCCTTAAGCTCTCGCTGATGTTGCTGGATACTTCATTCCAGTAAGAATTTTATCCAATTACCACTATACTTTTTCAATGAACCATAGGGAAAAAAATCATGCTGCAACTCAGAATTCTGTCACTTTTCTTATCAGCTATGCCAGTGGGGTTTGCAAATGACCAGTGGCTTTTGGGGTGTACCTCTACTGTTTTCTAGTCTCTGTAGACAACTGGAGCATTTACGTGTGGAGAACTACAGTCATATCACGTGATCTTTCCTAGCGAAATCAGGAGAGAAGAGTGCAGAACAATGAATCCAAATTATGTGTTAGGAATTTGATGTGCTGCATTGCTCTTTGCAATGATACCAGGTTAGTCTGGGGTTCTTAAAATCACTGTGCTTTGATGTATTTATTTCTCTTGCAGCAAACCAAGAGGAAGCTGGATGATGCAAATAAACGCCTGGAGTTTCTATATGACAAACTTAGGGAACAGACAGTAAGTTCTGTTGTACTTCCCCCCACCCCTCAATCACGTATGGCCAATGACTTCATTGGTGCAGTACTACTTCTGCAATATGCAGCAGGTGCTCGTTTTTTCTTTGGAAGTGTGCTCCAGATCCATTTATTGGATGTTTGCATGGATTTCTTAGAAAACAGCTAGTTACTGTGCTTGACTCCACACACCTGTGCAGACTTCACAGTGTTTTGAGGTTGTCATGAGTTTTGTGGTGCTGTGCTGAGCCAAAGAGCAGAGCTCCTTGCAGCAGGCATTGTTTCTCTGCTCCAGGAAGGAACTGAGACACACAGCCTGGGGTCAAAACAGAACCCAGGAGACTTCCATGTTGGAGGCTCACTGACTTCACTGGAAGGCAGATGTGCAAGTACTTTTGAAGATCTGGTAATTTTTCCAAAGCCTTCCAGAAGGCTTTGGCAGAACAAAGGACCGTGCTTAAATGTCTTAGTACCTTAAGATGAGAGTGATGTAATCCTCTTGTTGTCAGGCCATGTTTGCTGAGCTATTAACTTTACCCAAAGGTGTAAAAGCTCAGTAGGTTTTTCTGGTGCCAAGAGTCTGTCACAGCAGGTCTCCCACCCCAGGGAATTGCATCCAGGGGCTGGCAGGGAAGGCTTGCAGGGCGTAGCAGTACTGCAGAGAAGGTCCATGCTGGTTGAAGTCTGCTGTTAGACTTCCCAGTGACTGTTCCCAGTGTGGTGCAGCTCTGAAGTTGGCTGGCTCCAACAGAAGGAACTAATTGCTCCACCTTCCTGAGGACCAAGTGCTACACTCAGAATTTCTCTCTTTCTAGTTTTTCCTTTGTGCTGACCTGCCTTGCCTGCCTTCCTTGCAGCTCTCTCCAACCATCATCAGTGGCTTGCACAACATCGTGAAGAGCATCGAAACCCGCAACTACCAGGAGGGACTGAACATCCACACACACATCGTCAGCACCAGCAACTTCAGCGAGACCTCTGCTTTCATGCCAGTCCTGAAGGTCGTCCTCACCCAGGCCAACAAACTGGGGGTGTGAGGTAGCCCTGCACTTGCAAAGCCCTGGTGGTTGCTTTCCCAAAGAAGTGCATTTCTACGGCAGACATGCGGGAAATGGACCAAGCGCTCGTCCTCACAGCATGGCGCAGTAGAGCTGGCAAATGGCATTACACTCTCCCTGCAAAGTACTTTGTTCTAGAAGGGCTGTGGAGCCCTGGTGCTTTTCTTCTTATTTTAATCCTTTCCCCATCCCTAATGATTCTCATCTACAAATAGTATATTTAATGGATGATGCCCCACGTTGTCAATTTTTAGGTGCATGTTACACTGCTAAACAGTGGCTTTTAATAACAGATGTATGTGTTGAAACAACAGGATAGGTTGTGTATCAGACCCTAAAACAGATTATTCCCCTTCCACCCCACTGTTCCTTATCCACCAGATTAAAAACAGTCTGATCATGTTATAAGTGTATTTGGTCTTTCATTTTATGAAGCTGCTTGCAGTTCTGTTATTACAATTTACATGTTAAATTGCTTAATTGTGCACTGGGGCAAATGAGCAAAATAAAAGCTAATGTGATATTTTCAATAAATGTAAATTTATTAAAATTTGTCTTTATGAAGTGCAATGGAGAGATTTTGAACCTGGAGTACAGTGGGGCTGCTGTCTGTTGTGTCTTGGGCATAAGAATACTTCATCACTAAAGCTCTGTGTAGAACACAGAAAGAGCAGCAGTTGGAAGAAATGTCTGGATTTTGGAAATAAAAGAAGCAATTTGGCATGAAAACTCCCTAAAATATCAGTGCCAGTGGAATGTAGCTTTGGCAATGCACACTGCAAGAAATAACATCTAAATAACAATGTAAATCACTGGTGACTTCTGTGACTTCAAACAGATTTGTCAGGCAAAACAGTTTTATTTCCTTTCCAGCATTTTCTTACTTCATAAACTTTTAAAATTGGTGAACACAAACCATCAGTTTGGAGTTACCTTATTTGAGGAGTCTAAACAACAATTGGAGTAAATTTTTTGATCTAGGTTACAGGTTTCTAAGCAGCATTACAAGTACTCTTGTGTAAGTATACTTAGTATAGCAGTACCTCGTTTCTTGATTCAAGGTAGAAAAGTTTTAAAAGAAGACACATTCAAAGGTAACCAGGAATAAAATTTTAAAAAACCACCTCAACAAGGTGAAAAGCAAGTGTGCTGGGCTGGCCTGAGGTTTCTGTGATGCATTGCTCAGCAAGGAAAACAAAAAGTCTCAGCACTTCAGGACCAAACCAGCAGCTAGGAGGTAATGCTAGAGGAATACAGGAGCTGGCCTTGCATATGCTCTCTCTCTGTTTTTGGAAGTTGTGGACATGGAACAGGAGGGGTGGCAAGCACTGTGAAGGACAGGCAGCTGGTCCATATTTTGGGAAGCTGGCTGTTTCTGGGCAGTGACAACTGAGGAGACTGATGGTGGTGGCAGAAGGGGATGCCCTCCAGTAGGTGCAGGGTCGTGGGCAAAAGTACTGCTGTAAATTGGAAGATCATAAGTTGGGAACAAGAGCGAGCAGCAGCATGTGAGAGAATTGGCTGGGAATATCTCCTGTGTGAGATGTGACTTTGTAAAAGCCATGGAATGTTTAATGACACAAATCTTCATGAGACTTGCATCCGTGTCACAGAAGATGCCAAAGAGAAGGGACTCGGCAAGGCACGCATGCTAGGGACAGGACTGAAGAGTTTATTTAATGGGAAGAGATTAAATAAACTTTGCTTGTTCCCCTTGTGAAGAGCACAAGGGAATTGGATTCATTGGAACTAGAGAGCAGTGTTAGCATGAGAATAAATGTGGTCTGAGCTGGCCATGTGTAGGTTTGGTCTGGAAATTGAAGTGGTCAAAAATGAGACCACCAGATCAGAGGGAAACACTGGGGGGTTTTGAGGTGATAGTATCCTAAGAGTACCCTGATGTCACCCCATGGCCTGGACACTATGTCAGCAATGGAGTAATCCCCTCTCCCTGCTGAAAGGAAAGCTGTCTTCCACCTCACCCATCATCAGGAGCTCAGGACAGGAACACTACACTGCCTGAGTACGTAACAGGAGTGGATGCAAAAATCTGCTACTTCTCTCCTGAGAGCAGCTGAGATGAATTATTGGTTATGCTGCCGTCTGTTCATATCTTCAAGGAATGCCAAGCAATTAGCCACCCATCTGATGGGATAAATGCAAACGGCCATCTTCATTTCCAGAAGGCAATGAAGCCCTGCCAAGTTATGCTGGTAAAATAATTTGGCCCCAAATAGCCTAATTTTGATCTCACTGAGTGAGAAGAGATTTATACCTTTATAACACCAACCAAGCTGCTCCTCTTTGTAGCCACCCAAGGCTACAGAATTGTAAGAAGAAGGGATGGAAGGAAATTCAAGGATGCAATCAGAGCAGCATGGGTGTTACCTGATGGCAGCTGACATGGGGAGGTACCTTGCTACTTCAGCAGTCACCATCCAAGCAAAAGGGCCAGCAGGGAAGGGCAGAGTTAATGCATTTGTGTGCTATTTGCTGGAAACAGGTGGGGCTGTAACAGGGGTAGTGCTGCAGAGAGGGCTGGCTGCAGGCAGGACATCCAAGTTAAGCACTTGAGTGAAAACCTTTTTGTGCTTGTAAAGCTCTGTAATGGATTTGCCTTGGTTTTGCTGGCAGAGGTCCAAGGTCAGCATTAGACAGGAATGTTGGATATTGTCTTTAATTGCTGCTGCCTTTCTAGCCTGTGCTAGGTTTACATCAGATTTGTCCTGTCTTGTGCCTTCTGGACAACGCAGCTCCCAAACATAAAGATTGGGAATGTGGGTTCACTGTTCAGTGCCTTGTTTTCTCTGCTCAGAAGGAAGCACGTGCTACATGGACCGGACAAATGAGAGACGAAGGAGAGGGGTCTTGCTGCCAGAGCTGTTTCCCCAAAAAACTATGGAGGGGAAACGTGGCAGAGCCAGCATGCAGAGCAGTGGCACCACTCCCCAGAGTTCTGCAAGCTGTCCTCAGCTTCATCCTCACGTTCACCACTGTGCTGGTACGTGGCTTCAGCAACACCAACCCCACTGTGTCATCAGCCTGGCTGGGACACTGCTGTGCCTGAGAGGGGAAATAAAGGGTATCCGGAGTCAGAGATTTCCCTCCCCTGCCCCCCTCCCCACTACCTTTTAACCCACCCAGCTCCAAAGTGTTCATTGTTCTGAAGTGTCCATTGCAAAGGCAGAGCAGCAGGTATAGAGCCAGCAATGGCTCAAAGCTAAAGGGAAATCCAGCCGAACATCTGCCACCAAGTGACAGCACCTCCCCTGCAGGGAATGCTCAGTGTCCTGTTGAGGTGCCTGGTGCTGAGCTGAGTCGCTCAGCCTTGAACAAGGGCCAAGGCCACCGCCAGAGAGTACTGAGGCATGCAATAAATAATGTACTGAGAGCAGGCACAGTTGCAACATGTCCAGTCTCAAATGGGTAATCTCCCAGCCTTGACTTGCTGTATGATGAGTTGATCATTCCCATGTTTCCTCTGCCAATCCTGCAGATCAAACAGATACATCACCAAGTCGCCAGTCAGCAGGGATCCATGGATACATTTAATGCAATCCTCACCCAAAAGAGGCTAAACTGATTAAATTCCTATGAGCTTTAGAGCTGCAAGTTATCCAGAAGAGCATCTAATTAAAAGGGGTTTTATTAAGAACTACTCTAAAAAGGCAGCTGCAGTTGATCTCACCCAGTAAGTCCATGCCTTCCTGGACAGCATACAGAAGGCTCCTTGGTAAATTGTGGCTCAAATTCTTTGCCAGGTACACAAGAAGCACTTCAATCCACCAACACTGATCACATATTCCTTGTCCCTCTGATGTTTTAGGCTTTGTTTCCTTCTTTACCTAAAGTGTTCATTTGAACAATGCTTTGGGGTCATTACTTCATTTTTCATGGCAAGAGAATAAAAAAAAAATAGAAAGGCCACTGGTGACATGTTAAATAGTTCTGCAGTGAAATGTGTTGGTAGCAGTCAGGACTGAGTGCCATTAAAATGATACTCAATGTTCCCATGAACCTTTCATCATTGTTGCCTTCTTTCTTTCTTCCAGGCAGAGAATTCTAGAAGAATGTTCAGAATATATCAAAAACAATCTCGGGTTTAATTATGTGCTCTCTGCTGATTCAGTTGCCTCAGGAGGTGTAGTTAGAAATTAATTAGCTCAGCAGACTAATGTGCTTTGTAGCAATATCACTCATAAAACCAAGCTCTGCTGGGTCCAGGCCCATCAGGAGGTGAGGCCAGTGCTGTGCCAAGCCCCACTTGGGATGGAGATGCGCTGGTGTCTGCCTCCTCCTGCCACACCACTCTCAGACCCTGGCCAAAGCCTCCCTCTGAACTCCTTTGGCTTTCTAAGGTAGTAAATGGTCAGGTCAAATAACTGGAGATGGACAAATAAATTCTGGAGCTATGCAACATTAGAGCCCAGTTTTTGCTGTTTCTTAAACCTTTGTGATAGTAAAAAATGTGAAGACATTACAAAGCCTTTCAGGCCCTTCACAGCCTCAGCTCCAGAGGACCATGCCAGCCTGGCTCACCCCAGTAAGGCAGAGAGCCTGTAGGTCTCGTGTTAGTCAGCAGTAAGGATTTTTGATGAAACAGGCATCAACCTGACAAGCTGCTGCTGCCCACCCACGCACTGACACACAGAACAAAACAGGTGGGGACCATGCGCAGGTTTGAGTGGATTCCCCCGTGCTTCTCCCTGCAAAGTGAGAAAAGAAAACAGGCTTTGTCTAAGGGGCAGTACCTAACTCCAGCAGCAGTGCTGAACCCTGAACCCCTGCAAGTCCATGATGGTTTCTGCTGGAATAGGAAGCTCCACAAGATTCAGGTCTTTGTCCTTTGTTCTTGCGTTGGTTGACTGACACTCAGTTGTGTTGGCAGAGTGACCTGTAACCTCCTTCCTCCCAGCAACACAGAAGAATCTTTGTGGCACAGAGACGGCTGTCCCCATCAGCAGTGGGAATCTGCCAGTGAGGTATTCCCAGGCTGCTGTCCAGGGCAGCATTTCACACCTCGGTGCAGATGATGGATGAGCCCTCTCTCGCTGGCGAGGCTGAGGATGTCTGATCACTTGCGGGGTGCACCCAAGCACTACTCAGAGCCTGTGCCAACGTGTTCAGCAACCTGGTGGAGCATTTCAGCGAGGTTCAGAAAGGCAGGCTCAGTCCCAGGGGGAATTACACGCTTGCCTGCTTCCTGTGAGTGGATTTGAGTCTTTAGTCCAGCCCTCTCACCCATCAGTGAGATTTGAGCAAGAGCTGTGTGAGGCAGACCACACAGTGAGATCGTTTGAAGGCAGTGCACAAGACAGCAACGAGAACTACCTACAGGTCCCCTGGACCACAGCTCAGTGCCAGGTGCCTCTTTTACCTGCACAGGAAAGGCATTGTTGCAGCAGTGGAGGCCAAACTCAGTGAGCAGACGGACAGGCAGGACAACAGAAAGTCCCGCTGGAACTGCCTGCAAAGGCAGGATGTGCAAACAAGAGGGAGGGTGTCATCTTTCTCTCAAAACACTGCCTTGAGTTCTCATTTTCAGCACATCTACATTCACCATTAGGTACAGCAGACGAAACCAAGTTGTTTCCAGATCTTTGAACTACACTCAAGCTTTTTTTTTTTTTTTTCAGACTTGCACATCCTTCGCTTTTAAAAATACGAACCCTGGAATGTTTATTGAGAAAATCTTTTAACTCTATTGCTGTTGTGGTTACAGCTCCCCAGGTTTTTTTCTCTAGGCAATTCTGGCTCACTGAGTGTTTTCCAATACTATTTTTTTACCAAGAGAAGTAGGAGTCAGATTTTCAAAATCTTTTCTTTGCATTTCTGGGTACTAGCAAGGTCTTAATCTGAAAGTCCAGACCTCTGTCTGCGGTATGTAGTCCTGACATTATGATCTGTGGAGCCAGGTAGCTTTTTAAAAGAGGGTATAAGTTTTAACAGCATCATGTCCCAAAATATGCTGCTTCCCAGAGCCACTGCAGTGATCCTGGGACAAATGCTGATGCTGTCACCGAGTTGCCACTGCCTGAGCAGTGATTACTGGAATCAGGGGAACAGTGATGGGCTACACTCATGAGGAATAACACTATGCAATGACATTCTCAGAGGGGAACTTTGGTCTGGCTTGGGCTTCCTCTGCTCCTCCATCAGGACCAGCAACTCCATGAGCATTAGGGACCCCTCTGGAGCCAGGTGGGCTGGGTACCACATAATATCCTCCTTACAGTTTTACTGCTGCTCTTGACAAGCTTTCTCTGCATGCAGCCAGCTTCACCTGGAGAGGGGCACGAGGACTTCTCCTTCACAGAAGTTACCCGAGAGTTGCCACCCTAAGCATCAGCACTCCCTGCACCCAGAGGACCTCTGGCCACAGCAGAACATTTTCCATGTCATCTTTGTTCACCTGCCTTCCCTGCTGTGTTGGCTACTCTGTAAGCAAACTGCTGGGAACTGGAGGTAAATGTGGGGCATTAAACTTAGAGTATTGTGTGCAAAGGCTCACAGGGGGAGCCTTCACAGATGTGTTCATCAGTGACTCAAATTAGCTGAAAATCTTGCAAAGCAGTTTGTTTGTGTTTGCCTCTTGCCAGGGTGACAGGAAATGCCTGTGGAAGGCAGCTGCGAGGCTTCAGTGCCACTTGCATCTGCCCGAGTGTACAAGACTAATATCTATCCTGTGCCTTGCTTTAATAGCCTGCAAAACCAGGTCAGGATGAATGGTTGCATCCTGCCTTTTCAGAGACGTGCGCTCCCTGGGTCCCCGTATTTCCTTGCTGCCTGGTAACATTCCCATTTCATTCACCTTGGACCTTGACATTCCTGCCTTAAACATTCAGGGCATCCTGTCCGTGGTGTGTGGAGGTGAGCTTGGGCTGTGCACTCTCCTCCTGCGCGGGTGTGCCCATCAGCAGCTGGGGAGCAGCTGCTGTGCAAGGGATGGGGGCTTCTTTCTGCTCTCAGGCACCGAGATGTGGAAAAATCATTAAAGGATGGAGTGTTCTCTCCTGCCTGCCCCCAACATCAGACTGCAGAGTCCAAACAGGAAAATGAGCGTCACGTATTAGATCAGTAGTGGGTACACTTGAAATAAGCCTGACAGTTGACCTTGGGCACCCGGAGGAGGTCAGGGCAGGAAAACACAGTGCAAGTTAAATCACCTCCTTCTGCGGCCCTGGCGCAGCAATGGAAGGACATGGCAGGCTGTAAATCATGGAAAATCTGGTCCCTGCCAGGGCGGAGGGCTGCTGGAACTCTCGGGCCGTTCCCTCCTTCCCTCCAGTCCTCCCAGGAGCATTCAAAACGAATTTTATCTGGAATCAGTGTCTGGTTCCTACCTAACGGCTCAAACCCTCTGTACGCTGCCTGTGCAGGATGTTCTCGCTCCGCGGCAGGTGAAGCACCTCGCTGGTAACAAGTGAGTCGCTTTCCGCCTGCCACTCCTCCGGGCCACCCTTCTGCCACCGCTGAACCTGCCATTAACAACGCCCGCCCCGGCATCCCCGCTACCCCGGGATCCTTGCTCTCCCGCAGGGCTGGCAGCGGGAGGTGGCGGCAGCACGGGGGGCACACAGCGGGACGGCAGCGCCACGGAGCCGCACCTGAGCGCTAAAACCGCGCCGCTCCCTCCGCGGTGGGACGGAGTAAAGAGCAGGTGTGGCAGCTCTTCCTTCGGTGTGCGCTGCCGATGGACAGCTTGCTGCCTGTGTGTTTGTTTCCACTGCCCACCTTGTCACTCCCACACAGGCAAACTTTGCCCACCATCTCTCCAACACCTGCTCCACCCTAGCGCCAGAGGCATCTTTTACTTTGATGGCACGAGCTTCCAGAATTAAACGCCACTGGAACCTTTGTCTCCTGGGAGCCGGAGAGCCCGCGGGAGCGGTGCGGGGGGGAGAGGTGCGGGCAGCAGCGGTGCGGGCAGGGGAGCGGGGCCGCGCTGCCGCGGGGGCGCGCCGGGAGGCGGCCGCGGGCG
>NW_024582059.1:16004664-16067484 GCF_017639235.1 Corvus kubaryi | reverse complement strand
GAGGCGGGCACGGCGGGCACGGCGGGCTCGGCGGGCGGCGGGCAGGCCATCGTCTGGCGCAACGTGGTGCTCATGGGGCTGCTGCACCTGGGCGCCGTCTACGCGCTCAGCCTGGTGCCGCGGGCGCACATCCTCACCCTGCTCTGGGGTGAGTGCGGGGGATGCGCTACAGGTGGGGCGGGGGGCGAGGGGCGGCCCGCGGCGGCACCCGGGGCAGCGGGCGCGTCTCGGTTTCCCCGTGTCCGTCCCCTGTTTACCGGCGCGGTCGCTTTTGTTCCCGAGCCCCCCCCCCCGGCCGCTCCCGGGATGCCATTGGCAGCGCCGCGCCGGGCCCTCGGTTGCTGTAGAAACAGGAGGCACTCTCCCTCCGGTTACATTTATCAGGTTTTTTAGTTAAAAAACCCAGTCAAGCGCTGATGTTTCGGTTTAAAGGTCTGTGGGAGGACGCCCTGGCCGTCCCTTTGCTGTTTCACTGTGTTACTTTGTGAACACTCACGGTTTTCTGGCCCGGTTTGGAGCAGAAAATCAGCTCGTCGTTTGTTTCTTGGGGAAGGCGATACATCTCATTAGGGAAGATGTAAAAGTCGAGGAAGAGCTGTAAGGTGCTGGCACAGAAAAGATAAGCCTGGCTCTGCTTTCTGAGGGGAGATGGCTTGCAGTGTCTGTCCTGCTAGCCGTGAAAAGCCAAGGATTCGATCTGGGAAAGAGAATATGAAATACAGCGTCTTTTCTTCCATCCTGTAGTGAGGTCCTCTTTTCTCCACAAAAGAATGATGCTGGGAGAGGAGCTACACAGAAGCACTGCAGTGTTGAGCAAGGCTTGTCAGGGTTTGTGAGACCAAATGGATGGTGAATGTCAGCATCACTATTTAGCAGGCAGAATCATATATTGAGTCATATAAATCTCGGTGGCCAAGAGGGTAAAAACTTGTGTGCTGCTTACAGCTGATGCAATTTCTTGGATAAATAACCTGCTTTTGGGTGAGTGGAGAATATAACAGCCCAGAACTCTTTCATACAGCTGAAAGAAGGGTCTGTGCTGCAGGAACTCACAGATGTGGAATTTGGGTTGTTAGGCTGCCATCATTAGTGTTGAGGTGACTCCTCAGAAGCCCCAGCTAAATGCTTTAGAAGTCAGGCTTATTCCTTCTGTTTGAGGAAATCTGAAATCTCTTTTTCAGTGGTTCAGCTTTTGATATTCAGTCTGTCTTAAACCCCTAGAAACCACCACCATTGCTGCTTGCATTTGGGAAATAAATCTTTCCATCAATTACCATCCTTGGTTTCTGGGTCCCTGGAGGGCACCTGCATTTGACTGGCAGCCTGGTTTGCACAATCCCTCACCTGGCTTGCTCATGACTAGAAGAGGTTTGTGGGGTGGTTGTGTTTTGCATAGTTTCCTTCTGTAAGCACTACTCCTCTCGCCTCCCTATTCCTGGTTGTGTTCAAGTTGATTTCATAGTTTACCTTGGCCACAGCTTGAGGCTCAGGGAGACCAGGAGAGCCTGTGGGAGCTGAGTGGCCGGAATGCACAGCCTGTGGTCTGTTTTCAACCCTTTTAGGTCCTGTAGTGTGCAGGCAGGTGGGCTTTCTTTTTCTGTTTTGCCTTTCCAAGAAGACAATTTGAAATAATCTCTGATTTCACTGTCCTTAATTACAAAAATCCCTGAGGCTGGAGGCAAAGGACAGAATTACCAATTCAGCCCTTCGTCCTCTGAGGTATTTTTTCCTAGTTGAGATTAAACAGATGCTAAATAATAAACAGCTCTCAACGACTTTGCAGCTTAATGCCTTTCCTTCTGAAAGTGAGAGCCTCTCATTTCTTGACATCGTTATTTTTAACAGCCACCCTAAAGCAGACCACAGAGTTTTTACAGGAGTTTGGTGGGTGGTTTTTACAGGGGCTCCACAGTAGGGAGTGAGGGCACTGGCTCCAGCTGTCCTGGACACTGCGTGCCACTCTCGCATCTGGCTGCTGCCAAGTCTGCTCCCCTCAGAGGTGGTGAGCAACGTGAAAATACACACTCTTCTTCAGAATATGCCAGACAAATTAGCTTGCTGTCAGGCTGGTGACCTGTTTCTGAGGTGCCTCTGAGCAGCTCAGGGTAGATAAAAAAGGGTGGCTGTTGCCTAAGTTGACAAACACACCTCGCTTCAGCGTGCAAGGAGCCGACCAGTAAAGTTGTGTTGGAAGGAAGAAGTGTCAATCAGACGTGTCCCTCGCCCTCCCCAGTTCTCCACGTCTCCTTGCCTGTGCAGATCAGCTGTGAGACTGCCTTTCTGTGGGTGCTGGCTGCCAGCCAGCCTTCGGAGCAGGGCTGGCATGCTGGCAAACTTGGATGGCGGGTATGAGTGTAGTGTCAGGTAGTGCAGGGATGTGTGTACGCTGAAGGGTGCAGATGGAGGAGCTGCAGCCTTCCATGCATCCCTCCATGGTTTCCTTTCTCTTCCCAAGCTTTCCTGGGACTCGAGAAGCTTCCCAGTGATCCTGTGCAAGCCCTTGCATTGCTCTGCTCCATGTTCCCCACCACTGCTTGTCCACGGATAAGCTGCAGGAACAAGTGTGCTGGGAGTGGGATGCCAGTGGCTGGCTGTGACCTCCGTGGTGTCTGGCAGGAAGCCGACAGCTTCCCGTGACTCACCACTGCCTGCTTGGCTTTTTACCTTCTCCTCCCCCAAGACATCCACCTCTCGTTGTGTTCTCCCCTGGGGGAGGCCGGGTACAAACCCTCCCTCTGTGCAGGGCTTGCTTTCCTCCTTCCCTTCCCACCCCCAGAGGCAGCTGATGCAGCACCGATTGAAAAGTGGAGCCTAAATGCCACTGTGCCACCTAGAAAACAGCTGTTCAAGCCAAGCTGCCTGCTCGGCAGGGCTCATTTCCATTGGTAATTTATTGACATTTGTCCAGCTGTACATAATAGACAATGGGAAAACGCTGCCAAGGAAGGCTCAGCTGGTTGTTTACTCAGGATTATCTGTGCTGCTCTGTTCCAGTTGCCTCCCGCACCGGCACCTTGAGGCTCGCGCTGCAGCTTCCCACACCCCACGTGGAGCTAGGGCTGCACAAGGGATCCCAAACAGCACTCTGGGTGGTGCAGAATTGGGGATTTGAGTTGGTGCAGGACTGGGAACTGCGTTATCTTTCAAGGGAGGTACAGATAAGCTGGTTAAAACATAGGCTTTCAGGGCCATCCCAGTGTCTCTGTGGAATTTGACTTCAGTCCAAGCTGAACAAAAACAATGAAATTACTCATGTCAAAATTTTCCATGAGCTGGGAGCTGCTTTGACCCAAGAGGCAGCAGACGGTGTGTGCGAAGCATCGAGCAGCCCCAGGCTCTGCCCGTGGGACAGCCATGGAACCGGCCGAGCGGATTTGGAATGTCCCCTGCTGCAGCAGCCCAGGCTCACTGGGAGCTCTCTTGCCTTGCTCTTTGCCAGCCTGACCTGTGGTTTGGTGCAGGGGTGTGTGGAGAAGACCCTGCTGCCTTCCCCCTGGCGCTCAGCACCACAGGGGTTTGAAGGGGAGGCGTCACCATTCTCTCCAGGCCCCCACAAGGAGGTGAAGCAGGGTGGGAGCAGCTCGCTGCTAGTGGGGCTGGCTGGGCCAAACATGCAGATTTCCTAGGAATTAACTTGTGCAAAGGGGCGCTTGTGGCCAGCTGTGGCTGTGGCTCACTGGTGTCCTCTTTTGGGCTGGACATGCTGCACCACCTTCCAGAGGCTACCTGGGAGGAAACTCTCTGCAGGACTCATCCCCTGCAATAGTAACGTGCCATTAAATGATGCTTCTTAACCAGGAACCTCCTTGCTTCCAGCCAGGCCCATGCTGTGGCAGTCCCAGTGAGGTTTATCTGTTTGATTTAGGAAAACAAACTAAAAAAACCTCTGAAATCCTTGTACAGGCAGAAGTACCAGCATGTTTCACTGCAGCGCCCGATGCTAACAGCTGCTCACAGTTTCTTTTGGTGGGCTCATGATATCTTCCTAAAGACTCCATCTGGGGGATCATGTGATTTTCTCAGATTTTGTTTGGAAAAAGGTGCTTTTTAGTCTTCACAGAAGGCTTGTGAGGAAGCGCTTGAAGTAGCCAAATTTATTTTAGGAAAAAGAGCTGCCACAAAAAAGATTAGGCTGTTTACCTGCTTTAAAACCTTTTATTTCAGGCTGCTGAAACAACTTTAAAAACTTGCACAAGCATGGCCACCCAGAAATCCCAAATCACCTGGATGTGTTTGGCAGAGCTGCCTGAGGGATGAGTGAATGTCAGTTCACATGCTGTGCCCTGCCAGAGCTTGGAGTTGGGAAGGAGGATGGCCTTGCCCTAATGGTGCTCATATGGGAAGGGAGGCTTGTTGCTGTTGTTTTAGCTGCATTTAGGAGATGTTTTAGTGCTCCTGAGAGCGCCAGATTGTTCATGTTCAGCTGTGGCGGGCCCTGTGCCATGCTTATCCACAGCTTTCCCCCTGCGCGAGTGCTGGCTGGCTGGGAGCGCAGACGGAGCAGCGGTGCTGCCCAGCTGCGCTCCTGCTGAGGTACAAGCTGCTCCCAGGCAGGAGTCTGGATCCTGCCTGGGATGCCTGGATCCTGCCTGGGATGCTTGGATCCCTTTAATAAGAGAGATTGAAGCAATTGTGGTCTTAGTGCTTTGGGTGATCGCCTGTTTCCCAGGCTGCCTGGTAGGTAGCACGCCTGTGTAATAAGGCACAGGTTGCTGTTGTGCACTGCAGATTCAAGTTTTATTGGTCCTGCATGGTTCCAGAGCCTCGGATATTCTTGAGTGCCACCTGCTGGCTTTCTGGTTGTTAACTGGTTTTAGTCCCAAACCATTTCTACACGCAGTGTTGGAAACTCGGCGCAGACAGCTGTAAATAAAAAAAATCCAAGCTCCAGGGAAGTTCTCCTTGGTACCTCTGTGGATGAAGGAGAGTGGAAATACTGTCTCTGTTTCACACCCAGTGAAATGGAGACATCTGATGGAAACTTCTCTGTCGCTCCTGCTGCTGCTCTGGAGAGGGGTTATGCTCCTCTGTGTCCTGGACAGTGGTTATGCTCAGGTGATTGCTGTAGGCAAGGTTTTGGGTCAGGAAACAGGGAACAAGTGCTTTTATCCTGGGTACTCGCTGAGAAGGGCTTAATGAACAGAAAGACCTTCCCTCGCCTTACTCCTGGCTGCTGGCTCCCAGAACAGTCCCAGCTGTGAGCAGGGAGCAGCTCTGGGAGGTTTCTGTGGAATACAGGAGGCTGGCCTTGTTGTTCATCAGCCCCCAGCTCCACCATACTTTCAGCAGTTCAAGGCGGCAGCTGGTCCACTAGATGATGAGTGGAGAAGAGGTGGAGCATCAGAATGGTAATTCCATCTCTGAGGTGCACAGGGCAGTAGCCCTGCTTGTCTCCAGAGAAGTTTTCGACTGGCTTGTCCTCCTCTGGCTCATTTGAAAGCATAGTTATACAGCTGTCACTCTTAATAGCCATGTTCTTGGCTTGTTCCTTCCCTCCTGGCATCAAGAGCTGAACTCCCATCATCTCTGACAAGAACAAAATCTTTTCTCAGACAGTGTTTCTCTCCTTAAAAATGGGACAAGCCCCAGATCTGGAGGTGGCTCTAACACATCTGGGAATGGTCTGAGCTCCGTGTCCATGGTAAAACTGGGAACACACCCTCACATAATGCACAGATAGAACAGAGTCACAGAGTCACTTGGGTTGGAAAAGACCTCTAAGATCATCACAACCAACCATTAGCCCACACTGCCAAGTCCACCAATAAACTACGTCCCTAAGCACCACAAGTGCACATCTTCTAAATCCACCCAGGGATGGAGACTCTACCACTTCCCTGGGCATCCTGTTGATGGAACAGGTATGGATGGATACAGTCACTTGAGGGTGTTCCTGGGTCTGTTCCAGAATCCTGCTCTGAGATGATCTCCTGTTGAGGACACTCCTGCCTGTCAGATGTTTTCCCGTCCCCAGTGTTCACTCCCCTCTTGTTTTAACTGTTGCTGGAGTTAAAACAAGCTTGCTGGAGTTAAAACAAGGTCTTGTCTGTCACAATGTTCAGCTGTAACTATGTGGTTTTGTTCCTTATCCTGATTTAATCCCCTGTGCATTGGTGGTGCTCCTGTGTTGTTTCCCTCCGTCCTGTGTGCTGCACATCGCATGGTCACTGTGAGCATGGCAAAGGAAGGGGGGAAAAAATTCCGTGTGTGTGCTGAGCCCTGGATGCATGCAATGGTTTTTTGGTCCTGTTGCTCTCAGGAGTGGGTTCAAGGCAGTCCTGAAGAGTTCCTGCAGTGGGAGTGGATGAGCAAGCAGGGAAGCTGTGCATGCTTGGACATCGGGATGTTCACCCAGCAGAAAGCACTGCTGGGCTGCTCTGACCTGTGCTCCAGGCAAGCCACAAGAACCTCAAGCACTCTTTCCCTTTGATCTGTGTGATGAGGACAGAGATGATAGCTGGATCCAGCAAAGGTAGAAGTCCCTGTCTGAATTTGGCAGGATTGTTGGCATTTGGGCTGCCCCCTGACATCGTGGGCTTGGGAGAGGCGTCCCTGTGCAGCAGCCTTGTGAAGGGGAGCTTTGTTGGCACCCCCAGAGCTGGCTGTGGCAGACACACAAAAGCCCAGCCAAAGGCCATGAAAGCCTTCTTGAGCCGTGGTCCAGCAGCCCCTGAGCTGGTGCAGGCAGCTCTGGGGAGTCATCAGGGATTTCTGGCTGTAGCTTTTTATCTTTGGTTCCATGTGCAGGTGGGGATGACAGTATGCAAGCTCTGAGGAGTTTCAGTGAATGAGTCAGGATGGACTTTTCTGCAGGAGAAGTCTCAAGGGGCTTACTGTCTTGAATTTAGTGTGATTCCTCATCTCTGCCACTCCACCTACCCTCCCTGCAGTCACAGCTGCACTTGTAACTAACACTGATGTTATAATTGAAGCCAAGCAATTTCTTGTAATCAGATTTTATTTTTACCACGTAGGCTAACAATTAAATGTGCTGCCCTACTGGAGAGCTGAAACATTAACAATAACTGTGCTAAGTAAAGCAAAGCTGATGTGAAACAGAGGGGAAGGCTGTTTGTGATGCTGGCATCGGGAATCCTGTGTGCCTGCCATCCCTCTTGTGCAGGGGCCTCAACAGCAGCGGATGGGGGTTTCTGGAGGATCTTTCTCAACATGTTTTTGGACAGTGGCTTTTCAGATGATGTTCTGAGTGCTAGAGCTTGCTGGGGGAGCAGAGCTGGGCTGGGGCGGGGCTGTTTGTGCTGGAGGGACATAGTGAGGAGTCATTGGGGGAGCGTGGGGAGCAATCATCTGGTGAGTGCCCCTGGGGAGCATCAGCCTGCCCACACACAAGGTCTCCTTGTCTGCCCTGGCACCATCCTCTAACCTGACAGCTCTGGCTAACTGACCTGCTGGGTGCAAGGGGCTCGTGCCTTCTAATTTTAATGAGGTTTAGTGCTTGCAGCCCAGTTCTGAGGCTCCAGCTGCCAAGAGTGAAAGTTGGAAGAGGCCATTTTTTGCAAGAGGCTTTTCTCTGAGCTGTGTTTGGTTTTGGAAGGGGTAGGGAAAGGTGTAGCAGCTGAAAGCATACAGGTGGAGCAAACACAAAGCATCTAGGCAAGGTGCAGTGATACATTTGGACTCTAAAGCCCTGAAAAGTCAAATCCATCAGATCTCTGCTTCAGTGGTCAGGGGGAGGGCACTGGATCAGGCAGGGCATTCCCCTGTCATGTACCTGGTTCTGCACAGGGCAAGCTTTGGCTTTGTCCCTTTTTGGACAGGGATGCTAAACAATAACTAAAGAATAACTAAACCTTCTTCCTTGGGGCAGAGCTGCCTGCTGAATGCAAGGCTCAGGGGTGCTGTGCTAATGGCTTAACCATGCTATTTCTCTACTCTGTCCTTGAAAAAAAAGAGGTAAAATTGGCATTATTTCTGTCTTGGCATTTATAGAGCACTTAAAACCCACCAGAGCACAAGTCAGTGTGTGGATTGAGGACAGCAGTGAGGTCACTGGGAGAGAAGTGAAATCTGCCCATGGTTTTGTGATGATGCAGGATACAGCTGAGCTGAGACAGGCTACACATAAGCATCAAAAATTTCAGAGAAACCAAAGCATCTTCCAGCCTTCTCTTTTGATCTAAAAATACACGTAAGCTGTTCGACATCTTAAGGCAATCTTCAGTTGCTGGTGAGTTCAGGGAATCTGTATTTCCTTCCTAGGGGAGTTCTGGCATTGGCTGGAATAATTGCTTTCAGGCATGATTTCCATTGCTCTATTGGCTTTATTTATGTCACATTGGCTGCAGTTGTCAATATGAACATTTCTGCTATTCCAACCGGAATAAAGTCTTTTGTATACTCAGCCAAAAGTGCTGGCTCTGGGGAATGTTCCTGAAAATGCATACGCAGGCATGTGCATCCAGGCAGAGGCAGCCTGGATTTCATGAGCTGGGGATGGCAGGGCCAAGGGGATGTGATAGATGGCTTCTCCTGGAGCTCCACCACAGTACAGAGGTGTAGGAGCAGGACATCATCAGAAATCATCTCTGCAGCTCTGAAACTCTGCTTCCCCTTTGCCTTTGATGTGCTTCCTCTTATCTCTTTCTCTCTTGGCTCAATTTCGAGTAGCTCAGAGGATGTGTAGATCTAATTTTAGATGAAACTTTCTAGCCTGAGATTTCACATGTCTGGTCTCCACAGGGAAGCGCAGCTCCCCGTGAGAGCTGGCATGACCTGTATGGTGGGCGGCCCAGGGAATTGGTGCTGCTGCACTCCAGTGCTTTTTATTTCTCATTTGCTTGTTTGAATCCAGCCCAAGGAGCTTTTGATGCCAGCCTTTGATAGTTAGCAGGGCTCGGGGAGCGGAGGGTTGGCTAGCAGAGCAGCGTTTCCTTCCCAGAGACCCCAGGGCCAGAGTGCTGATTCAACATCGCTTCTTGGCAGCAATTTAGGGACTATGGTGAAAATTTCTGCCTCCTTAGTAAATGTAGTTCCAGGTCAGGAAACAAGACTTTTATAGTAGGATGCTGCAGGTTAAATGATGTGTTACCGCTCCCTGGTGTCTCTTTGCTGTGGAGGAAGAGATCTCCAAGGTTTCCCTGGAGTTTAGCAATAGAGATGGGTACTGGGGACTTGATACCTAATCTACATCCAAGAATGCTGCATGCTGACCCTGGCCCTCCCACCAGTGCAGTGCATGACATCAGCCAGCATTTTAAACTGAGCTGTTTGGAAGGACTGCTGGTCTGATTTGGGGTAGGAAAACTTGCCATTCTGAGGGCAGACATGGCATTTTAAGAAAATATATCCCCAAACTCGACATTATCTAATGAAAACATACAAAAGCATACCAGGCACCACACAATTATCAGCTGTGTTTCTGGTCTGAGCCCTGAATTAGAAGAGAATCTTCTACCTCTGTCTGTGTGTGTAGTGAAGTGGAGGATCTCTTAGGGGTTCAGAAGAGACCAGGCATGGTGCAGCTGCTGAAATGGGTGGCAGTGCTGCCCTGAATTTCAGAGGGAATGGAGTTAGGCACCACTCAGCACTACTGAAAGTGCTTTCCCTGGTTTGGTCATATAAGTCCTGAATCTGCCACTGAGTAACAGCAAAACCCCCCAGGTGAGGAGGAGAAGGCAGATACGGGATATGCAGATGTAATTTAATTTTTAGAAAGGAAGAAGTCAGCACTGGAAGTTACAGGAGTGTTTCATATTTATGGCAGTCAGTCAGCTATGCATGTTTGCACTTGAGCAACTTGCTGTTTGGATGTCTCATGCAGTTCTTGCAGCCTAATGGAAAACTTGGGGTTTGACTCGTTTGGTTAGTAAAAATCCTTAACAAGGAATTTTTATCTGATTGAATAAGCACAGGATGCTGGTGTGGAAGTAGGCAAAAGTTTCATGTCCATCCGTGTTATTTTTAATCCCCAAATAGTTTTTTTATATAAATGAGTCAAGTTGTGGTATCCTTTTATATGTGGGGGAGAAAAAAATGGCCTGTGCTAAGATGAAAATTTCTCGGCAGCTTCCTTGAGGCTTCGCTGGCTACTGTGGAGAGAGAATTTCCACCAAATGGTGTCATGTCATGAGATGTCTTCATCATGAACAGCATTTTAAGGTCAGCTATCTCCAGCTGCCCTCTTGCTGAAGAGGTAACAGATGTCTACAGGTGAAGCACAGCCCTTGCATTTGTTAATTTTAATTCCCCATGCAAAAGACATGCTTTCTTTGCCATTAATGTGATTAGAATTCGTGTCTGAGGAAATTACTCCCTCCTGTATCCATGGGATCTTGGCTCCTGATCCTTGAACTGCTGGAGACATGGTGTGTCTTTGTAAAAATGTGTAAGCCTTTTGCTGAATGTAACTTCAGGCTGGGCCTGGAAACGTGTCAGACTTTGTAGGCTAAACAATGTTGGGAATGTCATGACCCAGCAGTGGGACCTCCACCAGAACAGAGTGCTGCGTGCTTCTGAAGCTGTCCCCAAAAAGGTGACAGTAGAAGAGCTAAGGTTTTTCCAAAATAGCAACTGGAAGCTGAAGACACCACCGAAGGAGCAGCTCCCTGAGCACGTACAAAATAACTCTGTGGGTTGGTTGTGAGCAGGGCTTTGTGTCAGGGGATTGACAGGAGGGGACAGCAGCCAGCACAGGAGTAAATGGGGCTGATGTCCTCAGAACAAGACATAAAACCAAGTCCCTGGCCCTTGGTGGCTACCCTGACCCAAGGTCTGTCACCTTCCTGGTCAGAGCGAGTGTGATAACAACTCTTGGACAGCCTCCAGTAATTACTTGGCCTTGGTAATTACTTTTCACATACTCTCTGTGCAAAAGGCCACATCTTGAAGTCCACACTGCTGAAAGTGTGCAGGCAGTGCTAGTGCAGCAGTAACTGGGCTGTGTTGTCTTTTTTTTCCTTTTTAGTTCTTTATTCTTCTTTTGTCTCCTTTGCATGGCAAGTCCCCTTACCCCTGTTAGAAGAAACTATGGGGCTAGGTGAGCCACTGCTCTGGTTTCACAAGGCCTGCCATCTGTCTTGTTTGAAGGGGTGAGCACTTTCCCCCACGTGTTTTTCCCTGTTGTTGGTACTGGAGAGGCACTGGTGGTGTGGGAGTTTCTGCCCTGCTTGCTGGCACTTGATGTGATACACCCCAATTCTGGCTGATGTAAGATGTGTCATCACTTGACTTAAAACCAAGCCTGCTTCAGGAGCAGAAAATAGTTTCTTACATGCTGTAACATGCAAAAAAGCTCAAAGGTTCACAGAAGTTGCCCAGTCCCAAAGTGTGTTTGGAAAATAAAGCTGTGGTGGGGTCTGTGTTTGGAACAACTCACGGAGACCAAAGTGTGAGGATGATGGCTGTCCAGGCCTGTGCCAGGTTCAGAGTAGTCACCTTGCTGTGGTTGAATGCAGTGTTCAAGTCCCAGTGAAGGGACTGGGAGCCACATGGGAGAGAGATGCCAGCAGTGGGACAGGCGAGAGCTGATTCCCTTCCCTGCTCCTGGCCCTGCTGTCCCTCCTCTCCGTGCCACCCCTGCACAGGGATCGCAGCCACTGGGTGGGAGTTGGTGCCGGGCTCCGTGTGCTGCCACCCCATGGGAACAACTGTGGGACGTCATTCTGTATTTTAAAGATGGTTTGTGTGTTGACAGTAGTGCTATTGTGAATGTGCAGTTGGTTCTGTTTCACTGCTCCTATTTTCCTGTCTGATGTGTTGTCCCTCTGAGATAATTGTGATTTGCTCCATCTAACTAGGTTATGTTTGACATTGGTAATGTGTGGATAGTTGCTATCCCACTGTGTCTCCTTGTCATCTGTGCTGAACAAGGGTGTCCAGTCATCTCCTCGCTTTCCAGAGCTAGCATTGTCTGTTCAGATATGCAGAGTGAACCCAGTGCTTGTTGAGCATCTTGTTTTGGTTGATTTGTTTTTTTTAATAATGAGGTGAAAGTCAAAATCAATCTGTAATGTGCTGCATCCACAAACAATAAATACATATCTTTGTAATGGGGTCCCAGGTTTTAGAAACAGAATAATTTTATAATATAAATAATTCTAATTTTGATATTCAGCATAAAACAGAATTGAAATTTTCAGAGGGTGAGATCTTCTCCAATTTAAGCAACCACTTAGAGCAGAGTATGATTTTCTGATGCCTGTGAAGCAGATACAGACTGTGGCAACATCTCCCCATATCTTCATAAGAGGCCAGTTCCATGGACATTGGGATTTTCAGATGAGCTTGGCTTTGGGCTTAGTGAAGCTTTTATGGAAATGCACCTATGGGCACAATGAATTGTTCCAAAAAAGGTGGCTCAAATGTTTTATGCTGTTGATTTCTCATCCATTTTTAAATGATTTGCCTGGTATAGTTTTCATTGCTTCTGTCTGACAGTGAGATGATACCTCTGTGCCTACTGTTCAAAATCATGCTGATATCTTGCTGCCTTATCATATGGCCCACTGGAAATGTTTTATGAACTGTTGGTGATCCTCCTTTCAGGCTCCTGCTTCCCCAAGCTTCTCATCCTCATCACAGATCCCTGTCTCTAATTACTGCTCCCCAAACTACATTACTTCGCTCTGTCTTTGCTTTGAGCCTTACTTTCCCTGTTTCTGCATAGATCCTTGCATGTTTTCTTAGCTCTCTCACTGCTGCTCCAAATATAGCATCATCCACTGTTGTAATTAGTATGCTGTTTGCCTTTGTTTCAGGTCATTAATAAGAATGTTGAATAAAAATCTTCTGCCTATTGATTCTGGTGTGTTCCCATAAATAGCATCTGTGCACAGGCACAGTGTACTGGAAGCCTAGCAACCCGCCAGCTCCCTGTTTCCACATTACTTTAACCTCATGTGTCTTGTCTCTTCTTGCATCCTCTCCCTGTCCCTGTGCACTGGGTCTCTCTTTTGTCCTTTTGCACAGGTTTACCTGCTGTTTTCTCTTCCCTCTCTTCCTCTTTGTTCCCTCTTTTAAATGTTTCTCCCACTGCTCCGGTTCTGAATCATTTTGCTTGTGCTGTGCTCTGTCGAGTGAGCTCCTGGTTGGAAATGCTCCTGTCAGACCTTAGCAGAACATGCAGAGGACACATGTGGCTGTTTTTCTCTTTGTACATTAGCTATCCCACTAAATTAAGAAGAAATAAAACATTAATTGTTTTAATTCCAGGTTGTTTATTGGTACTTTTCTTGTGGTTTTATTCTTTTCCCCCTTTTTCTGCAATAAATATTATTTACTCTCTTACTTAGGAGACCTCTTTAGCTACTGGTGTAAGAGGGTGTTTTCAGTATAAGGAGGAATTGCTATTAACTGGCTGCTTTGCTTCGTATTGTCATCCTTGTCTATTTCATTGACATGTTCACCCCCTAGGCACACTCCCATCCCCAAAAGTGAGACAGGTGGGCAAGTAGTGGCATTCTTCTCATACAGTTACTGTAGCTGTGCATGATTAATGTAAAATCAAATGGTTGGTAGTCCGATTTTTGGTTTGAAATCCTAATTTATTCTGCAGAGGAGGGCTTGAGACCTATTTCTTACATGGCAGATATTTGTCATCTTGGCTACCTACATATTGGGAGTTAATGGTCGAGTATTATTTTCGGGCACCCTAATTGCTGTAAGAATCGCAAAACTTGCCATCACCGAACAATTCATTTGTCTGCCAGGATTTGTTTCTGCTCTGACACTGAACCTCCTGAGTAATTTTTGTTTGTTTGTTTGTTTCTGAGGATGTTTCAGCCCTCAGGATTTATATTAGGAAGATTTCCTGCCCTTGTGATTCCTCCTCTGCAAAGCCAAAAATAGGCATGTTGCGTGGGTATAAGCCCCAGCTGTTTCCTTGATCACTTGAGCACTGCAGGAGTGGGCTGGGGCTGGCAAGTCGCTGGGGGGCTGGAAAGGGCCAGAGAGGGTTGTCCCAGATTGTGTTCAGTGCAGATGTTCCATGTGGTCTCTTACCTACCATGCAGCCTCTTTCTTACAGTGGACAGAGGAGGGAAGTGAAATCAACCCTAATGTTGCATATCTCTCATGCTACCCATTTATCTTTCATTCTCGTTTTGAGCAATCATTCATGATTGAGATGGATGGATGCCCTTGAGAAGCACTTGGTCAATTAAATGATCTGTTGCTTTGAAGTGGGAGAAAAGCCCCCTTGTGCTTTAAGGAGGCAAAGAAACTGCTGAAGATGGGAGATTTCAGCCCGTGACTAGCAGGAGGTTAACCAGTCATAAAGCCCACAGAAAATATGTTCTTGTAATGATTCAGGACTCTAACCTTAATATTTTTATGTTAGCTGGGTAGTCACAGATCTGTTCCCACAATTACAGTAATTTGAGTGATTTGGAAGGCTTTATTTGGTGATGTTTCTGCACAGCTCAACATCACACAGAGAAAATGGCAGGATAGGTTTTCCCTAATTTCATAGAAGTCCAAACCCTTGCTCTAACAAGGCATATGCAAGAACTGCAAGACTACAGTGGAGACTGGAGCATAAGGAGTTGTGGTGTCAGCATTTTTACTGATCTGAGAGTAATCTGTAAATTCAGCAAAATCTGTAGATAATGTGTAGAGAGAATGCCTGAATTTAGTTCATTTCTGTACCTCCCTTCAGGCGAGTAGAAATTTTAATTTCATGATAGACTTCAGTACGCTGGGTGTAACTGCACAAATGAGCCTTTTCTAGGAGTACCATGAGCACACAGCCTGCTGAAAATCAGAATTGTCTCTTCACTGATGGCAACCAAAGCAGGTTTTAGAGAGGCATCATCTTTACTGGGACCATTCTGACTCCAGCTGTCTGTTGCATCTTTTGAGAAAGGCTTTGGTTTGCTGTACAGGAGATGACAGGGATTTTGGCCATGGACATAATGGGAAGCAGTTTGGGTAAATCTGTTTTTGATGGATCCACCAGCGGAGTGGAAAAAGTCCATTTGCTTCTTCAGTCCGCAGGGGTGACAATCAACATGAAATATGGTTGCTGTTATTTTCCCAAATATCTTTCTGTTATATTTCCTCTCAGATGCTGCAATTTCAAGCACTGTGAGCTGGGAGTTGATAGAGGGACACAGTAGACACACACCTACATATACATTTGTTTTCTTCTTGCAGAGACAAATGTTTTGCATTACATACTGGGAAAAGCAGACTGTGAATTCCTGTCTAGCCACTGCCTGTCTAACAGGGTTCCCTGCTGGACAGACTCTTGTGCAGACACAAATAGAAACCCCCTTTTTGGGGATCGCGTTTTCCCTATTTGTTCTGGTGACTCTGTTTAGGTATTTGAAATAGGCTGTTGTAACCAAAACATGTCTGTGTGTGTAGGGTGGCAGGGAGCCCTGGCTAAGCAACACATTGCTGCAGATGGTGTAAATTGATTTGAAGTTGTCCTGCAATAGTCTTTAAATGTTTGAATTGGCTCTTGTTTTAATTTTACACTTGCAAAATGAGCCTGTCCTCTAGGCAGAGAGTCTGTGAGGTAGAGGTGGGCTGAGAACCTCACCTCCTGTCTGCCCAGCCCCGTCTCCTGAGTGACCCTGCAGGTGTCAGCAGCCAGGGCAAGGACCATGTTCACACCAAAGAGAGCACAAATAATGTCATTTGGCCCCGTGGCACACCCCATGTTTTGTTTTTGTGTCTTTCAGCGTATTTCTGTTTCCTGCTGACGGCTCTGGGCGTGACAGCTGGCGCGCATCGCCTGTGGAGCCACCGTTCCTACAAAGCCAAGCTGCCTTTGAGGATCTTCCTGGCTGCAGCTAACTCCATGGCTTTCCAGGTGGGCTGGTGTTGCTTGTTCAGATTCTTGACCTCCAGGCAGCTCTCTCTGCTGTGCAGGGATCCCCTCAGCTTAGAGACAGCAGAAAAAAGAAAGAGAGAAAAAATCCCGGCAGAAAGACAGAAAGACATTTATTTGCTGTAACACATTCTGCTGGCTCAGGGGATGCAGAGCCCCTCTCACCACCCACGTAACAATAAGCACTAGATAGACCAGGAGCAATAATTACTTAAGGACCAAGCTGAATGTGACCAGGTCAGAGGCTCAGCACCCCTCACTACCCCAGCAGCTGATCTGTGGCACAGGTCAGGCCCCATGCCTCACAGGACAACATGGAGACTTTTATAAGGGCCAACCTGATGCAAATGTGTCTGTGTAACCAAGTGTCTGTTCATCCAGGCAGTTGGAGACTTTGTGCCCAGAAAGGAGAGCAGGCATCCTTTCACAATCTTAATTTATCTCTGTTTTATGCAGCGTTTTTCACCAGCCAGATTCAAATACATTCGTGAAGAAGTGTGTTACTAGCTCTGTACTTACTGGTAGGCAGTCTTAGACCACAGAAACACTTGTGTAACACCCAGCTGGTTGTAGGAGTTAGCCCTGAACCAGCATCTTCTCAGTGTGAATTTGGTTCCTCCTCTGGCTGGTAAGGATAGGGATAGGAACCTGCACTAAAATTAAACTTATCTGTACTAAAATTAAACTTACTGAGCTTGGCTGCCATAACCCCTTGTGGCACCGAGTACCACGTATGTGTTGTGCCCTGAGTTTTCATCTTTTTCCTTTCACTCTGGTTGGTTGACTTTCTGTTCATGAACCTTGACAAAGAATGAAAAGAGTCCTTTTATCTACTTCTATACTGCTCATTTATCATCTTTGATTTTTTCTTTTTTGAGGTGGAAAGAATTAATTAGTTAGCTCCTCTACACATTACAAAGAGCACAATGCTTTTGCTTGAAAATGGAAATGTGTCCATTTTGACTATAACCTTTCTTTATTCAGAACTGTTTCCCATCTGCTGCTTGGTTCCTTGCAGAGCTTTACAAGCCCTTTGCTCAGTGTGTTAAACAACTGTTTTGAGTTCTGAGAAGCCCCTGGTACTGTCTCCCTGATCTTGTCTTTCACAAGTAATTTAAATGAATGTGTAGAGCTGTTTGCAGTGAGCCTGCACACAGGGATTTCATTGCATTCTGCTCCCCTGTTGCTATGGTTTTTGCTCTTAGCTGCATTGGCCTCCTCATTGCTTTTGTCTGAGGACACGGTGTGGTTCGGAGGCAGGGAAGTACTTCAAAGTAGCTTCAAGCCACCTTTGTGCCCTTCATATCAGAAATAAGATGAAAGGCCAAATTGCCCACTCTTAAGTTTGAAGTAGTCTGAAGCCTGCTCCTAATTACCACGACATCCATTGCCCGTAAAGGCTGTTTCCACCACCACAAACAGACAGTGAGTGATGAGTTTTCAGGTCCATCTCCTTCACGTTGGCTGTGGGAGGAAGAGGTAGGATTGGAGACATGTACAGCATACCTGGATGCTAAATAAGGAGGAAGTATTCAGAATTCGAAGGGCAGGGGAAGGAAGCTCTGCTGTAGAGTTTTAACTTGATGCTGCCTGGGCTGTGACATGCTGTACCTCCTCTGGAATACCATCAGATGCAGCCACTTTTGCTGTGTTGCCTCGTGGATTTTTTATGATCAGAGCATGCTGAGCTGTGTTTCTTTCCTCCATCTAGAATGAAGCTCTCACAATTTTGAAAGACTGTGCTTCTTGCTGTCACTTGTCTGTTTCAGACATAGGTAATACCTGGCTTATTGATCTCCTAGTATTTTAAGTTCAGCACCTCATCTGGGCCATGCTGGTTTCAACTCTGTGGCACAATCTGTGTTTGTGCTGGATGCTTTTGTACACAGCAGGAGTGGTGGTGTGGCAAGCTGTGTCAGCACATGGAGACTGTCACACAGCCCAGGCTATTGGCATGTTTCAGTCTGCAGGTTTATTGAGGGACCTGCTAATGAAGCCTCATGGCTGCATCACTGTCACAGCATGATGCTGTTGCTCTCTGCGTTGGAAGGGATTTCACCCCTGTGTTTACCCGAAACTTGATCAAAAGTGATGTGTTCCTGAAAAATGGTTGCTATTAATACACGCAGAGCATATTTACACATGCTGTGCTCCAGTTCTTGGTGTGTTTATTGTCAACAGCTCTGGCCTCCGGCCTTTGTTTCCTCTTAGCCTTTGTGGTTTTTAATTAGATGCAATTCAGTTGTTTCATGGCTTCCTAACTCTTTCATCTGGGGAATCATGGTTTTTTTGCCAGCTCTGCAGGCATTTGCTGTGGCATGAAAAGCCAAGTTAATTTCTCACAGTATCGTTGCTTTTCCTGGTTATCTGCTGTCCCACAAACGACTTATCAAGTGTTCTTGTGACAAACTGATCAATAGTCTCACTTGGAAAATTATATCTGGTTAGGAAAAAGCACACTTTTCTAAGTGTGCTTTTTGCATAACCCTGGTTTATTTTTAAATTGCTTAATGTTGACATTTTCCAGTCATATGGATATTCCCACTGAAGCCACTTGAAGCAGTGTAGAGGTTTTCATTCCTTTTGATTTCTCTGTAGGAAGGTAGAGGTCTGCCCTTGTTCTCACTGAGGACTTGGGTGACTTCCTTTGCTTTTTTGCAGTTTACTTTGTTTTCTCATGCAGTGGGATAGTTAAGGTGCAACACACTGGAGCACTGGTAAGGGGCTGATCTTTGCTGCCTCCTCTCAATGTCTTAGATGAGTCAGTGCTGCAGGAAAATGTCCCCCTCATTCCCAGCCCACTCCCAGCATCATTGTGTTCACTACATAACAACAGTAAAGGGCTGAGTACAACTGAACGCAGTGGAGCTGAGATCTTTCCAGGGCTCTTGTTCCTCACTTGTCCCTGGTGTGCTCTTGCAGGCAGAGAGCATTTTTGCAAAGCTGAAGTTGGATGTGGGGCCATTTGAGCCGGGTTCTCTAGCTGCTCTTTGCAGTTGTTCCCAGAGTCACCTCAGTGCTTTCTCTCAAACGTTGATAGCCAAAAGAAAGAGCAATGACTTCTGCAATGCTTTCAGCACGGGGCTTTTGCCTCACGAAATACAGGTGTACACAGTTTCATTATCCTGTGCTTGCTTTGTCCTGTGGTATGTTCAGTGCCCAGATGGGTGGTGTCCTGCTCTTACCTCAGAGACACTGCAAATGGTTTGCTCAAGTTCTGCTGGGAGCAAAGCTGCTGTGGTTGGTGGTTGTGGGTGCTGTTCCTAAAAGTAACCCAAGCCTTTCCTTCCTTGGGTATTTCTGCTTGGGTACCTCCCCGACTGTGCAGAGATGGAAATAGCACCCTCTGCTAAGAACTCTCTGATTAAAGTTCAAGCTCCTGTGGATCTGGGCATTAACTGACATTTCCATGTTTTGGTGCTGGTGTTGAGCAACTCGATTCACAGATGAGTGTGTGGCCTGAGGCTTGCAAGTGCTGAATGTGCATACAATGCCCTGCAATAACAGCTCAGCACCACTGCAGAAGCCTCCAGTTTAGTCCAGTGCATCCAGCCAGGGCATCCTGTAGAGCAAACTGGGAGGCTGAAATCCCTTTGGCTGAGTGAACTCAGAAAGTCTCTCTTCATGGATCCAAGTGTGAAATTGTGGTCCATCCCTTTCTCCCTGCAATCCACATGACTCCATTTACAGCCATAAGGCATTTCAGTGTCATGTTGTTCACTACAGTAGTTGTAGTGATCCACAAGCTCTGTCCCATTTTCAGTGCTGTGTTTGTGCCTGGAGGGCACCAGCTGCAACCAGCTGAGAAAGAGGAGCTGACAGCCTCTGCACAGTAGTCCCCTGAAAATAAATATACAAGATTCCCCATAGCACAGTCTTAAAATAACAATGTAAACATGGATGTACCCAGTCCCTGCAGCACATCCTCAGACACCCAGGGCAGGCTGACAATGGTAACTCACACAGCAAATACCCAGGGAGGACACAGGGCCAGGGCAGACTGATGATGGTAGCTGCCAAGAGGCTCTAACAGCCCTTTCCAGTCCTGAGACTTGTCCAGTCTGTGTCACCAGCTCCCAGAACAGGTCCCATTCCATGTGGGGACTGATGGGAGCAGTGTGATGGGCTGGCTGGCTGCAGAGCTGGGGGTTTTAGTCAACAGCCTTTTTGAGGAGTGTCAGAGAGGGGCTCATTGCTGTTACTGTGGGGGGGGACTGGAGGTTGCAGTGCCTGGCCCCTCTCCTCTCACCCCACCGTATTTTTTGTGCAGAATGACATCTACGAGTGGAGCCGAGACCACCGTGTGCACCACAAGTACTCGGAGACGGACGCGGACCCGCACAACGCCCGCCGGGGCTTCTTCTTCTCCCACATCGGCTGGCTCTTCGTGCGCAAGCACCGGGACGTCATCGAGAAGGGCAGGAAACTGGATTTCACTGACCTGCTGGATGACCCTGTTGTCAGGTTCCAAAGAAAGTAAGTGCAGCACTAGGTCCTGATGTGAGGTGGGGGTGCAGAGATCCTTCCACCTGGTGGTCTGGTTGTGGCTCATTCCTTATTTTCATCTTTGCCTTTTCTTCCCCGAGATATCCCTGCCAGCGTGACTGCAGGTGCTGGGATGCCTTTCCTCTGGCCCCCACTATTCCCGTGTGGCTGACACTTGCTGACTGTCCTCGCAGGCTCTGTGGCACAAGCAGTGAGCCCTGTCCTTGTCCCTCTGCTTTCCCAAAAAGCCAGGGCTGGTTATGAAAACAGCTGTGGCAGAAGTTGCTCGGATCTTGGCCTTCTTCTTTGATCACAGGAGCAAACACTGCAGTCACTAATTGCCTTAACACAGAAGTGCACATTTCACTCGCAAGGTCATCTTTGGCACCCCTGGGCCAGTGCAGGCCAAGTGCCACCTCTCCCAAGACTGCCATTCTATACAGAATTAATTATCTCCCTTGGGAATTAGCACAGTCCTAGTTCGGTTTGCTACACACTCTTTAAGAGCTTAGAATTGAGCAACATTCTTTGTGCTTTATGGGAGTACCTGTGTTTTAGGCACAAGGAGACTTTCCTGCTTGCAAGCATTTCATCCAGGCACTTTGGAAAATTGCTTTAGGCCATTTTTGTGTATTTTCTGAGTGAGGGGAGCAGTCAGTTGAGTCTAAAAATCAGGGTTTTTTCCTGCTAGTGCCCAGATTTCTCTAATGCAAAAAATTACCATTGTAATAGAAATCTTCCAGGAGTGAGGAATACTTCCCTCCATGTATGGTTGCTTTTACTGGTTCCTCAGTTGGCAGTACCTGTTCGCAGCAGCTCCCTTGGAGTTCGCTGCAGCTCCTCTTGCTTATTACCTTTTCCAAGACAACAGCATGCCACAAGAAGCAGGCTGTACTGCTCTGGTCATGCTGCAAAGTGATGAAGTATGTTTTCTGCAGGAAAGTTGTCTTAGCAAATGTCTCTGCTCTGGATATGGATTTAGGGCTTAGTCCCTTATCTGGAAATCAGAATTTGGGTTTCTCCTTTCTACAAGGTTGCAGTGTTGGGGTTTTTTTTGACAGCGTGGAAAAACTAGCAGGTCAGATCAGTAAGAATCATAATAAATCCTTCTTGTCACGTTTTGTTTTAAGGCCAAATTGTTAGCTTTGCTGAATTTAGTGGTGCTGCTGAGTTGTGGCTGAGGCACCACTCAGTTTAAAACCACATCACTTCAGCTGAAATCACAGTACTGCTCCAGGCACGACTGACAGCAAAACCTACCCTCTGTGAATAACGGAGCAATAGTCCTGCAAGGGATGTGAGAGAGGAGCTCACAGGTGAAGTGTCTCCATGACAAAGTTTTCATGTGGTGAAAGCAGCGCTGTTCCCCAAGCATGTGTCGAGGCATTGATTCCCCTGCACTCCAGGTAAGGAGGTTTCACTCACTCCAGGGTGGATGTTTCAGTCAAAGGGGGACAATGTACTCAGATGCTTGTTCAGATGGGAGATTTCATGTCTTCATCAAAGACTTCAGTCTGGGCTTCTTGCATCTTGCAGAATGGTTTTAATTGGTGCCTGATAAGCTATTTTCATATTTTATTCTATTTCCCCAGAGTAGTAGAGGCTTTTAACTTTGAAGGAGTTTTCTGGACTGGAAAGTATTTTTCTCCTCCAGCTCTACTTAAACCCTGGCCTTGAATTGATGAGGTTTGCAAACCTTATCAGAAGTCAGTCATATGAGTTGGAAATTATTTGTTATCTTTGGTGGAGCAAAGAAAGGGAACTTGTTTCCTTGGAGGGCCTTAGCTCAGGTGAGTGAGGATAGAGTTCTATGAAAGAGTTGAGGAATGCTCTCTTTTCACCATGGCTGGTGTTGCTGGAGAGCTGCAGATCTTCTTCTGGAGCCCAACATGTGAGGGATAACCCCAAACAACAACAAAATATATCAAGCAAAGAACTTGCAAGGCAAGAGGTTGATTTATTTCATACAGAAGATGATCAAAACTAGTTCATGTGTTACAGATGAGAATTGTGTTCATGAAAACTTCTTTCCTTTCAAAAATACTTCTAATATTAATATTTTTTCAATCCTCTGTGGGTTTTAATTGAAAATTGTTTGGTTTTGTCAAAAAAAAATGACAGTTCTTCCTATCCAAAAAACTTTCAGCAAATGCAGAGTTTTAATAACTGTCTAATAAATCTAAACTCTGTTTTTCCTCATCCCTTCCACAAAACTCAGAAAAAGCAGGGGTCTATTTTAAACCTGTCATAGGGGCACCAGCAAGATGGGTCTTCCTGTGCATTCCTTTTCTCCCTCCTTACCTTGTAACACCCGCAGGTATTACAAGAGCTCAGTTGTGCTGATGTGCTTTGTGATCCCCACCTTCGTGCCGTGGTACCTGTGGGGCGAGAGCCTGTGGAACGCCTACTTCCTGGCCTCCATCCTGCGGTACACCATCTCCCTGAACGTCACCTGGCTGGTCAACAGCGCCGCCCACATGTACGGCAACCGCCCCTACGACAAGAACATCAACCCCAGGCAGAACACCCTGGTCACCCTGGGAGCCATCGGTGAGTGCTGCAGCCCTGGGTTTGCACTCTGCAAGCTCAGAGTGATGTCCCATCCTGTTTCACCCTGGTTGGGACTCTGGGTGCCTGCAGCTGGATGCCGCTTGGAGCCAAGGTTTGGAGGAGGCTGGAGCTTGCATGTTCTAGAGGAAGACGCCCTTGTTGTATTGATGGTGCCCACGTTGAAATAATGTCATGTAGTCTCTGGGAAGGGAGGTGTTAGCACCCACCCAGCAGCAAGCTCTGCTCAGCAGAAGTGAGTGACCCCCCTTCTCACCCAGTTGCGTGTCTCCCCTCTTGAAGCACTTCTGGTTTTCTTCCCTGAGCATAAGGCATGGGACATGCCTCTTCCTGCTGGGGAGGAAAGCCCAGAGCAGTGAAATGGAGTCTGGTTTGGGTCTGCCCCAGAGCTCTGGGGTGGAGCATAACCTCCACTAGATGCAAGACTTGGGTATTGGAGTGTCCCACCCGAGTGTGTTCCTGTGTTGACAAAAGTGCCAGCCATGTGGTCTTTAAACTCTATCTCTGTTTTTCAGGTGAGGGTTTCCACAACTACCACCACACCTTCCCGTTTGACTACTCAGCCAGCGAGCTGGGCCTGAAGTTCAACCCCACCACCTGGTTCATTGACTTCATGTTTTGGCTGGGGTTGGTCACTGACCGCAAGCAGGCCCCGAAGGAGATGATCCAGGCTCGCAAGGAAAGGACTGGAGATGGCAGTGCCTGAGGAGTGACGCTGCGCTGTGCCAGCGCTGCTGTCGCGTGGCTGGCTGGGTGTGCGCGCAACCCCGTGCCTGTGGTGGATTTACCTCTGGGTAAAATTACTTTTTTGTTTCAGATCAGTTGGGCTGAATCAGTTCCCCAGGAATTGATTCAGCCACAGCTTCTTTTTTTTCTTTCCTTATTAGCTGTCTGATGTCCAAACTTAAGACTATTAAGTGTAAAAATGTTACATATTATTTAATATTGCAGTTAAACAGGAGAGAGATTGATTTTAGTCACTGTAGTTCATGTCTGAGATTTGTTGTAATTTGCTTGTTCATGGTAAACGTTGGCAGGTTGAAGGAACTAACTGTCCTTTCCAAGTGCAGTTAGGGGAGATTTTTGTTCCTACTGCTAATCCAATAAGCTTTTGAGGCGCATCTTTCGGGGGGGATAGGGCAGGGCCCAGTGTGCTGTGTCAGCTGCATACTCATGGAAAGGACAGTAACACCACTGATGAAATACAGTATGTCCAAGGGGAAAAATCACCCTCAATTTAGTTAGATATTAGTTTGGAAACCTGCTTTCTTCTTTTTGTTAGCCCTGTTAGCCAGCCCAGTGCACCGCTGTCTTTGCTAAATATGAAAACCATTTATTGCTGAGCAGGCTTTTGTGTTGAAGATTAGTCTCTATACAGTCCAAAATACCAACTGATGCTATATTGAGATGGTTCCTTTGTTGTCACATACACATTGTAATTGTAAATGTATAGAGCTCCACCATGTCTTAAGCCAAATAAAGCTTCGGTTTCAATGTTTGGAGACCTAAGTCATACTCTAATTAGTCATGGCCATCGATGCATGCATATTTTAGCTCCTTTTGCACAAGAGGCCTCTTAATTTCTTTTTCTGCCTTTGACTAGTGGGTCTTAGAAAACTGACCTTTATCTAAGTCAGAGCCTGTACTAGTATTTCAGCTGCATGCAACATCCATTGGTTTCTGAGCAAAATATAAAGACAGTTATGTAGCTTCTGAATTTTAACAGTTGCCTTGCTTAACCAAAAAAAAAAAAAAAAGGAAAAAAAAACAACAAAAAAGAAAAAATACTAAAAAAAAGGCATGTGGATTTAATGGGACATATAGCCCTTTGTGTTAGATGTTAGCCAGTGCAGGAGAGAGGCTTTGTACTGTCAGCACTGGAGCACTTTTGAAGATAGAGGGCATGATTTTCATTTATAAAGAAGGTCACTGCCTTGCTCCTCGGAGAGGGAGTGCCTGTTTCCCAGCCACACAGCCCCACACCCTGGGCAAGGCAGGGATCTCAAGATAACTGAGACTCAGGCCCAGATATTTTCAGGAAAGATGCAAAAGTGGGGAAAAAAAATAAAATGGTTTCTTTTTTGTTCTGTTTCTTGTTTTTCAAATGATGCCATATAATATAAAAGAGTTGTCTTTATTCTGTCTTTCATCCAGCAGGTGTTTAAAAAGTGTTATTTTGCCATTAATGATGTGTAAACTCTTGAGTGATTTACAATAAACAGTTATGAGTTAGCCTGGCCACTGTGTTTAATTCTGAAACATCTCCCAAAGCAAACATCTTTGTGTATCACACATCAGAATTACAGCAGTGCTTTGCTTGCCATTTCCCGCTACGCATTTGGTGTGGCTCAAAATGCCTCCCCCCCTCAGCACTTCTGAATGTCAGGGGAAGAGGAGGCTGTCAAATGGAAGGACACCAAGAGATTTGATTACTTAGGGCTTCCTGGCCAAGCTGATAGAGGGGGAAAAGAAACTGGGAGCCGACATAAACTTGAAAGGAGACTGTGGCAGGCTCTTGCATGTGAAAATCCTGCTTGAATAGAAAAATACCAGCCCGGTGTGACTGCAGGACAATGCTTTGGCCAAAAATATTAAACATTTTATTTAGATTTTATTTATTTGTTTCTGCTGAGCTGGGCCTGAAGACCGGGGTATGCCTGAAGATGTGTTTTGATGTGCATTCATCCGGAGTCAGAGCCATTTGACAGACACAGGAATTACACACACACGAGTAGGAGATGTCTCCCCACCCCCTGCTGCAGTGGCTGCAGGATGGTGTGGAAATGAGCTCCTGGAGCTGGGAGGCTCCTGACCTGCTGGTTAGAAAGATAGAGCTGTTCCTTCCATGGCAAAAATCATAGGGAACCTAGGGTGGTTCCAAAGTGGTGCATGTAATGGGTTTGGACTTGGGGTGTGAGTGTAGGAGCGAAGCTTGGAAGATGTGCAAACACCTGACCTCACTGGTGCTCCCATCCGTTCCTTCGTGCAATTTCCTGAGTGCAGAACTACAGGGAATGCACCAAAATACACAGCTTCCTGTTGATCTTTATCATTTTTCTTTTGTCCTGCTACTGCTTGGACTTCCTCAGGCTCATTCCTGTCAAGTGCCTGGTGTAAGAGTAAGTGGCTTTGCTATGAAGCACATGCTGTTCTGAATACCTACAATTACAACAAGGTAAGATTCCCCCCACCCTCCCCCAGGTATAAGACTTCAAAAGCAGCAGCAGCAGTTCCAGTGTATTTCAGGGATATGAAAACTGAAATTGAAGCCATTGTCAAGTTGCCTGGTTTTGAAAAACTGAAAATAAGTGAAGAAACATTGTTCAGAA
The DNA here is from genome assembly GCF_017639235.1 of Corvus kubaryi. NCBI lineage: Eukaryota > Metazoa > Chordata > Aves > Passeriformes > Corvidae > Corvus > Corvus kubaryi. Next base: position 16,041,309 of record NW_024582059.1, on the reverse strand, counting down.
AAGAAAAAGCTCCTCTATCAAATGCTTATCTGGAAGCTTATGCTACCTGAATCCTTCTTTTTGTAGATTAAATTCTCCGTGTGGTAGAGTTGATTTAAAAAGTGCCAGGCTTTGCAGGAAAAATAGATTTTTAAAGAGGGTGCCTCAAATTTTGGTAAAACAAGGAATACTTCCATGCATTTCCTTTTTTTGCTTATTTGTTTGTGGTTTTGTGTTTGTTTTGAACTTTTTGCTCATTTGTTTTGGTTTTTTTGTTTTTTTAAATTATTATGCTCATGTTCTTTAGTGTGGTTTTCTCTTCCTCAAGAAGATGTAGGGTCTGTGGGAGGCAGGAAGGGCCACTGCCATTTCCCGGGGTAGGTGCTGGATCCATCCACTGTTGAATGAAGTGATGTGGGAAAGCTGTGGAGCCTTGGTAGGGTGGGTGCTGGGGCATGAGCTGCACTTATTTCTGTGGTCTGTGGCACTTCTCCTGCTGATTTGGTAGTTAAAGACCTGGCTAGAGCTTCCTGAGCAGTGCAGAAGTGTTGAGGGACTGCTGGTGGATTGGTGGCTGGCTGTAGGTTGCACTTAACCAGGAACACACTGACTGTCTTCTGAGACCTGATGGTCTGGCAGTGCCTGATCCTGTGTTGTCTCTAACTCTGTTCTTGGCACGTTGACTCATCTGGAATAACAGCATGCAGGAGCGGGAACACGTATTTGCCCCATGCACTGTGGCAGTGAGTGTTTCCAGGCTCTCAGCCTTGGCACACAGCAGGCACTGGGTCAGTCTTACCTCTTTTCCCAGAACTGGTGGGTCCCTTAGGAAATGCAGTGTTGGCTTTGGAGCTGTGTGCTCCTTCCAAGTGGAAACTCCCAAGCAGGCTAGCTGCTTTCTGGCATGGGGTGGCTCGAGGGAATGCTAGCCTGCCCTGGGACCCCTGGGACTTGGCACAATCTCTAGAGGAGGATTTAATCTCCAAATTACAGCACATGATTGGTTATGCAAACATTGATAACCAATGTTATTGGTTAATGTTATTGATAATAACCAATGTTATTATCAATTGTCAGGGAGGAGCACAAACACAGCAGTCAAAGTGTGAGGTGAGACCAAGGTTGTGCTGGCTGACTGCAGAGAAACTTCCAGGCTCATCTGACCCTATCCTTGCTGCAGCTGGGCTGAGCTGGGCTGGGGTAATCCCTGGAGCAGGAGGCATGAGCAAAACCTGCTGGCACTGAAGTTGTGCCCTGAGAGCAATGCTGCAGGGAGAGGGTGAGGGCTGGCGCTGAAGAAATGCATCGGGGTTTGCACTCTTGGGGTATGAAGGGTGGATTTCTGCTCAGCTCACTTCCTCCAGAGGCTCTGCTGTTCCCTGGTAAGCCCCGGGAATGTCTGCATCCCGTTGCAGCTTGGAAGTGCAAGGCAACTGCTGTCCCCTGGCTGGCAGCCAGAACACAGCTTCCTAGAAATAACCCTGGCAGATGGGAAATGTGGCCTGCCTGCAGGTATCACATTCAGCTGCTGGGGTGGGAGGCTCCTAGGAAAAAAAAGATCTTCTAAAAGGTCTCCTGTGTCCATGTGAGCCTGAGAATCCGTGCAAGGCTGGAAGTGTGGTGGCTGATTTATGGGGTTGGACAATGTTTAGGGTATTTGCAGCTGGGAGGCCTCTCAGTTTGGCGGGAGGTTGATGATACATCAGCTCCCAGACTGTGGTCCCAAAGGCATGGCCAGGCTGGACTTGTATTATCTGGGTATTTTTGCCCCTAGGCTGTTTTGTAGCTCTACCCTTTATGTGGAAAGGGTGTTACAGAGCATTCACCACGTTCTGGGTGTTTATGGGAATCAAGGTGCAATTTCCCGTAAGATCTTATTTTAAAAGAAGAATGAAAAGCAAAACTGAAAGCTGAGCCCAGTGGGAAAGGAGGCAAGTGCTAACATGTGCCCATGTGCCCCAGCTCCCACAGAGGCACTGGCACAGTTGTGCCTGGCCTGGGAGCAGAAACCTCTGTCAAAAACCTCTACCCAGGTTAAGCCCCACTAAACAGGTGAGAATAGGGGAAAAATTTAGAACTCCTGGGGTGCCCCTGCATGGGCAAAATTGCCCACGGGATGGTTTGGAGGCTGTTGCTGTTTAAATCACCCCTTGCACATGGGGTGCATTGCTTTTGCTGAGTCCATCTCCTGCTGCCCCGCTCCCTGGAGAGTTAAACCCTGATTTAGGCTTTTTTTGAGAAAATTATGAAAGAATTCCCATCCTGGATTTCAGACAAGTGACTCCAGGAGCTGTGCCGCTGCCTCTCCCCTTCCTGTACCGCCCATGGCCAAGCTGGGGTTAAAGCCAAAAGGGCAAGGAGCAAAGGTATGGCCCCAGGGCAGGTAAAGGCCTTGCCATACACAAGCATTGTTAAAGATAAATCTACTGCCCAAGAGAAGCAGGTGAGCAGCAAAGCCTGCCTGCAGAACAATAAAAAAATCCCTCCTGCAGGACTTGGAAAATGACTGGAGGAAAGGCTCCAATGAGCAGCACAGATAAGAAATGTAGGTGAAATGGTCCTTACCACATCTGCACAGCATGCCTAACCTTTTTATTAACTGTGGCTGCTAAATTTTCCTGACTGACACAGTTCCAGTAGCATTTACAGCACAATAATAGGAAATAATTATTTTACACAATGTCATTATTCTTAAAGAAAAAAAAATTGTCCCTTTTTTCCCCCCAGAATTTTCTGTGCTTCATGTAGGACTGTCCTCCTGCCAGGCCAGAATACACACCCACTGGGGCCAGGGCACACCAGGTTGCAGCTCTCAGCTGCACACACTGGCACTCTGGCACTGCAAGATTTCTTCCCCAGAGCTCACACCCTGACTACAAGTCCTCTTTATCCCATGTATTTGCTATCACAGCAGTAATTTTTTTTTTTTACTTCTCTTTTTATGGAAAAAATGTATAATTTTGTTTCCATTTACTCCATTTCATTTCCTAACGTTTAAATGATGTCACTTTGCTGCAGTTAGATGGAATGGGTCCCTTCAATTTGCTGCTCCATTCCCTGATCTAGGTGCATTTTTCTTGGTTGGGATCATGTGGGTGAACTGGGAAGAGCTTCATCTCATAGGGGTGGGATCTGGGTATGTTTCTTAGGGTGAGAGAGTGCACTTTGCAGGTCACTGCCTCTCCAGCCACCCTGAGCACACCTTGTCAAAGCCAAGCCTCAGGTGCACTTGCTCAGATGGCATCTATTTATCAGCAGGGCATTTGGAGAAATGAAGTCTATCACAATATTTGAAAAGCTCAATAAAGGAACAGATGGCTTTGATAAGAGTTGATCTGGCTAATGAAATAAGGGTTAACACTTCAACTGAGAAACAGTTTAAACTGGCTTTCAACAGTTTTAATTGTATTTAACACATGCATCAGGGTGTGGAGCAGCTCCAATGGCTGCTGCTGAGTGATCCCTACGCCCGTTTTCCCCCTTGCTCCTCTTTCTGGGTGGGCAACCTTTCTTGCCAGGCCTCACTCCAGCTTTGGAGCTGAAAGGAGCAGGACAGGAGAAAAAGGTGGCAAATGTATTTTCAAAAGACACGTATCTCCCAGAAATGAAAACAAACTCAAAGCAATTCCCTTTTCCATTTTCTTCATCTCTGTGTACCTTTTCCTCCCAAAAAATCCAGTCCAGAATAACCACAGCCAGTCTTCAATGGTAATATCACCCTGGGAAGGACAGCAACTAGAGGGGCATGACGTTGCTTTGCTTCCTCCTGAGCTGTGAGTGAGGTCTGCAAGGGCAGGGGTTAGCTCTGTGGTAGTCCTGTCCTTCACATGAAAAATAAAATACTGCCAAGGCCTGATCCTGCTACTTGATGTCAGGACATGGGGGGCTCAGAGTTGCCACTTCTCTGTCTCTGGAAGAAAGCAGGTGTGAGTGGCCTGCAGTTCACTCCTCATGAAGAGCACTGATGTGGTGAAATTTGGACAGGGAATGTACATGTGCGGTAATTCATCAGGGGCGGAAATACTAATGAACAGACAGCAAAGCAAAGCTGTAATTGGGAACATTTGCTTGCGTTGGAGCAGGTTGCTTTTGCAGTCCAGGAAAATTGCCAGGGAGATCCCCTGTGGGTCTCAGTGGCCCAGCAGGAAAACCCAGTGTAGATTGGGACAGAAGAATTCAAACGCTGCTCACAGCACCCCAGGAGCATCCTCACATCTGCCCAGAAGTGTCATTGCAATTGTGCCTTCTTGTCAGCCTCTGGCACATCCACCCCTGGGAAAGCCAGGTGTAACCTCAAACAAGGTGAGGGCAGGCACTTGTGGCTGCTCGACTTTGCCAAGGCAGTGTTGGTGGAGATGTGGGAGAAAAGACTCTTCCCACAGGTCAGCGTGAGCTTGCAGTGGGCTTTGGGATGTGCAGCATTACCATGAGGGAGGCAGGTGATGCCTTATTGTGGGATGCAGTTCCAACACAACATGCCCACATGTCTTACCTCCCTTTGCACCCTCACACCCCCGACAGGGAGATGCTGCAGGATGAGGGTCATGGGAGAGGGGCTGCTCCTCCCATGGTGTCCCCTGAAGAAATGATTGTAGGAAATGTCTCCATGGACCCTCGTAACATCACCCCTCGACAGCTGATGCCTGCCTGCATCTCTCTTGCTTCCTGCACTGGGTGGGCTCCAGCACATGCTTGCTGTCCCCAGGCTGTGCCCTTTTTTCAAGCTGTGATTTTTTAATTTGTAATAGGTTTTTGGTGGGCCTGTCAGCATCATGCGTTTTCCAGCACTCAGAGGGACACCATCTGCTCAAAAAAGAACTGTGAACAAAATGTCTCAGACACTCAGAGTTTACCAAAAATGAAATTGCCTTAAAATCCCATATGGTGCATTGTTTCCTTTCCAGTATTGGCTGACAGCAGAGGTGAAGTGACTAAGGCAGTTTCTCATTAGTTGCTGCATTTTCCTTTCTGGCCAAAATCGCTGGGGCTGAGCACTCACTTCTCACGTGTTTGACAGAAGGTTTTCTTCAACCTCAGCTGCTGAAAGCCAGAGGGTGCTGGGATTCAAAGACCTCCCCTCTATTACTTTTAAGGTGAGCTTCCCTGACTTTTGCTGTCATGAGAAGCCTTGCAGGGAGGGATGCGATTAATGCTGATACCTCAAGCGTATTTTTTTCCAGGCACCTGATTTTGGGGCCTCTCTTGGTGACATGGAGGCAATAGCAACTCCTTGCCCGAGGAAAGCCATGCTTGGAAGTCACTTTTGGCTCCTGAGCATGGCAGTGCCATGGGGCAGAGGAGAAACCTGGCCAAGATCTCTGGATTTTGTGGGGTTGCAAAAAAAGCAAATGCTGCAAGGAACCATTTATTAGTCCAGGATAACATAGGATTTGAAATACCAAAGCAGGAAGAATGTTATTTCGGCTCTAAAAATAGCCCCCTCAGCCTTTAAAACACCGAGAAGCATACACAGTACATGCCTTTCTGTGGGAGTGTCTGTCCTCTCCCTTGATGATGCAGCCACTTTGGAAAGGGCTCAGGGGACCTGCTGGTGCAGTGCTTGCTCTGAGGATCAGCACTCTGAAGGATTTTCAGTCCCTGGGGATCAGTGACACGAAATCTTTTCAGAGTGTTCTATGAGGGCCAAACCTGCAGAGTGAAGGAGTGCTCCTTGCTAGAAGGGCAGACTATGAAATGCAGATAAACTGCTGATGTATAACTCAGCTCTGTTCTGGGGGCTGACATGGATTTGGGCATCTGTCTGTTTTGTGTTCGTTCGTAAGTGATGGCACCAGGACAAAATTTTGTGTAAGTGCTACCTTATTTGGATTTTAGGAAAACAAACAACACAGTTGCTAGATAACATCAGTTATCCTGACACAGAGGGATGGGAGGAAGAGGAAAAAGAAGTGGTAGCATTCATGTTGACTTAATCCCATGAAGATCAGACAGTGATGGGATCCCTCCACTCCAGGAAACAGTCCCAAATGGTTATCACCGAGCTGTTTTGCTGGGAATGTTTCTTCTCAAAATTCCAACCACAGAGATACTTTGCAGAGATCACAAAGCCCACCACAGTAGGAAAAGGGGTGGAAGATGCTGTTCTTGGGGTCTCTTGCTACTGGGTGGCTGCTTCCTTATTTCAAAATACCCATCCAAATGGGCAGCACTCCCGGGAGGGCTGCAAAGATGCGGGGTTTGTGCGGCGAGCCCTCCCCGGTGCCTCCGGGGGCTTGGAGCAGAGGGCGCACGCAGAGCCGCAGGCTGGGTAGGTGCTCCTGGCGCTGGGAAGGGCGGGCAGGGAAGAGGGCAGAGCAGGGACGCTTTCGCACGGCCGCACCGGGGACGGCCCGCAGACAGCGGGACCGGGCGGAGCTGCGGCTGCACACGGGGCGTGGCGCTGGCCGTGTCCGGGGGATGCCCTGAAGCGCCCGGGGGGACTGTGACGGCATCCCGGCATCCCAAACCCGCGGTCAGAGCGACACAGCGGCTCCATCTCCAGTAGCCCCCTCCCCCCCGCGCTGCTCCGGGGCCCCCGGTGGCCGCGGCGGCTCTGGACCCGCCCGTCCGGGGCGGGGCTCGGCGGAGCTGGGGCTCGGACCAGCCCGGCCGCGCTCGCCGCCGCCGCCGGAGCCGGAGCCGTCCGCAGGTGCGCAGGTAGGAGCCGCTCCCGGGAGCCTGCGCCGGGAGTGCCAGACACCCCCTCCCGCCCGCTGCCGCCTCGCTGCCGCCCCGCCCTGTCGCGGATCGTCGCCCCCGCCCCGGCCGTGGTCCGGCTGCCCGCGGCCGCCGGGGAGCCCTGGAGCTGCGGGCGGGGCTGGGGCTGCAGCCTGCGGCAGGAGCCGGGACCCCGCGCTGCCTGTCCTGGAGCGTCCTGTGTCACCGCAGGTAGACACGGGCTGGGTAGGAGGATTAGAGCTGCTTCACCCAGGGCCTGAAGGATCCAGCTGTGGAAGAGCTCTGCCAGGTCATGATTTCGGCATCCCTCTCATCCATGAATCCCTCTGGGGCATCCATCCCTTGGGCGCTGAGGAATGTGGTGGTGACAGAACTCGGCAGGGTCCTCGGCCGGGTTGCTGCATAGGGGTCTGTGAAGAAGCTCACCTGGGTTGAGGTTGTGGAGTGGGACAGGTCCAGCCTTCCCCAGATCCTGCCAGGACGTCCTGTCAGGACATGCAGGCTGTGTCCGGTTAAAATTCGTGGAGGAAATTTAAGGTGTCGAGAAAGGCCGTTCAGCTGTGCTGTGGTCCCTCAGGGAAGGAAGGACGAGAGCCTCTCTCTGAGTGATAGGAAGATGCTGGGTGCTGATGTCCCAGGGTGATGATGGGGTCGCTTGGGATCTCAGTCTTAGTTTTTAATTAGAGCATCATCCTTGTGCCAAACCTTTGATGCAGAGTCCTTAATCTATAAAGGTTGCAGAAATTATGAGTTAACCTTTCTGCTTTTTTTTTTCCTTTTTTTTTTCCCTTTTAAACAAAGCTACTTGTGGAAGTGACCCTAAGGGTTGTCTGATCAACATTCACACAATCCTCATGCCATAGCAATGTACGCACATATGGTTAATTAGGATTAGCAATTCAATATGGAGGAGGGCAATGTGTGAAAGGTGTATCCTGACACTGCCTGCCTGTTGTGTCTTGCTCAAACAGATGACAGTGCCTAAAAGAAGGGGACTTGATTCTTGCCCACCTTCTGCCTTTGGGTAATGGGATGAAGAGAGGGGACTCCTATTTGCTTGACAAACGTCTTGCTCCTGATTTCACTGCTGAACTACTAAAAGTCAAATTGTTTTCTTGTGATTATCCATGCCCAGCTGTCAGCATTTTCTGAACCTGGATGCTGAAAGTGCAGTTGTTTCATTTCCCCTTTTAAGATTCTTTGTGCTGCAGTGTTTGCTTTCCAGATGCAGAGCAGGGATGTGTGCTTGCAAGAACACCAACGTTTTCAGTTGGTTTTTTCTTGAAAGAAACGTCATGTCCATGGTTTTCTCTCTTCCCCCAGCCATTTCCGGGCAGCCTGAGATTGCAAGATTGTGGTTTGCCCCAACAGAGACGCTTTAAGGTCCCAATCCTGCAGTCCAAGCTGAAACAATGAACTGCGATTGCAGGTTAAGAGGGAGTACAGAAGCTGAGAAAGGTCTGTGAGCAAAGAGAAAGATGATCCTAAGCAATGTATTGGGAAGGATACACTGGGATAGGGGGTGGTGGCAGGTGAGGAGGCTGCTGCTGCAGTAGGAGGCTTGGACCAGCACTCTGTGAGCACATGCTCCTCTGTGTCACTGATTTCCAGTGTGACCTCTCAGCGAGCAAATCACTGGCCCTGTTGCCTAAAATGGGAGTAATTGTGGGGTTCTGCTGCCTCAAGAAGACTTGCAAAGGTCTTTCCTCACCTTGGGTCCCTGCAGGTTGCAGAAGAGGTCACCTGAGGCTGAAGGATGAGGGCAGGATGAGAGTGAAAAGGAAGAAAAACACGTTGGGAACAGGTGGAGAAAGAAGGGCAGAGTGAATGGGAGGAGAGAGATGTGAAAATGGCTATAGGTTACCTCACGTGAGGTTTATTGTACATTTTTAATGCTGAGGTTGCCTCTGGATGGCCCTGCTTGCAGGGGAGAGGTCTGGGCTGCCTCTCCCATGGGTAGCAAAGGGAAGGGAGCAAAAACCTGGAGGGTGTGGGCTGATGTGCTGCAATGGTGGGGAGAGTGTCCAGCATCCTCCCTGCAATTTCCTGTGCTGGGGCAGGTCCAGGTACTTAGGGAGAGAACTTCTGCTCTCGCTGTATTATTTCCTGCTTCCCGTGAGGAACCACTGGTATTAATAGTGGTGACTGCCTGAACCAGAAGAACCAGTGGCCCTTCAGTTTTGGCACCACAGAACTGCAAGAGTGGATTCTGCCTGGCCAAGACACTGAAGATGGCCACAGCTTTGTCAGAGAGAGCCTCCCCAGTGTGGTCTTGGCCCAGCTGAATGCTCTCAGAGGTCATTTAATGTGGTCTCCTCCAGAAAAGTCTGTCTCTGAAAATATTTCAACAGACTTTAAAAGTTTTAATCCCTCTGGATGCAATGTAGGGGCTGGGCACACAGGCTTGGCCCCTGTTGAACATCTGGAAGCTGTTCCCTGCTCCCCTCTGTCCATCGTGTTTGCATGAGGGGAAACGCTGTATGGCACCTTCCTACTGTAGCTCACCCAAACACCCTACAAACAGCAGCTTATGTTTGTAGCAGCTTGAGGCACTGATAAACAAATGTAGCTAATTCCTACAGATAAGGAATGCTGGCAAGGAAGTGGTGAACACAGAAGTGCCTGTGTATGACTGCTTATGTTGTACTTTGTCTCCCAGGGAAAATGATTTCCACAGGTGTCAACAGAGTCAAAAGACAATCCCTGTGCCAGAAGGGGCCTCTTTAGTGGAGTGGCAGAAGCCAAGTCACGGGTACTGCACACCTATTCCTTGTAGCTCACCCTCTGGGCCATCACCTTATTGCTGCTCCTCTGGGGCTTTGGTGGTGAATATGTGAAGAAGAGGCACCTCTTTCTGTGGAGGAGGAGTGAGTCGTCAGGCTGAAGAGGTTGGTGAGGGAAAACTGTCCTGAGAAAGCTCAGTATGCTCTGCCACAGTCCCTAACAGCTCTCAGGCCTGGGGTGTTTTCCCCGTGACAAGTTGCATTTACCAAAGGAAATGCTGCTCTGGGGACAGCGTACGTCTCTCCAAAAGTGTAGAGCTGCAAAATGCAGTGAAGAAAGGAGCTTGTGCTTCCACAAGGTGAATAGAAGAGGGGTGGAAGGGATAAAATAGATGAAAGACAGGGTAGACAGGTGGGAGAAGCCCCGCTTGCACTTCATGAGAAGCTCTGTAGCTTGAGTTTGTGTTTTCTATTTGGTGGGAAAAAACAGTGGCAGGGTAGAAAAGGCAGGGGAACCTGGAATTTTTCTGTCCTTGCAGGGTGTGTACTTTCTCATCCATAAACTATGGGAGAAGGAGACAATATGATCAGGAATAATGTTCTGCCAAGTCTGTTCCCCTGGGCTTAGTCTGTTTTTCCTTACCTTCAAAGCTATTTGTAAGTCAACACATGAGGTTTCACCTCCCTGTTAAGTGTTCTTTGCCACTCCCAACACTTACATTGTTTTCCTGATAATGGGACAAACCTTTTGGGCAGACTTCCTTCCCCCTTCCGGTGTCTTGGCTTTGCTTGCTCATGCACGTTGGAAATGCTTGGAGGCATTTGTGATTTTTGGAACTGAGGAGCAAATAAAACACGTCTATCAATTTATTAATACCCTGTCAAGATCTCTGTACTTTATGGGTGGAGAAACACTCATTCTGCTTATTGTGGGTTCAGACTGTGGTCATTAGATTGGGGTGGTTGAGGTGGAGGACAGTCACTGGACAGCCTGTCTGCACAGTGCCTCTGACTTCCTGGGCTTTGCCATAACATCAGCCTACATTTCTGTATTGCCTGCAGAGCAAGGAGGTGGTTTCAGAGGCTTTCCTCACAGCACAGCTGAAGCTGGGAGAGCTTTGCTGTCTTTTATTTTTTTTTTGAGGAGATAAATAGCCCTCCTCATTTTCCAGCAGCTCTTTACTTTGGGGATTGGCTGGGACTTTAAGGTAAGTGCCCTTCTCACAAGCATCCCAAACCAAAGGATTCTCAAGGGGAAGATACACCCTTGTGGTTGTGGTGGTGGTGTGAGACTATGGGTATGGTCTGTCTTGAGACTCTGCTAGATTTCCCTTGCGTCTCAGAAGTCTGGTGAAAGTGGCTCCAGTCTTGAGCATCTCTGTGTAAAGGAAACTTTCCTGTCTGACCACCCAGGAGCCACTTTGGCAGTCACATTCCCACTGTGCCAGGCTGGGACTGAAGCCCTTTCACAGCATGTGGTTCCATTAAGCTGGTGTGTACCCTGCTTGACTCCTCACACAACCCACACTCACACAGTCAGACAGGTTTCCCTCACTGGCTGGACCCCAGGATTCCCATAGCAGAGTCCCAGAGGTCTGGACCCTTTAAGTAATTTAATCATGGTGCAGTAACACCATGACAGCTTGAATTGGTGCCTTGGGTAAGGGGGACTCTGAACTAAAGAATCCCCAGGCTTTTATATCCTCACACTCTGTGCACCAGTTCCAATTGTGGTATTTAGTCTGGGGCCTTCTTGCTGTTTATTTGGTTCTGTGGAGTCTCTGGGTGACCAGCCACCCTTGGCCAGTGCCACAGGTCCCCATGCCCTGTGCTAGGCAAAGGGTGGGGGCCAGGTCACAGCTCCTTGCCTGCGGCTCCAGCCACCACCACAATCTGCAGCTCCCACTGCAGCTGCTCACCAAGCTACTACGTGTATTCCTCAACATCTGCGTTTGCAGAGGTGGTAAAGCATCTGCCCTTGGGTGTGGGCAGTCCAGCACACACTGGGAGGACTCACTGGGAGCTGGTTGCCACCTGGCTTGTGCAGCCCCTGAGGTCAGGAGGAGCCAGGATGGCTGAATCTTGCAGTGAGTGCTCCCAAGCAGAATGAGATCCCTGGGGCAAAGCACACAGCACCTGCAAAATGCAGTTCTCCCCAGCTCACCCTGGCTGCTCCTGCCTGGTTTCCCTGCCTACTGCCCCAGCTCCTTATGTCTGAACTGGATGTTTCCTTCTGCCTCACCCAGCTCCTCTCTCTGCCTCCTTTGCCGTTTTGCAGGCTGAGGGCCACCACTGCCCAAGCCCTGCTCATGGTACGAGTGGGACCTCATGGAAATCAGTGTGATCTGGCATAAGTCCATGGGTCGAAGCCTACAGAACACCCCTTTGGTCCTGTGGTGGCAGATCATATTCATTTTTCTTTTCTAACACCCAGGAGCCTGGTCTGGAAGCGGGGCGTGCCTGGTTCGTGCAGCGCCAAGTGTGAGACCGGCAGACTCAGCCCACAAGAGTTGACAGTCGGCGTCTCTGGCTGTAACACAGCAGCTCAGCACTGGTTGCTAAATGGCCTGTAAGTACTTACACCCGTGTGTGGCTGAGGGTGAAGGTTGTGCGGCAGCAGGAAGCAGAAAACTGAGGGCACTTTTTGAGGTACAGTGGGGTGCGCTGGCCTCAGGACCCAGCAGTGCTGCGGGAATATCTCTGGGTCAGACACTGTGGTTATCAGTATGTCCTTTTCTGCCCCTGTTTGTTGGTGACTAGAAGGTTTCATTTCTTTGTTGCACTTGGCCCATCTCTGATAGGTTTATGTTGGCCAGAGCATTTCATTAGCACACTGGATGCAGTCACAGTGTGTGAAATGAGACAAGAAACGTGTACTGATGTTGCCGTGGCTGAAAACATTGCCTCTCAACATTGTTGCAGGATTACTGACGCATCTCCTGCTTCCCCCATGCACAACCCGGAGATGTCTTTACCTTTTCCCATTCCTCTTGTATAAATAAAATGAAAATGGCATTTCTGCACATCTGTGAGATGTTAGGTAGGTGGGTACCTGAAGCAAGCAGAACATCAGACCCTGCTGACAGAGGGGATCACTTCTTTTCTTGTTATCCCACCGTTTTGTTATGTATTTACAAGCCTCTGTCACATCTTATCTCTCTCATTGTGCACTCACACTGGAAACCTTGAGATAAACCTGAAAACGCCCTGCTTTGTTATGTTGGCATTTGTGCCTTGTGGGTGGCAGGTTATATAATGTGCTGGTTTGTATCCACTCAGTTACAGTCATTAGGTATCAAGTGACTGTGGTTATTTTTGCTTTTAAAACCAACAGAGAGCTATAGTGGGCTCCCCCAAAAGACAGAATGTGTTTGTTCCCCTTTTATTGTTGCTGACTGGCAGCACTTCTTTATGACTTGCTCTATGTTTTGAACAGTGTCCTCCTTCTCCCAGTGCTCCTGGCTTTGTACCTGTTCTCTGAAATAACCCCATGGCCTAGTGCTGTGAAACGCAGGAGTGTTGCTCTGGCTTATGCATTTCAAATGCATCTGCATGCTTTAGTCTTAAAAAAGATGTATGGCTCTGTTAATGTGGTAATTTTGTCCTTCCTTACATTCATGTTCTCTGGTAAAAGCAACTTCAGGAGGAGCCTCTAACTTTGCTTGGCAGATGAAATTAAGATGTCCATATTAAATGAACCTTGAGCAAGCAGCAGTATATGTTTGGTGAACTGCCTGCTGTAATTGAAGTGTGTACATTAGAGGAACGGAAGCTTAATTGGTTGAGGGTGTATAGCGGGGCAATGGTAAAAAAAGCAGAGCAGGCAGCTGACAGTCTAAGCAGATTTAGACATAAAAATGGAACTAGAGATGAGTAAGCTTGCATTGAGAGAAAATCTCAAGACACACACTGGGGCAGTGCTAATGAGAAACTCTTTTCAGTTCTGCACCCTGACTCATATTAGCTGGCAGCAGGAGCACGCCTCAACAGTGGTTTTGCAGTGCTGGTGTGAGAGTGTGTGTCAAGAGGGACTGGAAAACCACATGTAAGCTTTTGAGAAGGTGGGCTGGGTCAGCTGTGATGCTGAAAATATTTTTGTTAGCTTTGTGAATCCATTGCACCATGAGGGCTTTCTGTCGCTGAAGGCCTTCCTGTGCAAGCCTTAAAAACGGAAGACGAATGGGCATGGGAAATTACCAGCTGCCTGTTGGATGCAGTGTGTTTATTTGGGAGAACGTGGGCTGGCAGAGATTGCTGTTGTTGCCAGCTGGAGTTGACTGCTCAGATTTGGCACCACTGGTCATGGCAGCAATGCGGAACAGAGCTGTGGAAAGGAAGGCTGGCTTTATGTCATCCCCGTGGAGCAATTAACTGTCAAAGAATTTGTTTCTACATTTCCCGTAAAGAATTTTAGTAATTTCTCCTATCACTCTTGGCCTTTTACTTTGGCTAAACTGGTGTGGCGCTGCAGAAGAGGGTGATGTTTGGGTTCCTTGTTCTCTTGTTCCTGTCTGCTTTTAGAGGTGCTGGTCTTAGTGTGCACAGAGGTCTCCCAGCTTGAAGATACAAGCACTGGGGACATCCCTGAAGAGGACAAGGCTAACCCAAAGGCAGCTGCTGAGAATGATGTCTGCTGAACACTAGTGCAACGCTAGGCAGGTTTGGCACATGCTTAGGGTTTCTCCTTTGGAAGAAGTTGGGATTACATGTAATTTTGTTCCTGGCACCCGAACAACACAGCAGGGAATAAATGAGAAATGTGCGGGAGCTGAGCTCTGTTTTTAAACCGTCCCCTGCCCACGTGGGGATGCTGAAACATATCCAAGCATGTGTGGGCTGTGCCAATGGCCAACATTAAAAGGTGTTGCTGTTTGGGGACGTGGGGGGAAGGGACTCTTCTTCCCTACTTTTGGTATTTCATCTATCAGACGCAGGTGGTTTCCTTCTTTTTAGCTGGCTGAAATTAGGGTGTCTGAACTACAGAGCCAGCTTCCCATCAGGACACTGTGCTCTGCACTGATCATTCATTTAATATTCAATGATTAGATGTCATTTTCTGTTAGTGGCTGATGGAAGGGGACTCAGTGTGGCACAGTGAATATTAAACAGAGGGCTGTTTTCCAAGGGGGTGAGTCTGTAGCCATGTTGCTCTGACTCTGGGAAGGTTGGGCACTAGTCCTGGCCTCACTCCATTTTAGAGCTCAGCACAGAGCAGTGGTTATCTGGACAGTATTTTCACATTTCCCCACTTCATTCTGGTGTGGAGTCCCTGTCCCTGTGTGCTGCCTCACTGCTCTGCCTGGGGGAAAAGCCCTTGCCACGTCCCTCTCTGCATGACGGACAATGCTGAAATAGCTTGTGAAGTTTCCATGCTGGGAAGTGGAGGAGCTATGGCAACCCGTTAATGAGGACAGGTGTTATGGCTGGTGTTTGCTTTTATTGTGTAAACGAAACTTTTGTACCTTTCCAAAGGTGAAGGGTAAATAAGATGTGCCATCCCCTGACATGAAAGAATTGTGTTCCCTTGGCTCAGCCCAGCCACCACCAGAGACAAGAGGAGAGTCCAGCACAGCAGTAATTACCTTGCAGAGCAGACAGGGACAGGAGGTGATGTTACCTGCCTGCTCTCTTCAGCCAAGGCAGGAGGGGGCAATTTGGCCACAGTTATGTCTGCCTTGCATGGGGCGCTGGCACTTGGGCACTGTGCTGCCAGGGGCTGTCAGGGACACGGTCCTGTGGCACGTGGGGCAGCTGCCACCTGGAAGCAGTCCTTGACATTGCTGTCATGGGTCTTCCAGTACCAGAGCACCATCCAACACCAGCTAAGGAATGCTGCTGCATTGCTGCTGAGCAGCAGGAGGAAAAGGCAAGGGCAGCACTTCATGGAATAGCTGCAAGCACAACAGCAGGAACTGTGCGGGAAACAGAGCTGTGAAATGCTGTGTCTCCTGTACAGGAGGAGAGGAATAGAGGTGAGATGGGAGATCAAGTCCCCCTCACTGGTAATTTCTTCTGATCTGTTACGCCATGCTAAAGATCTGTATGCACACTGGAGCTGCCTGCTTTTTAAATCAGCATACTTAATACTTGCATCATTTCATGCTCCTTGTCTGCAGTTCTCTCTGCTTCCAGGTCAGGGAAGAGACCTTATCTGATTGCTTTTCTGTCTTTTAAGGTTGCTTTTCTCTCTTACTCTAGGCTGTCTGTACAAACAGCACCAAATCATGGCATCATGGTTTTGGGCAAGTGTGGTGTGACTCTGGCACTGCCAGGGTGTTGTTTTGTACCCCTGCTAGGTCATTTGCAGGGAAAACAAGATAGCTGACTTGTAGAGCAAGAGTGAGAGTGCCATGCCTTCTACAGGGTGTGGAGAGCCTCACTGAAGCCCTTCAGCCTCTGTCCCAGTGAGGCAGGGCCGGAGTCTGGAGCCCCGAGCAGTCCAGCCAGTGTGTCCTTTGCAGCTTGGGTGCCGTAGGGGAGCAGTGAGCTGCAGGCTGCTGTGACAGGGTGAGGGTGCTGACTCTCCTCTGGTCTTCACAGCAGGGAGCAGACCATGGCTCTGTGCTGCAGATGTAGGAAGGCCAGGGGAGCTGAGAGGAGGAGGATGACAATGCAGGTACTTTCTTTGGGGCAAAGGGAAGGGTCATGGCTTTAAGGACCTGGATGAGGTAATTGAGCTGCAAATGCCAGCAGGCTCTAATGAGAGGCCATCATCCCAAGCTGTCATGGCACCCCACAGTGCCTCACTATGCCTCGTGAGGCTGGTGACCCCAGGGAATACCTGCCCTGCAGCAGGGGTGGGGGCAGAGCACAGGGGCACAGGTGCTGCTGCCCTGGTGAAAGTAAGGCAGGTGCTGGAGCTCGTGAGCCTCGTGTTGTTCTGCTTTCTTTGTGTCTCTTGGCTGTGTTGGTGCCTGGAAGAACATTTATGGAGGAGGACAAAGCATGAGAAAATACTTGATCCATTATCAAAGGTCTCATGGGGAGACATGGGACTGTTTGTGTCCGCAGCACAGCAGTGTTTCTGAATTGCACATATTACAGGAACAGCCCCGGCATTCCAGATGCTCATCCAGCATGATCTTGCCTGGAGGGCAAATGCTTCCTCAGGAGGCAGTGTCCGCAGCACCCTTACGCCACATGCAGGGTTTCACAGTGCCTGCATGTCAAGAGCTGATCCTGTTTGCAGCGCCTCATCCCGACTCCTGACAGCGCGCTGGGTGCCGGCACTGGAGCTCGGCTCCGCTCTGTGTGTGGCCAGACACTATTTTTAGCTGCTTGCTGTGGCCAGGATGGGAGCTGGTCGTGTGCTTTGTGGGGATTATGACAGCACGGGCATCCCTCTCTCCCCATGCTGCAGGCTTTGCTGAGGCAGCGTGTGTGGAATTGGTAATGACCCTGGGTAGGAGGCTGCCTTGCCTTGTGCCTGCGGGAAGTAGCTGGGAATCAGAGCTGCAGGTCTTGTGGTCACCTTGCACAAAATCCTTGAGGGAAGTACTTTGAAAACCACTCCAATTCTGTAGGTGTGGCTGAAGAGTCTCCTGCTCCGTGGCTCCAGCGCCTTGGTTGTCAGAAACTGTGTGGAGCATGCTGCCTGTGTGCAGCAGCTGAACCCCTTATGCCAGTAGTGACAGCAGGAAAGCTTTGCCGTGGCTGTGAGGAGCTCGGTGCCTTAGCACCTGCTGTGGGGATGCCCTTCTTGCTCTCAGAAGGGGGCGGCTAAGGAGGATGGGTGACTCTGCCCTCTGTTTTTACTTTGTTCTTTGTTTCTAGCAGGTATGGATGGGAAGAAATGCAGCATGTGGATGTTTTTACCTCTTGTCTTTACCCTGTTTACATCAGCTGGATTATGGATAGTGTAAGTTGTCTCCTGCTGGTTATGTGGGAGCTTGCTTCTCATTAAGGAGAGTCTTTTGGGGGTGCTCTGCCCTTGAGCTACTGTGGGGCTGGGACTGCACATGATAGGGGCGGGGGCCAGTCTGTGGCAGTTCATGGCTTGGAGGATCACATTTTTATCTCTGAGTTTCTGTGCTCCCCAAGCCAAGTTGCTTTCTTCCTGATATGTCTTACTGGGAGCTGCCTGAAAAGAGAAAGAAAAAAACGTAAAAATTTCCTTTAATCACATTTTCTTTGAATGACTCAGCAAAGCTCTTGGAGAAACACTTAGGCCCTGCTTTGGGGTGGAAACTCAAAATCTTCAGCATCCAGCACTGACAACCTGCCAGCAGCTTAGTGCTGACTTCTCACTTTCTCCCTAATGCTTCCTACCGAAATGCACACAAGGCATGCACTTCGCTGAGCTGGGCTCTCTCCAAGCATGCAGGCAGATGACTGCAGCACGAATTTGGGAGTGATAAATGTGTGATCAGCAGCTATGCTCAGGCTGAGAAGCAGTTATGTTGTAGGATGTGGCTTTGGCCATGGTCTATGGATGCTGCTTTCCAGCAGCAGGGGCAGCTTAAGCCTTTTGTGTGACCTCCATTGCTTGTTGTTTTTCTTGTCCCATCCCCTCTCTATTAAAACAGCTTTTGTGGATGGAGTACCATAGTAAACCTGGTGAATCAAAACAATTCAAACTAAAGATGAAAACATTCCCCTGGCTTGTTATTTTTAAGGCAGCTCAGTTCAGTGACCCTGTTCGTCTACTCGATCATGCAAACCAGATGCAACACAAAGGAAGGCACACAGGCTGAGAAATGAGCAAAACTGCCTGCTTGAGCAGAGAGAAACACAGGCTCCTCCAGCAGATCCTGCCAGTGGGCTTTGAGACACTTACTGTGTTGTTTGAGTGATACTTGGAATAGAAGCTGGGATGAAGTTTTATACTGTTTCCTTCTTTTTTCCTTTTTATTGACAGGTACTTTATAGCAGTGGAAGACAACAAAATTCTCCCACTAAGTGTACCAGATAGGTAAGAGCTGCTTGTGGGCTTTATATTCAATCACTTGTTTCTTTAAAATAATAAAACAATTAAAGCAAAATGGGAAAGAAAACCTTGAATCTTTTTCCCTGTGCCTATGTCTCTTAGGAAACCTGGTCCCGAAAGACCGCCTTATATAAGGTAAATGAATTATTTTCTTCCAAGTACTGCTCTGATTAATGGTTTATTATTTATGTGTCTTTGCCATCCTAGAGTTACAATGATACACTTTATATTTTCAAGTATTGCAGGTGATGCACCTCCTGCAAGCTGTGTGTTTAGTCAAGTCATGAACATGGCAGCATTTCTAGGTAGGAACCACAACTGGAGTTTCTTTCTCTTTCTGCTTGTTTTAAGAGTCACTGGAACATAAGTAATATCCTGTACATATTCTTCTTGAATGTGATGATGTGAAGTCTTTTGAACTGTTCATTGCTGCTTCCCATTGCAAAGAAAGAAATGTAACAGGGGAAATGCAACCTCCAGACTGCAAATGTGTTATGGGAGGTGTGGTCGTAGGTGACTGTCTTGGCCTTGGTGATCATGAAGTGGTTGAGTTTAGAACTTTTGCTGTAATGACAAAAAAGGAATTGCTTTGATCCCTAAATTTTGAATGCTAAATTTCAAGAAAACAAACTTTAAGCTCTTCAGGGAAGTACTTAGGAGAGTATGTTGAGAATCTGCTTTTGAGGGCTTATGTGTCCATGAGTGCTGGTCAGTCTTTAAGAACTTTTAGAAGCATAGGAGCAGGCAATCCCACTGTGTGAGATTGTGCTCAAAGGGTGGGGGAGAAGAGCAGCTTGGCTTAAGAGGAAAAGCCATTATATGGGCTCTGGAAGAGAGGTCAGGCTTTGCAGGAAGATTGCAGTGCTGTGGTTTGTATATACAGGGAGAAGACAGGAAAGGCCAAAGCTCCATTTGATTTGAAACTGGCCAGAGTTGTTTCAGACAGCAAAAAGAGTGTTTTTAAGTGTCAGTGGCAAAAGGATGCCTAAAGAAAATGTTGGACATATACTTGTAAAAGGCTGTAACCTGGCTAATAGGGATGAAGAAGAAGCAGAGCCATTCAATGCTTTTTCTGCCTCAGTCTTTAATAAAATGCTGATAGACCTTGGGCTGCCCAGTCCTCTGAGTTGAAGGATCACAAGCATGGGAGAGGAGACTTTCCATTTGTGGGCACTGGAATTGTCAGGGACCAGCTGTAACAGCTGAATGCTCACAAGTCCCTTGGTCCAGATGGGATTCATCTCAGAGTACAGAAGGAGGTAGTGGATGTTAGGGCAGGACCCCTCTCTATCATCTACCAAATGTCTTGGGATTCTGGGGAGGGCCCTGCTGACTGGAAGCCAGCCAGTGTTATTCCAGTCTTCAAGAAGGGCATGAAGGAACACCCAGAGAACTACAGACCTGTTGGTCTAACCTCAGTTCCTGGAAAAATTAGGGACAAGATGATATGGACACATTTAAAGAACAGTGCAATCACCAGCCATAGTCATCATGGGCTCACAAAGGGAAAGTCCTGTTGAACAAATTCAGTATCCTTCCATGATAAGGCCACACACCTGGTGGATGAAGGGAAGGTGTTGGATGTAGTGTTTCTGGATTTTAGTAAGACTTTTGACACTGTCCCTCACAGCAACCTTCTGGAGATGTTGTCCACCTGTGGGTTCAGCAGGTTCATAGTGCACTGGGTGAAGAACTGGCTGAAGGGCAAGGCTCACAGAGTTGTAGAGAAGCTACATCTGGCTAGCATCCAGCCACCAGTGGTTGTTTCTCAGGGGTCATTTCCAGGTCCAGTTCTGTTCAATGTTTTTATCAACGATCTGGATGAGTGACATGAAGGCACCATTAGCAAGTTTGCTGGTGATCCCAAACTGGGAGGTGCTGTTGACTCTCTGTTAGGAGGCATTTCTTTACTGAGAGAGTGGTCAAACATGGGAATAGGATTCCTAGTGAGAGGGTTGATGCCCCAAGCCTGTCACTGTTTAAGAAGCATCTGAACAATGCCCTTAATAACAATGCCCTTAACTTTTGGTCAGCTCTGAATTGGTCAGGAAGCTGAGTTCAATGATTGTTGTAGGTCCCTTCCAACAGAAATAGTCTGTTCTGTTCTAATCTCTGCTTTGTGGATAAAGTCAAACTTTCCTCTGCTGTATTTGTGTACTTCTGAGAGCTGCTTTTAGCTTTTATCTCTGCCCACCTTAGTTATGTCAAAGGAGAGGAAAACTACAGAAACATTCTAGAAATGTAGGAATGACTGAAAGTGCCATTATTTTGCACAGCATACTTTTAATTCCCTTTTGTCATTCCCATCAGGTTTTAGAAAAAGATCACATAATTTCAGGAGTCTGTATTGTAGAAATAGAAATTTAAAAGTTCCTGTATGTGAACTTGACTAATCACAGGTGGCTGTCCCAAACAATTGCCTGGGGATGAAAAATAGAAGTCCTCTTTTTGGGGGGGAACAAAGTTCTCATTTTTAAGGATTTGGAGCGGATTGATTCACTAGAGCAACTGTGAGAGTAAATTCAAATATCTTATGCAGTTTGGGTAAAAGTGGGTATTTGTCACTTACGGTGCCCTTATTTTCCTAAACCATGTTTTTTATATTATACCAGGGGTTTTGTGGAAAATGCAGATGTAATTTGCTAAGGCAAACTATTTACAACAATATGAGCTGCACGCTATCAATTTGAGCATGAGCATAAGAAGGTGTTTGACAGCAAGCAAGTTTCCCTGTTCAACTAAATTGATTTTTAGTGGTCTGGTTTGAATCCCATTTGGAGGCCAACTGATTGCCTTTCTTTCTGTGTTGTTCCATGCAGCATTCCCTAGGGAGGGCAAGCATACACGATTTGAGTATCTTCTGGGGTTATGCCATATCATACGATGTATGATATATCATATCTATCATCTATCACATACCATGGTGCTTGGGAGAATTGTAAGCATGGAAGGACTGTTGTTCCATTCTTCATGGAATGTTTGTGGCAACAGAACTTGTTCCAGAGGAGGAGAAGAGGCAGTGGGCATTATGGCAAACCCCATATGCAGGAATATGTGCCATTCATATGCTTTTTAATACAAGTGGGGTTTGACATACCTCCTCCAGGAGAGCTCAGGACTCCTGAGTGGAGTGAAGCAATGCAAATGCAGATGCCACTAAGTGAATGCATGGTGTGTTTGTGGAAGCTTCACAGGCAAGCAGGAAGGTGTTCTTTCCCTCCGAAAATTTGCAGACAAAGCATAATGAGGAAAGGAAGCCTGGAGCTTGGTGCATCTGGATTACAAGAGAAATGCTTCCTGTGCTTAGTCTTGTCCCTGATCAAGTGGGGCCATGCAGAAGCACAGAGCTTGCTGGCCTGCAGGTATAAAGAGGAGGAGGGGGCTGTGAGCCCCCAGGCAGGTGTTCACTGCAGCAGGTTCTACCTACTGACACCCCTTGCCTTGTGTTTCCTTCCCAGCGCTTGTTATGGCTGTCCTGCGCTTCATTCAGCTGAAGCCAAAGGTGCTCACCCCTTGGCTGAACATCAGCGGCTTGGTGGCACTGTGCTTGGCTTCTTTTGGGATGACCCTACTCGGCAACTTTCAGGTACTGCCCTGCAGGCTTGGACTGCTCTGTCTGTGATGTGAGTTCCCTGCTATTCTAGGGGATCTGCTTGGGTCTTTGAACAGCCTGTGATGTGAGCCCGGGAAAAGCATGTGCCCCAGCCCTCCCTGTACCTGCTCCAGCACCTCTGTCTGCCCCTCGTGTGCTGAGATGAAGGGCCACAATCACTTTTCACATGTTTCCAGCAGGATTTGCACCTGCATGCTGAGAGCCACAGCAGGAACCTCCCGAATCTCTTGAGCCCTGGGAGCTGGCACAGATGGCCCTGGGTAAAAGGGTTGAGCGGGAAGTTTGCGGACACATCTGTGCAAACAGATGCACAAATGCCCATACAGATTTAGCAGACAGCTCCGTGTCCTTTTAAAACATATGCTGCTATAAATCCACCTCCTGCTGATCCTCAGACCTGCCAGGAGAGGGACACAGCAGAGGAGTGCCAGGACTTCTCCGGATGTGATGGGTGTCTGGATGGCGGCCCTCCCATTCTCCCTCTGTCCTGCAACGTTATAGGAACAAACACCTGCCACATCTGTAGGGATGGGTGTCCCCTGTGGTCACAAGTGTGTCTGTCAGGGCTGCAGTGAAAATCAAGGCATTAGAGTTAGTGGCATGTGGGTTTGACTCTGAGGCTCTGCCTCTCACTGGGGTGCAAGTAATGACCCCCAATAATGGCAGGAACTGAGAAAGGTCAGTGCTGGCTGGCTGCTCCCCTGGCTTTGCATGACAAGGAGCTAATGCAGAAATGGTACTTGTTTTGTGAAGGGTGAGGACCTCTTTGGGTTGTACAGTTATTGAAGGAACTTGGTGTCCTTAACAGTTGACTTTTTTTTCTATTTGAATGAGGTGTGAGATAATTTGACTTTTATGGATTGGTCTTACTAACTCCACAGCACAAGCCCAAAACCCAGAGTCTTGTTTTCTCGCAGGAGTTTCCCAGCTAGGAACTATGAAGCCTTTGTAACAGCTTTGTCTACCTCTGAGAAGAGTACTAAGGCACTAAGTTTCAATCTCTCCTTCCTTTTTTTCACTCTTTGGAGCAAATGATTGTAATTTAACAGTAGATGCTTTGAATCATGCCTGTCTATGAATTCTGATTCTATTCTCTGATATCTGATTCTAATTATCCATTCATTGTTACTTATCTGTATCCTTTCTTGCATCTTTTGCCAAACATGAAAGCATGTCATAATGAGACCTTTGTCCATGCCTCTCCCTGCCTGACTGCTGAGCTGAATATGGCATTAAGTCATATTTCTTCAAAATTATACATTGGGTGTTTTAGAGGGACATTATACCTGCAAGTCCCTTGCAGTGCTGGCTATCTTGGGAAAGGCAGCTCAATCCCATTTTTACCTGTATTATTATTTGGACCTACTCTTGAAAAAAAATCGGGGTAGAGAGGAGGGGAGATACCAGTGGAGGTACAGCAACTAGATTGTTGTCCTGTAGATTGTGTCTTATTTGATGGGGATTTGTTAAATCATCAAGCAGGAATCAAGGCTGCAGGGAGAAGTTACAGACTGGTAGTTTCTTTTCTAGAAACGCCTCAGAGGCAGAGAGAAAAGGAAAATTGTTTGGCTTAAGTCCATGCTGGACTTTTTGATTGGATTTGTAGCCTCAAGGGATCTCTTTGCAGATTCTTGCTAGTTGAACCTGGCTGTCATTTTGCCTTGCAGTGTTGCACAGTCACTGAGCCCTGTGAGACAGGGAAGCCCAAGGAACAGGGAAGCACTGGCACTCCAGAGAGGTTGGGTTCATGTTGCCTCAGACCCCAACGGTCAAGGATGGGCAGAAGAGGAAATTTGCTGGGAGAAACTTGCCAAACCAGGAGCATGTATTTGTGTTTTGGCTTGTGCTAGCTCAAGGGGGTGTCAGGGCTCTGGCTGCCCACTCCCCAGGCAGCACTGCTCCCTGCAGCTGGCACTGAAGGTGCACAATTTGCATCCATTGCAGGGAGCTGTACAAGACCCAGTGGGTTGTCCTTGCCTGCCCTGGCCATCACTTGGAGCCAAGGAAGGATTTATTTGTGAGCCTTGTCAGGGAGCTGTGGAGACAGTCCTCAAGCAACTGCATTTTCCATGGTGCTCTTGGGCTTTGGGCAGAAGATCTGCTTGACTGTGACAGCTGTCAACTCACCTTGGTTATGTTACACCTTACACCTCTGCCAGAAGAAATGATATAGCATCTCTGTCTCTCACCCCAGTGATCCCCACTCTCCCCTGTCCCACCTCAGCAGCAATCCAGTTAGCTATCAGGTAATTCCTCTTGTGTCCACACAATCACTGTTTTGTTTGTTCCTAGCTTTCCAATGATGAGGAGATCCACATCGTGGGCACATTGCTGACCTTTGGCTTCGGGACATTGGCGTGCTGGATCCAGTCTGCCCTTACCCTCAAGATCAACCTGAAGAATGAGGGGCGGAAAGCTGGGATTCCACGAGTGGCTCTCTCAGCCAGCATCACCCTCTGTGTGGTGCTCTGTATCCTTTTGTCTTGCTCCCTGGGAAGCCAGGTATCATATTCTGCAGCAGCTCTTCTCACACCGGCCCTAGCATCTCAAAGCATTTAGGAATGCTACTCAGTTTGTCTTCATGGCACAATCCTACTTCAGTGCCATACTGTGTAGAGTATGCTTCCAGACTTCACAGAAAGGGACAATTTTGCAGGAGATCTAAATAGAATGAAAGGTTTCACTGTTTGAAAGGTGTTCCCATTGCCTGCGGTGCAGTGATCTGATCCAGTTCCCACTGGGAAGCTCCTGGAAGGTAGGGGCCCCCAGCCAGATCCCCACTTGCTGGCTTTGTCCCTGGCTAGCTGGATGCTCAAGCAAATCACTGACTTGTCTGCACCCGGGTTTCCCTCTGTAAATGTTTATCACCCCAATCTGGGGTCCAGGAAGACGTGGTCCGTATAGGAGGGCTGCTGTGCTCCATGGGCACCATTGGACACCCGACATCCCTTTCATCTCTGGCATCACATTCACACTCTCCTCATGATGGCTGGATGGGTTGACTTATCCAGGTGACTTTGTTCAGATTTTCTTCCCTGTTGGCTTTCAAACTGGTTTGTGTCTCTGCTCCCACTTGTTCTCCTTGACTTTCTCTTCCAGATTTCATCCTTATGGACCGGGGCATTCACATGCATGCTTCCAGGATCCAGTGGGGCCTGGTGATGTGCTTCCTGTGCTACTTTGGCACCTTTGCAGTGGAGTTCAGGCATTACAGATTTGAGATCATTTGTTCTGAGTACCAGGAAAACTTCCTGAGCTTTTCTGAAAACTTATCAGAAGCCTCCGAGTACCAGACAGATCAGGTGTAGCCTGTCCTCTGGCAGGGGGGGAGGGGGGCAGGTGTGGTCTCATGGGTGAAACATGACCTCATTTACACTTTTTTATGAGTTTGTTTTCATGTGCAATCATGATGGTATTGCCAAAGGGCTCTGAGGGTGGCTGTCTCACTAAGAGCCAAACAAACAGAGGTGTCTGCCAGGAGTGGATCCATCTCAGCAGCAGCATGAGAGAGCACAAGCTGCGTAGTTTGTGCCACCAGTGACTCTTTTGGAGTGGCTCTGTCACACTCCTGTTGTTCAAAACATTCAGCAGCCTGTCCTTGTGACGCCCCTCTGAGACACGTTCTGCTCAGCCCACCCTGCAGAGGAGGAGGTGAAGGAAGCAGACTTCTTCGAGCACCACGGGAGTCACTGGTTCCCGAGGCAGCAGACTGCATCTTTCGTGTGTTTCTGGGGTTGTATTCTTTGCTGCCAACTGGGGGAAGTTGGTAGGATGAGCAAGAGCAGCTGTTTCTTCAGAACCTGGAATCAGATGTGGAAGACCCCAACGGACTGGCTGTTATGGCAAGCAGGCAGGCATTCCTTCCAGCCTGGAAAGCAGCCGACGGTAAATCTGGGTTTGGAAGGAACTGTGCTGCGATCAGGAGGTGAGGCTTGGCTGATGCTGCCTTGTAGCCAGGCACATCATCCCCAGGCCTGAGGGGGTGACACAGTGGGGTGCTGTGCTGGGCTGCCTGGTGGGGACTGGTGGGAGTGAGGTGCTGAATTAAGATGAGAATGTCTGTGTGCTCTGAAGATGACCCCAAAAAGGCTGCTCTTCCCAAATGTGTAGTGCTTCCACCACACATCATGTATAGCATTTCAAAAATTTTTAAAAATTTTTTTATGTTCGCTGAGGGGGAAAACATTGTGTTAAGAGACACTAGGCTCGTCTGCCACGGGAACAGTACCAGTGGTTCTGGGCACAGGGTTTGGTTTTGCTCCTTGTGCAAGCCAAACTTCAGACATGCTGGGCTGGGCTCTGGGCCCCTCAGTGTGGCCAGTTGTCCTGAGTGGAGTCTGTCTCAGGTTTAAATGGGCTTCCAGTGTGCCAGGAGGGAGTTCTGCCCCAGGGGGTGGGTGATCTGCCTGAGGGCTGGAGGTTGGAGTAGGGAACAACAGAACCAGAAGGGCTTCTCCCTCCCTAAAAGGAGGTTTTCAAATAGAAGGTCTGTTTTCAGAGAAGCAGGAGCTCAAAACCCATTTGAAAGCCTCATTTTGGGAAGGCTGCTGTATTGGCTGGGCAGGGGAGTGATGGGAGTTGCCTCCCATGAACATGGCTCCTATTTTCCTCCACAAATCAGGCTCAGCTTACATCTGCATCTTGTCTGAGCTGCAGGAAAACAAACAGAAATTAAAATGGTAGGAAAAGCCACTTGAAGGGGAACTTGTACTGCTCTGTGGCATTTCTGAGAAAGGGAAAAGGCAAAAGGGCATTCAGTCCTCTGCAAAGGTCACAGGCCTCTGAGGAGAAACAGTTGAGACAAACTGTATTAAGTAGAAAGCTTTCAGCCAGCCCTTTATTTTCTGTGCACCAAAACTTATTCTCAGGCAGCTGTTACAAATCCAGAGCATTTTTTGCCAACAGAGGGTTGTTGTGAATTGCTGAAGGCTTCCTCCTTGTAGCAGTGTCATTAGTGGAAAGCTTTCCTGGAAGGATGTGCTGAGAGTGGCCAAGGACACAGCAGTGTGAGGTGCCAGCTCCCCGCAGGCTCATCCAGGGAACTCTTGGGCAAGGACAGGAGGGGGCAGTCTGGAGAACATGCAGGTGGGGATCCTCTTGCACTGGCACACACTCAATCCATATGGAGCACAAAATAGCAATTTGTTGTAACGGTGTTTTACTGTAAATAGTCCACTGTGACTTTTCCCCCCTAATTAATTAATACTTTCAGTTTATTATTTTAGATTTTGTAATTGTATCAAAGGAAAAAAAAAAGATGATGTGGTTATTTTTTCTTCCTTTTGTTCCTTTTCCTATATGCAATCCAAACTGAACTTCAGGTTTTTAGGGATAACTCTGTACATTTCTTAAAGAGTATTTCTAACAGCACATTTCAGTACAACTAAATGACAACTGATATACACTGAAACATGACCACTCACGAAAGTGCTTTTATGGAGAAAGTGAGCTTTATTTTTGTCCCTACCCCAAGCATAGCTTTCTGATGGCAAAGGCAAAACAAAAGGTGAGTATTTATTTACAGTGTAATGATTAACATTATCACTTAAGGAAGCCAGGGACTGTTCAGCCATGCAGATACACTTATTGTAACAGCACTAATTAGCAGGCTCTTCCTAGGAGCAGGATCACACTCACTACACAGCCCAGAAAGGCATCTGGACTAGCTGCCCCACAGCCTGACCTGCTACTATTAAATTTTTAGAAGGGCCATGCTGGCACAACGTGGTTTCCTCCCCAAGTGCCTGCCTCTTCCTTGCTCTTTATCCATCAGCTGCTCTCAACAGGGACAGCTGTAGGTATAGATCAGAGCTCAGGAAGGCAGCCTGCACATACTATATTCTGGCTGGCTGTGAGGGCAAGACACCCATGCATGAAGTGCCAGCAGCGGGGAATGGGGAAGTGGAGATACCACACAGGAGTTTCAGGCTGCCTCTGCCTCCAGTACTACCAGGTATAACCTACCTGTGGCTCTCACTCCTGCACTGAGCCACAACTGAAATCCTAAAACGGTCAGGGAGGTAGTACAGCTTCCTTGCCAGAACAAGGCTGCTGCCTTAAAGAAAGGACTGGGGAAGGTGAAAGCAGGAAAACAGTGTTTACAGGTTTAGAAATAAAATAGTAAAATTGCCTTTTAGGTGCTGGGATCACTGGTGCTAGTACAGGAAGGCTAAATGCTGTCATGGAATGAACACAATGAAAGCAAAGTTGTGGTTTTATTTACTACATTAGGAAAAGCACCATGACCATCTGATCTACAATTGGCACAACTTAGGTAAGGTGAAAAGGTCAGGGGTTTAATTCTCATCAAATGCAGCAGGATGTCTGCCCTCAGGAGCAGTTTGTCAAGGTTTGCTCACAGCTGATCAGTGCTATGAACATGGGACTGGGTGATGATGGCTGGAGGAGGAGCTCCATGGGTCAGTGCTGAGATACTTGAGAAAAGCTGTCAAGCTGACTTTGGGGTTCAGCCAGTCGTATCCCATAGCCCAGCACCATGATGCAGCAGTGAAGTGTGTCCAGAATTTAATTTTTAAAGCTGTATTTATATATACTCGGCTTCATTCTGGGTAGGCTGGCTGTGGAGCTCCAAGCAGCTTCCATATGCAAGTTGTACTGTTTTGTACCTAGAGCTGCTGCAGACACAGCCAAGATATACATTGTTCCTTGTCTAAAGAGCTGGCCTGCAGCAAGGGCTGGCTTTTTCTGTGGCAGCCCAAACCTACTGTATTATAGCCCACAATTGGCATTTTCCTTTGGGAATCCTAACTGTGAATGTTTTTGACTTAGCCAGCAATCCCATCTGCAGGGAGAAGCTCACACATCCCCCCGTGGTCCCCAGCGCTCCCTCTGGGACACGGGGATATAAACCTTGTTTGCAGACTGCTTCTAAAAATGACGGAGCTCATGGTGGGGCATCTCAGCACCAGATTTCAGGGGATGAGTCTGAAGGAAGCATTCCCTTGGCTAACTGCTAGCTGGGAAAGGGGAGGAACAGCAGGGCTCATGGTGCTGTTCTTTGCCCTGTTCCCAGCTCCAGCTGGCAGCAGGCCTCTGTCCTACTGCACAAGGGACCCCACACCATACTCTCCATCCATACCTGCCTGCACGAGGCCCAAGACATAATGTGGATTTGGTTTGAAATTCTGATTATGGACAAAATTACCTAACATTTCACAAGGACAATTAGGTGAAGCACAGTCTTTTGTGCGTGCACCACTTTCCCTAGGTGGAGGAAGGCAGGAAAAGTTCGGTGAAAGATGAGATGAGGCTGTAATAGGATTTCTCATCATCTGTCAGTCCTGCGTTGCCTGGTCTGATCACCACAGCCACGTGAGTGTCCGCCTCCTCGGCCGCATTGGCTTCTGAAACAGAGTGGGGAGAGTGGAGGTGAGAGCTGCTTACTGACCTCTTCATATCGGGGTCCTTAAGGCTTGAGGATGCCCCAAAACACTCGAGTGCCTTTAAAGGCTGAGACTGAGAAAGCAGCATTTGCACGTGGCAGGGCTCTAGAGAGGAACCTGCTCCTGGCAGGCCTGCTGTGGATGGCTGTAGCTGCAGGAGTGGACAGGAGCTGGCTGCCTCACCATCCCTTCCCTTCTGCCAGCTGATGGCTGACCAAGGCACCTTGCAGGCAGCACACACCATCAGCTCCATCCCTGTCACGAGGATGTGGTCGGCCTATGTCATTTGTGAGTCAAACACCCCCCTCCCCCAATCTTCTTCTCACAAGCTTCTTTTCACTCCCTGAGCACAAAATGCCACTGGAAGATGATCCAGGGAAAAGGAGGTAACTACAAGCTCCCACCAGCTCTGCTGCCAAGGCTGGGGAGGAGGTAAGGACTAACTCTGGGGCACTGAGCTGGCTAAGACTGAGACCCAGCACCATTTCTGCCAGAAAGATGTTTCCAGCAAAGGCGGGAAATTAGCTTCTCAAGCCTGGCTTTCCAGGGGTCAAGTCTTGGCAACCTGAAGCCATGTTTTCCTGCTGATGAATACAGCCTGACCATGAGTGGCACAAAGAACCAGCCACATAGCAACACAGCAAACACCATCATTTCCCCTGAGCACAGGCCAAATCACTGACCCTGTTTGTAAATGGGGCATGCTTCAGCTCTGCTTCAGCAGTCTCTCCTTCCTGGCTGGTGCAAAGGCAGGTTTTCTACTTGACCTATTTTCCCTCATTGCAGCGCTGCACACGGACATCCCACTGCTGTGTGCAAGCCCAGGTGTGTAAGGAAGGAGGATGGCAACAGCTAGAGGGAACGTGCTGAAGCAAAGTGGTCTGCAACATTTCTGGGGTGCTTGTGAGAAGTCAGCAGCACACTTTGAATAGCACCTGCCTCCCCTGCACAGGTGAGAGCCAGTAGGACTGGCAGGTCACATACCTCGAGGAACGTCTGTCAGGAAGAGGATGTTGTTGGTGGCGCACCCAATACTGGCGGCAATCCTCCTGTAGCTCTCACTTTCTACTTTGGGGCCTATTTTGGTATCAAAGTGGCCATCAAAGAGCTGAAAGAGAGGGTGAAGCACAGGCCATGGCTGAGTGCCACCTGAAGAGCAGGGACAAACCTCCCTCCCTCCCTTTCTGCCACAGTAATGAGGGGTTGGTGCAGTCATGCTCTCACAGTCAACTGCTCGAGTTTAATTCCCATGGGTCAAACCCACTGCCCCACCTTCCTGTCCCAGAATTCATTCCACAAGTATTACAGTAAGGGTGGTTGAGGGAGGGGAGTGCTCTGCAGCGGGAG
Organism: Corvus kubaryi; assembly: GCF_017639235.1. Classification (NCBI taxonomy): domain Eukaryota; kingdom Metazoa; phylum Chordata; class Aves; order Passeriformes; family Corvidae; genus Corvus; species Corvus kubaryi. The sequence continues at coordinate 16,010,640 of NW_024582059.1, read as the reverse complement.
AAGCTGTAAGGAAGGTGGTAAGGTTATCTACCTCTAGGATATCACCTTCTGTAGAGTATCCGAACAGAAGCTTCTGGGCTTCAACGCTGCCTGAAGAGTATATATAGACCTTCATCCCTGCTTCCCGCCACTTCCGGATGGCTGGAACCACGTCCTCGAAGATTCTGGAGCAAAACAGGGCAGCAGGTAAGGGCAAACCCAGAGGCAACTGGAGGGACATCATTAGCCAGGCACTGTGACAATTAGTTTTGTCCCATTAGTTTGCAAGGGGACTTCAATCTGCTCAGGGCTCCTGGAACCAGGGAGTCTATTTCAACAGCAGGTGATGCAGAGCTGGGCAAGGAGATTTTAGAGATCGCACTCCTTGAATGCAGCCAAGCAGGCAGCTTTCTCCAAGGTTTTTGGGTCACTCTAAGACAATTTAGCCTTGTTTTTAAAAATAAAACCAACAGGATATCTGTCTCTCTTGACTTGTTTTTGGGTTTTGTTATTTTCTCTGGTGGATGTTTACATTTTTCTGTGAGCTCATTTTCTTCTTCCTTGTTCCTCATTTGACTAAACACTTTGTGAATTTATGGGCTTGTTTTACTTACTTAGAAACCTGAAATGCACGGTTTAACCAAGTATCTCTTAACCTAAATAAGGAGATCAGGCTTAACTCCAGTTGTCCCTACTTATGCACTCCTGTGTTGTGGCTGAAACGTAAAGAGGAACCTGAAGACACAAAGAAGTGGAAAGGCAGGAAACACACAGGTAAAGACAAAGCAGAAGGAAACAGCTGAAGGGGTCTGACCCTGCAACCCTGACTTGTTTATACTTGTTCCAAAATATGAGTGCAATCTGGGGATAAAAAATTCAAGACAGAGAACTGTAAGAAGCCCATACTTGTGCCTTAGACTCTTGGTTTACCAAGAAGTCTCTCAAATACTGGCTTGCTGAGCTAGTAATCCTATTTGTATTTGTATGAGAGGCTGTTCCCAGGAATAGCTCATGCAGCTGTTCTGCCGATAAACTTTTAGGAAAGATGCCCCCCATACCTGTCCCCCAGGAGGGGGCACACAACTACTCACACAATTACTCACTCTCCTTTGACGTGCCCGGTGGCATAGGCTGCCCTCCACATGTGGCCCTGCAGCTGCTTCAGTGCCGTGGTCTTCCTGTCCAGGGACATCTGCCAGTGCACGTTGTCTACGACCGCCTGGATGATGCGCTCCAGCTCCTCTTCCCCGCTGCCGCTCTCCAAAGGGATCGGCACGGCCCCGTCCAGGCTGGAGTCCTCCTGCGCCTGGAAAGTGGTGTTAGAGCGTGGTGTTGTGGGTTTGATCCCTGTATGGGCCATTCACTAAAGAATTGGGCTTGATGATCCTTGTGGGTCCCTTCCAACCCGGAATGTTCTGTGATTCTGTGAAATCATCCATGATAAAAAGAGGGGAGGGAAGAGGTGGAGCAATTTCATCACCTCTAATGTAGGGAAAGTGGTCTAACACCTGCCTTCATGCACCCCTGTGCAGGACACTGCTTGAACTGCTCTTCACGTGAGGGGTTACAACATTGTTTGAATGCTTTTCTCAATGGGAAATTGAGACTTAGTTGTGTTTAGAAATACTTGCTTGAATTGTACTTTCCAAGCCAAACAATTAGCATTACTGTAGCTGTACTGTAAATACTCTAATGAGAACTATGCTTGCTTAAGTATTTAATTACTGAAATTAAGGCAAAGAAGCAAATGCATCTGTTGGCTTCAGGCACAGGTCTCAAACTGATGCTGCGTCTCTGTACAGAGGCACCATCCACTGCCCTGAGTGGGCCAAGTGCTCTGCCATCCCCCTGTGCTGCTTCGCAAAAGAGGTTTGAATTCAACAATAGAAGGGCACAGTGCAGGCAAAAAGCTGGAAAGGCTAGGCTCAACAGCTGCCCAGGGGCTGTGAAGACCAAGGTGAGCTGAGGGAAGGATGCTGCCTGCCAAGCGCAACCCCAGGCTTTGGATGGGGGAGAATCTGACCATCGAGGCAACCGGCCTCCATGGGTGGGGGCAAAGAGATAGGGACAAATGTTGGGTAACCAGGACAGTCCGAGTGACCTGAAGCCTCAGGCATGCTATGAAAACCCAGAGACACAGAATAACTCTGTTACTTAACCTGTTTCCTCAGAAGTCCGACATCCCGCTGGCACTCCTCCTCCTCCCAGTGAGCACGCAGATACTCCTTCACGTTGTCTTTGATGTAAGGGAACAAGGTCTCCTGGCAGAAAAACAGGCTGCTCCTTTAACCTGGCAGAGGTAAGGCTGACTGGCTTCTAAAGGAACTCCTGGCACATGCTGCCGTGTACAGTTATTTTCCCGACTTAAGCTTGCCCTGCAGTGCTGCAGCTGGTGAAACTTCCTGACAAGGGTGTCTGCCTGGTCACAGGACTGAGCCAACCTCAGGCCGAGATCAGTGCAGGTGGATTTTTTTACACAAATGTTTACATAGCTGAAACTTTTAAAGCTTGTGATGGAAAGGTGGGTGATAACTTTTCCTGGGCTTGCCAGAAAAACTCTCAAATGGCATATGTGACCCACCAGCTGAGGAGTACAAGGCTGACAATGTATGTACTCTGAACTGACAACTTATGCCACTGTATTTTTGATGGGGCACTTGTCCTAGCAAAGGTCATTCTGAAAACGTCTTAACCTCTCGCCAAAGTTAGAGGACCTTTTAAAATGAAAAGCCTGGTCTGGTGACACTGAACTCCACAGGACAGTCTTGCAAATGAAATGGATTGGGTTTGGGAAAAGTGCCACAGGAGAATTACAAGCCTTCACAGAGATCCCAAGGGCAACCAGAAATAATTACAAATTGCTCTCATTAGTGGTGTTTCACGAGTCAGAAGCCACAAGCAGCCACTGTGTGTCTCCAGGTGTGGGAAAAGCCTCAGGTCAAGGAGAAGGGCAGGGAACTCCTTCCTTTGGGTAGAGAACTGAGCTTTTCTTAATTGGGCAAAAACTAACCTGAACTCACCTCTCCTCAAAAAATGGACCATAGTTTCTTGTTCCTTGTTGTATATCATCTTTAGCTTGTTACTGAATTAAGAAAGCAATGGTCCTGAGAGTGTGATGTGGTGGCAGAACTGCAGGATTTTCTATTGCTGTAATATTGTGTTTTCCATGTTGTATATTTTAAAAACAATGCAAATTGCCAAAAAAATTACCACAAACTGATCTAGGGAAATCAAAAGCCTTGTAATGCCCCCAGTTACTCTCATTTCCTTTACTTTCAAACTATCTTTTAAATTATGGAGGAAATTAAAGAGAATCCACTGGGAAATGCAGCTGACCTGCTGCCTTGGTTTAACCTCCTTTACAACTCAGATGTCAGAAAAAGTCCCAATTGTTTTCCAAAAGCAGTGTTTCATACTCTCGTGCTGGCTAAGAAAAACTTCTAAACAGGCTCTGAAAGATCAGTGGATTCTGTGATCTGAGGGATTTTAAAAGGGTAAAAGTCTTGGTCCATTGGCAAATGCATCGGTCTGTGAACTAAGAGGGGACACCCACGTGACAGCTGGAATAGTGGACAGCCAGTGGGACAGATGGTTTGTGGATGTCAGGAGTGATCCCAGTCAATGATGTACTAAGTTTAATAGGCCATGAGTCTGTGTGGAAGAAAGACTCCTTGTGTCCTGCAAAGAAACCCCTCCATCTCCACCACTTCAGCTTTCAGCAAAAGCTGGCAGCTGTAACCTCTTGAACAGGTTTAACTGGGACCCTTCTAAGTTCACCCACTTCTCTCTCCTCTGGAGAACAGAGATATGAGCCTGCCTGTGCACAGCTCCCATCACTCTGCCTACCTCCTGTGAGTGCTGGGGGAACGGACAGGCTCCTTGGCTTGGCAGGATGGAGAATCATTCTCCAACAAACACAGCTTGACAGCCCTCCTAAGCCTTCACAACTGCTTACAGCAATGTCAAACCCAGCATAGAAAGGGAAGCATTTTTACCATCAATAGCCACCGATGCAGCTCATTAATTATTACATGCAAGCTGTAATTAGCGCTTGCAGGATTTCAAGTAACCAGGGTCTATTTTCCTCTTAATGTCCATGCAAGCTGTCACAAAGTTCAGTGACAATATGCTCTTTTACAGGAGATCTAACAAATCCTAGATAAATCGCATGGAATGCAGTTTATCTAACGACATCTCTTCCCCTGCCATCTACTTCCACTCTGCCAGGGTGGACCTGGCAAATGAGAAAACTTGATGACCTCTAATTGATGGTCACCAGATGATCTCTTTTCTGGTATCTTTCCTTAATCCACCCATCGACTGACTCATTCTGTTTCCTTACTTTGCATATTCAGTAATTCTAACATTAGCGAAAGGATTAAATAAAATCGTTTAATATTAAAGAATAAAGTGTCTGCTGAACCAGCAGTGGACCTTTCAAAGGCAAATAGAGGTTAACTGAAAGACCAAATGAAATAACTTGTTCCAAGCATTTTCAGGATTTCCAGCAAACTGAATTTTATTGAGAACCAAAACTCATTTGGCCTCCCTACAACAGAAAGATTTTGGGTGGAAACCGGAAGTCTCAGGTGCATGGCATGTTGTTTTCACAACAGCAAAACAGCTTCAAGGTGGACATAAACTCTGTTAGATGTTTAGTTAAGAAACCTGAGCTGTCCAAACAGTTTAAATTGAAAGATATTGAGGGGAGGGAGGCAGCTGTAATGCCATCTAGGCCCGAAGTTTCTTCAAGAGCACTGGAAGAACATGGACAGGAAAGATGTAGGTCATACTGTTCCTCTGTTAAAACTGTGTTAGCAGAAACCTCTAGAAAGCCTGGCAGGAGCTTTCAGCTGCCATGTGGGTCACAAAACACCTTTGTAAGCTACTGGCTAAAAAGATCTACCAAAAGCTATAACGTCTCATGGGGAAATGCAGGTTAATTAATGGCAGGAGAAGGGATACATCCGTTTGCTGTCCTAGCAAGCCGCTCCCTCCCGCGAACCAAAGCCTCCCGGAGAGGAGGGACCCGCGGCTATTAAAATCTGCGGTTCTCCAAGCACCCGTGACACGCAGACTTCCCAGTCCCCTCGGTTCTGCACCTAAACCAGCATTTCCAGCAGTCTAAAGCCTTTTCCTAGGCAAGGGAAGCACTCGTACATTCGGTGCCACTACAGTCCCTGTTGCGTACACTCGGTGTGTCCCCTGCGCTGCCCTCCCGCAGTGCTGGACACGCTCCCCCGGCACAGTTGCGGGCATTTGGCTGTACTACCCTCCCGAAGGGAGAAGGCAGCACATAACCCCGAGAATTACCGATAACTGCAAATTGTTAATTACTGAAATTAAGGCAAAGAAGCATCGTACTTCAAAGAGATCGCACTTGAGGCTCTCTGCAGACCCGGGTGCGGTGCTGCAGCTCCAGCCATCAAAGGAACAGCGATGCTCGAGGGCTTTTCCCGGATGAGGCTGCGATCACTCCAAGTGCCCTATATCCATGAAAAAAATCCCAGACCTGCCCTGAATCTCAGCGATAGTGACCTGCTCCTCAGCCCACCAAGGGGGCAGCCGATCGGCAAGACAAGGCGTATTTTCTCGTGAGCATTATTCGGAAAAACGCAGAAAATGGGTCACAGCTTTCGCTCCCGGCGGCACCTCGGGCCTGCCCCGCGGCGAGCTGCCGGGGCCAGGGAGTCACGGTACGAACGGCGATGCTACGGGAGCCCCCGCGACGCCAGGGCTGGGGGGTCACGATAGGAGGGAGCGGCGATGCTACCGGAGCCCCCGCGGTGCCGGCGGTCACCGGGTCTCACCTGGACGAAGGCGATGGGGGTGGTGGTGCCCTCGATGTCCAGCAGGATGGCGCGCACCTCCGCCGGCACCGGCAGCACGCCCATGGCGGCGGCGGCGGCGGCACGTGGGGCGCACCGGGGACGCGCGGCAGCGGCGGGGAGCGCCGCGCCGGCTGTGCCCGCCCCCGGAGCGCCCGCCCAGCACCGC
>NW_024582059.1:15993061-16004264 GCF_017639235.1 Corvus kubaryi | reverse complement strand
CGTCCCGGTAGCCGGTGCGGCGGTGCCCGTGCCCGCCCGGAGCCGCGACACCGACTCGGCCCGGCCCGCGCGATGGCGGCCGCAGGGCGGCTGCTGCAGCCCCGCCGCGAGCCGCCGGGGGCGCTGCGGCGCCGGGCGGGAGGGCGGCTCTGATTGGCTGCCGGCGCGGGTATATAAGGCAGACGCAGGCGGTGCCCGGATCTCTTCCGCCGCCATTTTCTGCCGGACGCAGGTCTCCGCTGTCTCCGCCGCTCGCACGAGCACCCCCGCCGCCCTCGCCCCGCCATGGAGGACGCGACCGAGATGAGCGGCGGCCAGGAGGAGTTCGCCGAGGGCTCCAAGATCAACGCGAGCAAGAACCAGCAGGACGACGGGTAGGGCCTGGGATGGCGTGGGGGGGAGGTGTGGGGGAGTCGCGCGTCCATCTCGGCCGCCCGCCCTGCGGCTCGGGGGGGCGGCTCGGTGGCTGCAGGGAGCGGGGCCTTCCCTTCCCGCACCATGGCCGCGCCCGCCTTTGTGTCCCGGGCGGGTGACCCAGTTTCCGTGGGGCGGGGACAGGGACGGGGGGGGCCGATCGGGGCCGTGACGTCACCGGCAGCCTATGGGGCGCTGGGGGGGCTCCCCCGCCGCTCCCTCACCCGTATCCGTACGCGTTTCCTGCCCTCCAGGAAAATGTTCATCGGAGGCCTCAGCTGGGACACCAGCAAGAAGGACCTGACGGAGTATCTCTCGCGGTTTGGCGAGGTTGTGGATTGCACAATCAAAACAGACCCAGTCACTGGAAGGTCGAGGGGGTTTGGATTCGTGCTCTTCAAGGATGCCGCCAGCGTGGAGAAGGTGGGCGCTTTGCCTGCGGATCGATGGCATGAAGCCAGCTTGTGTTGCTGTAGCGATCTGAGACGTTGTTCCTTTGTCTGCTTTTTAGGTGTTGGAACTGAAGGAACACAAACTGGATGGGAAGTTAATAGATCCTAAAAGGGCAAAAGCACTGAAAGGGAAGGAGCCACCAAAAAAAGTGTTTGTTGGTGGGCTGAGTCCAGATACATCTGAAGAACAGATTAAGGAGTACTTTGGTGCTTTTGGCGAGGTATGGTGTATTGACATATAAGAACACCTCTAGTTCTCAAGTGCAGTGTTGCCTCTCTCTTAAGATAGAATTTGCGAGGAGGGAGTTGGCCAAAACTAGAGATTGTTGAATCTATATGTTAGTGACTTCATAGAATGGTAATGGTCGGATTTATAGCTGCCAGAAGTAGTCAGCATAGATGCTGCCCTGCCAGATGGTTCTGATGGCATAAAAAGTTGCTTACAGATTTCATGCATTGTTTATATGCATTTTGATTTCAGATTGAAAACATTGAACTTCCCATGGACACAAAGACAAATGAAAGGAGGGGCTTCTGTTTTATCACATACACAGATGAAGAGCCAGTAAAGAAGTTACTAGAGAGCAGATACCACCAGATTGGTTCAGGCAAGGTAGGAATACTGCTGTTCTTAGCATGTGAAATCTATCTCTATAGCCTTCTGTGAAAGCAGCTGACAAAATGCTCTTGAAGTTCTTGCTGAGTTAAAGAATTTCTGTCGTTACAGTGTGAGATCAAAGTAGCACAGCCCAAAGAGGTGTACAGGCAGCAGCAGCAGCAGCAGAAAGGAGGGAAAAGCAATTCTTCTGGTGGACGTGGAGGCGGAAGGGGGCGTGGACGGGGTGAGTGTTTTCAGTGGTTCTATTAATGTAAGTACTAAGTGTCTTACCAAACACTCAGGAGTTTGTAGATATTCCAGGTTGTCTGTGTGCAGATCTCATGTGTAATCAAATATGTAAAGTAGCCTGTTAGTAAGTGGTGTTTGGTGGTTATGATTGCTTGTTGAAGCTGAGGAATCTCCTCTTTATCTGCTTGTGTTCAAGTGGTGAAGTGGGAGGGCGGCTGTAGGGTGTTTTTGTACACCCTTAGTGGACAGTGTAACCAGTGCAGTTACACTGTCACTTGAAAGGGACACACTTAATTGGCTCATGGGCAGAAGGAGAAGTGCAGTCACTTTGCTGCACCTTCAAATGGATCAGAGGGCATCAGCTGTTATGCTACAGGTTAATGCATCTCAGTCTTACAAGGTCAAGCAGTCACAACACCACTCAGTAAGGCTGGTCCTGTGGTGTCACTTGGTGCTCAGGCAGTTACTGATTATTCTCGTATCCAAATGGGATATCTCAATTCTTTTTAGAAAATTACTGTTCTTGGGGAGGCAAGAGGGTTCTTTTGGGTAATAGCTCTAGTATAGAAAGATTGCCATTGAAAGTTAGATGAGGTGCCACAGGAGAGGAGTGAAATAAGTTTTGAAACTTACACTTGCTATACTTGGTTTCAGGTCAGGGACAAAACTGGAACCAAGGATTTAATAACTATTATGATCAAGGCTATGGAAATTACAATAGTGCTTACAGTGATCAGAGCTACAGTGGCTATGGAGGCTATGACTACTCTGGGTACAACTATCCCAACTATGGATATGGGCCAGGATACACAGATTACAGTGGTAAGTGGTTTTGCCCTCACTCCCGATAACAAGAGCATGCATCCCCTCTCTGGAACATTGCTCTTACTCAGCACATGGCTCTAAAGATCAGATCTCTTGGTGTGCTGTGTGTGAAGTCTCCTGAGGCTGGATGTTAATGCTTCTGGATTGTTCTGTTTTTTCCCCATGTGTTACCTCCAGGCCAACAAAGCACGTATGGGAAGGCGTCCCGTGGCGGCGGCAACCACCAAAACAACTACCAGCCGTACTAAAGCAGTACCTAGTACTTGACAAACAGGTGTGTACATGAGTGCAAGCTCCACTCCGAGTATGTCTAATCTAATTTAAAGATCAATAGACAAACGAAGAGTAAAAACTTGCCTAGCATGACTTTTCCTTTAATTAAGCTTTTGTTAACTTAAAAAATACTTTTTTTTTTTTAAACCAGCTTTGCCTACGTGTCTATAGATCTTTAACTTTGTAAAAATGTGACTTTATCTTCTTTAGTACTTCAGAAAAACATAAGAGTTTTTCTGGTTTGCGTTGTGTACCAGGTGGTCTAGAGGAATAATTAAACTTATTAGAAGTATTAACAGGTAAAGTACTGAAATGGGTACAACTTAAGGAAAACAAGAATGTTGTCTTCTAACTCTGACATTATACCTTGTTTGTACCCGCCAGCGGGAACTTCATTGCAGGCCGTGTGTCACCCTGACCACGTCTATCTCTGGGGTCGCACGTTGCAGGCAGAGCGCAAGGCATACACCAGAAAACGCTGTCCTGTGGTATGGTCTCTTCCAACTTCATGTACCAGCGTAAAGATTAAAGTGGAAAACTTCAGACTTTGGCTTCTTTTTTTAATCTTTTTTGGAGATTAAGTGTCTTTAACTTAAATGGTTTTTTACAGGAGTTAAAGTACATAAATGCCTTTACAGCTTAATCATTTGGTCTTCTGTTTAGTGTTGTATTTCAATTGTGGAACCTCATTTTAAATGTGCATTCTTTAAGATTTTAATGCTTGCTTTTTTCTTTTTATAGCTAATAGTGAAATCTGCAAACCAAAACGAACTTTTAAATCTGGATAAACATTAAAGATCATATGCATATGGACTGTCTGAACTAAAGTGACCTGACTTGTGTTGCACATAAGTCGTTTAGTTGTATAAACAAATAATCAGAAAGCCTTTTGGCAGTGTCTCCAGTGGAAAGAAAGCGATCCAGAGCCTGCTAACTTGTCTAAATTGGATGTTTTTTGTTTTGGAGCAGCTTCCTAGATGGGCTGAATGGTAATATTTGGGAAAACAAATTACTGATGGGTAACTAAACAAACCTCTTGTGTTACCTTAATAAATATGCATATGATCTTTAACAGTGAAGAAAGGAATATATAGAAGACTTAAAGCAGTTCATGAAAATGGACCTTTTAACAATTCTGTAGTAACTGTCACAGATCTGACATGCATTTTGTCTTGATTTTTTAGGTAGAGATACTGCAACAAAAAGCCATCTTGCAACGCATCGTGAGTAAATGGAGGGTGGTCTTCGTGAGAGGAAATGACTATTTTGTAAAAGACTTTTAGTGTATGACACACCTGTGTCCAACTGTACATAGCGGCCGACTAGTTTTCTTTTATGGTTTTTACTTTCTTTTTGCCATTCATGTTATGACACAATGTGGACTTGTGTTTATACAAACTTTATTTGTACAATTTCATGTTAAAGGATTCTCTAATAAATGCTTACTTAAGTGAGCGTGTAGTCTTGCTGTCACCTTAAAGTGGTGTAAGATCTAAAACTCATTTGGACAGAAGGGCGGGTACCTCTCTGGAGGTCAGCATTACTGTGAGAACACTTTTTTTCCTGATCTGTCTAAAAAGAGCACCAGAGTGGTTGGAATTAGCATCACTGTGGAAGATGGTAGAGTTGTGTCCTGCCCTCTGCAGAAACGAGGAGAGTGATCTGTGGCACAATGCTGCCAGTTTTGAACATCTCAGGAGCGATCTAGAAGTATAGCAGCAACTTTTTAATGCCGATAGCAGTACTTGAAGAGTTGAGTTTTTCAAGCACTTTAAACCTTGAATATTCTAGAACCTAGGTTAATTACTTTCCTACACCACTTCTATTCCGATTTCAAGCAGGAGATCACAAGTTCTTGAGCTTCAGGGTCAGCAACTCTTTTCTGTACAGCTTGGCACCTACAAGTTAGGTCCTGTACCGTACTCTTACCACTGGGATTAGAAAATGGGGTTCCCATCTTGTGCATGCTAGCAAGCAACAACTAAAAGCCTGAGTGGCTGCTGGAGAAGGAACACTGTGTTACCCAGCAGGTTCTCTTTGGATTAGAATGATTGGGATGGGTAATGGAGCATATACATTCTTAAGGAGGTTGAAGGATTGCAGTACTCTGCCTGAAGTTTTGATTTTTCTCAGCACAAGTACCTAGTCAAGCATCAAAATAAACCTTGCTTGTTAAAGCTCACTGATGTCACTGGGCACAAACGGAAGAATTGGTATGGGACTGAAGGGAGAAGCCACAGCAGTGTGTGAGTTCATACACGGACTGTGTGAGTGCGGCTGGATCCAGCACTGTCCTCCACAGCAACTCTGTGGGGCTGAAGAAGACTTGTGCCACAAGGACATGGCTTCATTGCTACAGTGGTTTGTTAATATACAAAACCCCACTAAGCCAAGTTTTCTTCACTCTGTGGTCTTCCTGCTCTACTTGGCCCTAGTGAAGTGTGGCTGGAGTGCTGTGTACAGGTTTGCACTCCTCAGCACAAGAAAGGCAAGGAGATACGGCAGAAGGTCCAGTAGAGGGCCACAAAGATGATGAGGGGTCTGGAGCATCTCTTTCAAGGAGCGACTGGGAGCTGGGCCTGTTTAATCAAGAGAAGACTGAAGGGGATCTCATAAATGCACATAAATATCTCAAAGGCAGGTGCCAAGAGGTGCCAGACACTTTTCAGTGGTGCCCAGTGAAAGGGTGAGGAGCAACGGCGACAAACCAAAACACAAGTTCCACCTCACCATGAGGAAGGACTTCTTAAGCTGAGGGTGGCAGAGCGCTGGGAGCAGCTGACCAGAGAGGTTGTGGAGTCTCCTCTGGAGACATTCCAAACTCACCGGGACCTGTTCCTGTGTCACCCGCTGCAGGTGGCCCTGCCTTGGGCGGGGAGGGTGGACTGGACGATCTCCCGAGGCCCCGTCCCGCCCTGTCGATTCCGTGACTGCCCACTCCGGCCCGCCCAGGCTCCGCTGCTGCCGGCGCTGTGCCGGAGCCCGCCCCGCGCTCCCTCACGGCTCCCCGGGGGCGGTGTCACGTGTCCCGCCCGCCGCGCTCCTTCCGGCCGCCATTTTAGGTTGGGTCGGTGGCGGCGCCATTAAAAACAGGGAGCGAGAGGAGCAGGACTCGGCGGGATCGGCGCACTCGGCCGGGGCCGCCAGCGGGGCCGGGGCCTCGGCGGGGAGGCGGCGGCACCGGGGGTGGCCGGTGTGGGGCGGCGGCGGTGGCACCGGCACCATGTCGGATCAGCAGTTCGCTCTGGACTCGGCGGCGGTGGCGGCTGGCGCCGGGGACGGCGCGGCGGAGCCGGCGGAGCAGCCTGAGGGGCAGGCGGGGGCGGGGAGCACCGATGGGGGAGGAGGAGGAGGCGGCGGCGGCGGGATCGAGTCGGAGGGAGCCAAGATCGACGCCAGCAAGAACGAGGAGGACGAGGGGTGAGCGGCGGGGGCGGGTTGTGTGTCCCGGGCGGGGCCTGGCGCCCCCGGCCCGGCCCGGCCCCCCTCGGCCCCGCTCGCCGCCCTGTTTGTTTACTTGGCGCCTCGGCAACGTCACGGGCCGGGCCGGGCGGCGGGGGCGGTGTCTGGTCCCGGGGTGTCCAAATGGTGTGATGTGCGCCAAGCTACAGACCTCTTTTACTTATTTTTTTTTTTTAAGGATGTATTTTCTGTGAGTTAAAGTGCGATGCGTGCGTTAAGACCGTAACTCGGTGTGGCTGAATGCTCTGGTTGCAGTCACAGCATTGCCCTGTGCTGCAGACATTACAGTGTGTCAGTTGAGTGTCAGTAAGAGGCGAGAGGCACCGGGACTTCTTCCCAGCCTAAAGCGTCCCTCTGCTTCTCTCGGAACTTGCTGTGGGGAGGATTATGTTGGGTGGTGTCCGAACTCTAGAAGTAGGAGTCGAAAAGGCGGGAAGCTAAGTCGGGAGAGGTTCAGGTTAGGTATAAGGAAAAGGTTTTTCACCCAGAGGGTGCTTGGGCAGTGAAACAGGCTCCACAGGGAAGTGGTTACAGGACAAGCCTGACAGAGTTCAAGAAGCACTTGGACAATTCTCTCAGGCACATGGTGTGACTCTTGGGGTGTCCTGTGCAGGGCTGGAGTTGGACTTGATGATTCTGATAGGTCCCTTCCAACTCAGCATATTCTGTTACTGTGTTTCATGGAGAATAAAGACAGCTTTTAATCTTCAGAGGGTCTCTGCCTGGGGCAGTGTCACTTCCGTATTGCCGGTGAAATTTGCATGTAGTCAGTCCAGTGACAGGACAGGCTGATGTGCTCTGCTGTCTCCTGTCTGACCCCTGAGAAACTCGAGCTGCAGGTCTGTTTTTGGTCAAGGCAGAAGATAACCTGGATAAAGGAGCACTAGCTACTGTGTTCTTCAGATACCTGCTGCAAAACCTTCCAGTGTCTTCTTCCTTCTGTAATAACCTGGGATGTTGCTGAGAGAGATGTTAATAATTTGAGATGTTACAGGGAGAGAGGAACCTATTATTGAGTGTTTTGCTGGGACTAGCAAAAAATTAGAATGGTTTTGTTACTTCTCACCTGCTCTTAATGGCTTTAAATATCTTCGGAGTTTGCCTGGTTGTTTCATTTCTTGCCCTGGAATACACACCAAATAAAGGGTTTTCAGGAACAAGCTCAGGTTCTTTTGAGGCAGCACAGCCTAGAAAGAGTGGTCTCTAAGTGGTGCAGGGATGTTGGGCAGTGCTTACATGCATCACACATTGACTTGGAGTCTAGTTCAGTCTTTTTATTTGACCTGTCAATTCTTAATGCTGTACAGGAAACAAAGTGTTTCGACTACACTTCTGGTAGTAAAGGGAAAACAGCATACCTGTGATACCTTGTTTAGCCAAGTGTGAAGTTTGAAAGCTTTCCCAGTGCACTTCTGGGATTTTATTTTGGGAAACTGTATGTGCTGAAGTGACTTAGACCAGCCAGACTGTGGGCTAGGAATAATGTATGTATTTTACAAGCTTTTGGCAGCACTGTGACACTGCTCCTGAATTGTTTGTTGTGCTCACGTTTGTGGTGTAGCCTTGACCTGAGCTCAGCTTTGCCTTGGAGCAGTAGTTTATGTAGGGGCAGATGGAAGCAGTCGTGGTTTGCTGCTCTGTGACTGGGCTCAAACGTGCAGTTACTGTGTGGAGGGATGAAAACCCTTCAGAGGCTGTTGGTTTCAAGCTCGTGTTCTTGGTCTGTCTGTCCTTAGTGATACAAAGCAGGGTTTGTGTGTTGATGTTGAGACAGGTGGTTTGTGTAGCAAGCGTGAGTTCAGTAGTAACTGCTAGAGCATCACTGCCCCCCATGTGTCAGAAACACGATGCTGCATCCTCTGTGTTTCTGTGTTTTGGATGCTTAAGAAACCCTCCACAGAACAGCAGACAAACTAAGGACCTTAATGATGGGTGAACAGAGGGCAGCAAGCATACTTTGGTTTACTCTCTGTACTGGTATGAGGCTGCTGGTTTACCAGGGTGGACCATTTCTTCCATGAAGACAATCAGAACCTGATAGAAAGGGCTGTTGGTACTTTGTTGAAGAGAGATCTGGAACTAGTGGGAAAAATGGATAAAGGGATGGGGAACTGGTACTCCCTCTTCACAAATTCCAAGACTTGTTATAAAAACATCTGAAGTTCCTGAACTGTCATCTGTGTGGATATGTTTGTCAGAAACTGAATGCTCCTGTTAATTCTGTGAGAGCGCAGCTAATTCAACAGAGTTAGTTCACAGGAGCAGCTTTTAATTCGAGAGAGTTTGAGTTGTGGAGGTACAATGCTATTTTGCATGATTGGCAGGAATATTTGTGTGTGGGAAGTGGAAGGGTTGGAAACATGGTACAGTGGTTTTTCAGGTTTTCTGAAAACTGTGTCTGATTGTGGAATAAGTTGGGACAGTGAAAATGTGCAAAGCTTTGTAGAAAGCGCTTTTATAGATCATAATGGATCATAATTTTTGGTTAGAGCTCACTGTAAAATCTGCGTTATCAGTATTAAAAGAGATCATCTCAAATCCAATCCTCTTTTGAATGGGTGCCTAAGCCCTATACCTGATAACTTGGAATGTTTGATTTGGGTGTATATTGGCTTCATTTTTCATATTTCTAAAATTAAAAAAAAAAAAAAATTATGCCTTAATAACATGGTGGGGTGGTTATGATTTGATTCTAAGCTTCCAGTGTGCTTTTGAAAATACAAGTCATGAATTATGTGCTGTACACATCTGCCTAGCAAAACTGGTGCTGTAGAAGTATCAGAAAGACGTTCTCTCAGTGATACTGGATTATGCCAGGTGTGTATATAAAGTTTTTGTGAAGAAAGGTAACTTCTGACCATCCAATACTTTGCTTTTTCTTTACTGCTTTCTGGGGAAGGGAACTTGACTAAACTTTTTATTTTAGTTTACTAATTTGGGCATATGTCCAGTCCAGACTGGTAGATAAATGCTTCTGTTTAACCACACTTCCTTGTAAATCTAATCTGCCTGGGTGTGTTTCATGAGCAGTTGGGTGGAGGCTCCACAGATAACTAAATGGAATTAAGCCTGTGGTGGGTCAGTAGTGGTAGGGATGTAAGGAAGTAGTAAAAGACTTTTTTTGTCACTGTTGGTAGTTTCTTGGGACAGCAGAGTAAGCAGCTGCAGGAGAAAATGGTGAAAAACGTCTGTGTATGTGAAAGTCTTTATCTGTCCTGGCCAGAATCATTTAAGCAAGCTGTCAAAAAGTGCAGGCCTGTGTGTGTAGTGATATGACTGGTAAAATACTGCCAGTTCCATGCATTAGGTAATTGAGTTCATAAAGCTTGGCAGTGCAGGATTTTGGGTAACACACATTTACAGATTGACCATCTTGTCTTAACAGGAAAATGTTCATCGGTGGCCTTAGCTGGGACACAACGAAGAAGGATCTGAAGGACTACTTCTCTAAGTTTGGGGAAGTTGTAGACTGCACCCTGAAGTTAGACCCCATCACTGGGCGATCGAGAGGCTTCGGCTTTGTACTCTTCAAAGAATCGGAGAGCGTAGATAAGGTGGGATTGATGTAATGAAACATGATGAAATTTAGGTATCGGAGATAAAGCACTTACTAGGATGGCTGTAGGCACTGGTGTTTGTACATCTTCTGGTAAAGGTGATTCAGGAGTGCAGTGTGCTTAAGGTGCTTGTTGAAATGCTTTCTTTTATGAACCATCTTACTCATGATGCAGTGTCCAGGACTACCAGTGATTCCTGAGGTGTGGATTTGGGCACTTGAAAAGTACAGTGTATAAATGTCACTGCCTACTGCTGTGACAGCAGCATTTGCAAAGAACTTAAAGTCTTTCAATTCCAGAGCTGTAATGTGAACTCCTAGAGTAGAGCCAATAGTTTTGATACATTTGGGCTCTATCCAAGCAAAAATTGTCTGTTAACTTTTTTAAAATGCTGTGCAGCATTTTAAAATACAGCACATGGAAAAGTTTTCGCCTTCATTGACCTTTGTGATACCTAAAGTACAGATTTTTTACTTCATAAGGTTTGAGGATGAGTAGAGTACTTTTTGAGAAAGGTTACACTCTTGCTTCTGCTGGTTAATAGGTGGTTCCAGTTGTCAGAAGTGTCAGTGTCAGTGGATAGTGATCAAAAATCATAAAACTCTTTGGTTTTGTGCAACAAATTATTGGTGTAACCCAAGTATTGAAATTGAAGCAAATTTGGCCTTACTCAAAACATCAGTGAAACATTTAGCTTGAACTGTGTAAGATTGTGTTTTAATTTTCCTCAGGTCATGGACCAGAAAGAACACAAGCTGAATGGAAAGGTCATTGATCCAAAAAGAGCTAAAGCCATGAAAACAAAAGAACCCGTTAAAAAGATTTTTGTTGGGGGCTTATCTCCAGACACACCTGAGGAGAAAATAAGGGAATATTTTGGAGGTTTTGGTGAGGTATGTGGTGAAACAAACTGCTTATATCTGTGGAACTTGTTCTGTCTTCACAAATTTATTAATAAAAAGCATCCCCCACATGCAGCCTGCATGGATGCTACTGTGAGCTTAATGGCTGTTCCATGTGTGTTAGTGGTTGGAATTTTAATGTATTAGTTACAGGCTTAGAGTTGCACAGACTGGTTTGATGGAAGGAGGAGCTGGGATAAGTCAGAGAGGGAGACAATGTTTTGAGCATGGTGCTTTGGTCAGTTGAATGAGATGCTCTTCAGCCACCCCAGCTCATCTCTTACAGCACACGTTGAGACAGTTTTGCCTAAATTCTCTGCTACTGTGTAGTCTGTGTCTCTCTGTGCCCAGTTTTTGGTGGTGCAGATGACCTAAGTATCACTGAAGTTTTTAAAAGCTGGTGTTGTGTGAGCTTGCTGCAGCTGCTGCTTCCCTATTGGTTTTCAGATGGTGCCAGCTTCATGTCATAAC
>NW_024582059.1:15853061-15988061 GCF_017639235.1 Corvus kubaryi | reverse complement strand
ATATCTGAATGGAAGCTTCTGCATGGTAATCTCTCTGCATGTCACAGGTTTGCTTGTCACGGCACCCATTCCTGGTCAGTCCAGAGCAGAGCTGTAGCAGTGACTGTATTTCTGTGTTAGAGTTCAAAGATACGGAACAGCACAATCTGCCTGGTCTCGGGCACAGATTAAGAAGGGGTTTTATCCTACTACAGGTTTGAGCTTTGCTTCTAGTCAAGTTGACTTAAGTTGTAAACAATGTCTCCATTGCCCTTTTGAGTTAGGGCCTGATGTGAAAGGTGTCCAACCAAGCAAAGATGCTAAGCAGCCAACCATAGGGAATGTCAGCATGTGGTCTGAGGTCCTTTGTTGTACCTCGAGGTACCTTTCACAGCACTGTTGTCGTCGTAGTGTTTGCTGGTGCTGTGAAGGGTAAGGTGCAAAATGGGAAAATACTGGGGTAGTAAAACCTAGAGCTGAAGGGGAAGGTTACTGGCTAGGTGGCTTTGTAATTAACTGGTGTTTCATTATTAGCAATTATAGAGCTATATGTAAGTATAATAACTTGTTATTAGCTTGTTCTGTGAGCAAGTGAAGATACAGGGAGTGCTGTAACCACCTGGGTCACATTAGGTTACTTGTCTGCTTTTATGGCCCCTTCAGGAAAAAAGGGTGAGTCTGAAGTATGACAT
Organism: Corvus kubaryi; assembly: GCF_017639235.1. Taxonomy (NCBI): domain Eukaryota; kingdom Metazoa; phylum Chordata; class Aves; order Passeriformes; family Corvidae; genus Corvus; species Corvus kubaryi. The sequence goes on along the minus strand of NW_024582059.1, from coordinate 15,987,390 downwards.
GTTCTGTATGCATCTGCTGTTTCCTTTGCAGTAAGAGATGAAAATTCAGTTCTCTGCTTGCCAGCTTTGCTCACTATTGAGTGGAATTAACCCCTGAGTAGGGAGGGAGTTGTCACCTGGAGTTGCATACTACTTGCAAACAGCTGCTGTCTCCAGTCCTTTTCTAAATTCTTAATTTTGGTCCTTGTAGCATTTAAATAGAACTGAAAACAATTGATTGAACAAGTGTGAGATAGATTTACATGCTCAGAACAGTTTAATAAGTGTGTGGGGGTTGTGCATGCTGTTTCAGCTTTCTGTTTAACCTGTGCTTTGCAATGCTTGGCCAGTACTTACCATGAATTCCTTGTGTATGAAGATTGTAGCCTATTCTACAGTACCTGGCAACAGTTGCTAATAAATGTATTAAGCCTCTATATTTTTCAGTCTTTGCCCAGTTCTCAAATGCACTTGGCTACAGGAATGTATTTTTTGTCCCTAGTGTTTTTTTCTTCACTGTTGCAGAACTGCTGTTCTTGATGACTTACTGAACACGCTGAGCTGTGCATATACTTCTGAGAGAGACACTGCTCTGCTGCTTAGCCTTGTTGGAGGTAATGTTCTTCTCAGCCTGCAGCTGGATAATGTCCTGAATACTCTCTTTGAGTTGGTTTTGGGGCAGGGGTAGGTAGGTTACATGACACCAGCTACTGCTCAGGTGTTCAGTACAGCTATGCACAGCTTAGCAAGGAGAGCGAATAATTAGCCTCTTGTATTAGAAAACTGAAGCTGTTTTGAAGTCTCAAGGAAAGCAGGCATCTGGAACCTTCCCCGTCAGCTGTGGTAGAGGAGCTGTGAGCTTTCTGTTGGTGCAGTGTCATTATCACTGTGCAGCTTTGCTATCTCACTGTCTAGGCAATGAAGTGTTGTGTTGGCTGAGCTTTTTGGTTTCCAGGTGTATGAGAAGTTAAAACTAGTTTTGGCTCTTGTGAGCAATGAGGAGGAATGTTTTCGAGTGGCCTTGGAGTTTTAGTCTTGTAAATTGGAATTTGCAGTTTCTCAGCCAGGAGTCCTCTTTGGCAAATGATGGTCTCTCATCATGCTGTCTTGCTCAGGAATAGTGGGAAAGGGTAGCTGAGCTGAGATTGTCACTGCCCTGTGCTACACCTTTGGAAGCCCAGGGCTAGTTTTCACTTCAAATGTCTTATCCCATAAGTACTTGTAAACTTCGTGCTTGAAGTTAGAGTTGGCAAGGTTCTCTGCACATCTTCTGTAAGGTAACAGAGTCCTTCCAACCTTTGGACATAGAACTTGTATTTTTCCTTGGAGGAGTGGGAGTGCTTCAGTGTTACATACAGGTGGCAGGCATCTCTTGGTCAGGCTGATGGTCTCAGCCAATGATCCCAGCAGCTTGGCTTCCCTACCTTCTAATTCCATGATACTAGTCCCATTATCTGTGCTCTGGAGCAGCCAGTTGATAACGTACTCACACAAATGTGTTTGTTGCAAAAGACCTGTAAATTGTTATTTTCAGGATTTTATTCTGGGGATGGTTTTCTCATAGATGACCATTGAAATTCATGCCCTGCTAAGAATTACAGTCAGTTCTCAAAGCTGCGGGTTTGTGACTGGATAGCAGAGCATTTTGAGAAAAGGTCCTCATTTTCTTACAAAGCAGTGTAGGCTTGTGGATAGAGATTCACAACTAAGTAACTGTAGAAAAGTGACTTTCCTCTGTAGATCAGTCTAACCTTTTTAGTAAGGAAAAGCTAACCTTCTTTTACCCCATAGTGAGAAATGATGTGTGCCTCTGGTACAACCCTTGGAAAAAGCAAAGGCAGTGCAGAATTCTGACAGGTGAAGTCAGGTGCTGGGCACAGGGGCTGGGAAAGGCACTTTGGTCTCTTCCCAGCGCTGGGCAGATGTGTTGACCCCTGATAGACCATGGTCTTCAGCCCCTCGGTGCTCCGGGGAAAGAGGAGGGCTCTTTGTGCACCTCTGGGCTAGCACAGGGACCTTGAATGGAGTTGTGATGCTCCTGAAAAGAGCTAAGTTTCAGTGGAGAAGCACCTGCACCAAGAAGTGCCAGAGGGTGGGAATGTGGCATCAGTGCCGTGAACCCTGCAATTTGTGCCCAGCACAGCACTCGTGCATGTACTAAATGGGCACTCATGCATGTGCTGAGGGGGCACACAGGAGAAATGGCTGCTCGTCAGTGAGCTGATTGAGCACTGAGGTACGAATTCATTGGGGTCTCATGGGAGCTGTCTTTAGGCTCCTTTGTCAATAGATTGAGTGCTTGTGCATGAAGTGATTGCATGCTAAGGCATAAATTAATTTAGCACTCATGCATAAGCTAATTGGGCACTAATGCATGAAGTTTTGGGGCATTCACATGTGAAATAATGGGATGCTGTTGATAATTTCATGGGGTGTTCATGCACACAAGTATCGCGTGCTCATGCATGAACCAATCAGGCGCCTGTCATGCGTGCCGTGGCTCCTGCAGTGTCTGCTCAGCCACTTGCACACTGGCTGGGCTTTGTGTTTGCTGCCAACTGGGAGCACGTGGGCATCCATTCACACATCTGCCTCCAGTCCTGGCTGGCCAGCAAGCCTGGAACAGTATTTTCTGCAGGAACTGGCCTAGAACAAATCCAAACCCAAACAAGCTTTTGGGGAGGAGACGACAGCTGTGTTACAGGCCATCCAAAAAAAGCTTTTATCTTGCTGCATCCAAGTGAATTCCAGCACTATGCTGGAAAAGATGATGTTGCTCTTGCCTGCCCATGGATACAGAGCACATATTTGCAGCCAGCATTGACAAAGAGCTTGTGATGAGATCCATGGGGTCGATGGTGTGCTGGCCTGGCTTTTATATTCCATTAAATGAACTGAGTGTCTGCAAAAGTCACTAGAACCCTGGACCCTGGTTTCTCCTGATTCCCAGGATGCCCATGGCAGCCTTTTTGGGAGGGCAGCAGGTGTGTGGATTTGAGAGCCTTTGGTTTCCCAATGGAAGTACCTGTGCCCTCCCACAAACACATTGTCCCATCAGTGCTCCCACTTTTTTTCTGGCCAGTGGCCAGATGTGCTGTGTAGAGCTGGAGTTTCAAGAAGTAGGAGCTGAAGTAACCTAAGACTTTAAATAACTTGAGCAGTAACATGCTGGAAAATGTCCAGCAGCAGGTGCTGGAAGAAGCAGGAGCAACTCTTATTCCGAGCATCCAGTACTGAAGGTGGAGCTTCAACAAAGTGGAGCTGGAATGCGCTGGAAATCAAAATAAGCCTGTGTCCATCAGCAGGAGCTGCAGGAAGCCAGAACTGCCACACAAAAGCTGGAGTTTCAACAAGCTGGATCTGAAATCACCTTAAACTGAAACAAACCAAAGCTATAAGAAGCTGTGTTCAGCAACTGGAATTGAAATCACCTGAAATCATCATCAGCAGCAGCATCTCTCATCACAACTGTGCAGGAGCTGCAAGACAGAGCCAGAGCTGTAAGAAGCAGGAACTGAAATTAGCTGGGGCTTCCTGACTAGTAACATGCTGGACCCTCTGTCAGCAAGAGCCGTAGGATCCACAAGCATCTCTTATGCAGAACATCCAGTCACTGGACTGTCCATTAGCTGAAACTGCAACAAACTGTGGTGCCCATCAGCCAGGGCTGCTTTCCAGCACTGCTGAACAGAGGAGCATCACCCATGGCCTCTACTAGCCAGAAGCAAGGGAGAAATAACAACAGGAACTCCTGTCCTGCTGCCACAGACCCAGGCAGACCAGGGAATGGGAAGGTGCCAGGTGAGAATTGCAGTGAGCAAGTGCAGCCCTCTATTGCCTGCATCATCAGTCCAAAGGGGCACAGGGATCACCTCAGGGCCTCACCCCCCATCCCACTGCCTCAGCCAGGGAGTAGGGCAGGCTGTGAGAAACTGGAACTGGTGACACAAGTCAACAGGTCCTGGCTAAAACCTGATGCTCTTATCTCTCTTTGAATCGTGCTGCTTATCTGATGACAGATAAACTTTGTAACAAAATAAGCAGCGTCCTTACTGAAAGAGGAGAAGGTACAATCCTAGCAGTGTGATATTTGATCCTTTACACATATCTATTTAAGGATTTTACTGTTTTAAACTGCCTTTTCTAAGCCTTTGGTTGAGCTCCCATCTCGGTGCCCTTTCTAATTATATTTATACTTTCACTTGACACTGGGTGGCAGCAGCTCTATGAACACACTATTCACTAATCCATTTTCTTCTCCTTTTCCTCCTTCTCCTTCAGTATTTTCACAGTTCGGGTGCCAGAGCAATAAATTGGAAGTGCTTATCACTTTTTGACATTTCTATATATACTTATGCAAAATAGTTAGCCAGTTTGCTGTTGTCTTTCTCTTTTCTTCAAAAGAAAAGTGCATTTTCAGAAAATTTCTAGCTCAAATGTTCCTCGAGGTGGTGAGGGGACTGAAAAGGCCTTCTCTGGTTTCTGCCGTTTTCCTTGCCTGCCTGACTGGCCAGCCCTGTGATGACAATGTCACATGCCCTGTATTTCCCTTTCAAGCTGGTTTGTTTCCAGATCTTCTGCTCTGATTGTTGCACTTTGTGGCTGCAAATTCCAGTCTCCCCCAAGCTCCCCCTTGTCCTTAGTGTGGCTGCATCAGTTACATTATTAAATTATATTGCTGTTAGTCCTTTAGCATGTTATAACAGCTCTTAAATTCAAGTTTCTCTTTCCAGGCCTCAGTCCTCTTAAGGGATAGGATGAGAGTTTCATCCAAAAGTACCAGATTTCACGATTATACCTAGCCCTAGGCCAATTTTTGTGGAACTGTGTTCTCTTCCTTTTCAAAATGCCTTTTCTTTCCTTTGCTATGGTATGAAATTGCCATGCAGACAAGGGAAAACAAGTCCTGTGTGGGGAAATCAGCAAGTCACTAGCCACCACCAGCTTGTGAAAAAAAGGACAGGCCAAATTCCAGCCTCTTCTGGCTCTAGAACATTAAGAGTCTTTTGTAGTGAGAGCTTTAAGAACATTCAGGGAACAGACGATGAGAATGTGGGGTATTCTAGAGGTTTTTGTTTGGATGGTTTAGTTTTTTTGTGCTGTACCTCCATACATCAAATGCAAGCAGCAGCATCATGGTAGGTTTTAGGCAGAAGGAACTTGAAAACCATTAAGCCATTTTTTGGCCAGGGTGGGCTCAAATCTGCAAGCCTTCTCTAAGGCAAATGACCAGGAGAAAAATCAATTCTATGTTCAAATCAGGTAGAGTTAAAAACTGGAAGGCAAAAGCTGTGCTTTTCTTCTGTCTGGGAAGAAAATACTTTACAAAATACTTTTCACTGCTGTGTCATGGTAATGAAAAAGAGCTCATCTCTCTGGTGCGGGGCTGTGTGGACTCCTGTCTTGGCTTTAAGGACAGCCAGAAGTAGCGATGTGCACAGGCTCACTGTACAATAGGATTCACTTTTTAATCCAGCGGTCACTCCTGGGCCTGGTGTCATTAGGACATGTGGGGGGTGCCACCTGCTAAGCTGGAAACAGGCTTGGATTTTCAGTAGGCATCAGGCCCTGCAAGCAAAACCAGATGTGGTAGTTTCCAACAGTTGTCTTGTAACAGCTGCACAAATAAATCCCTAGTTTATAAAATTCAGTGTGACAATGCCTATTGTTAAGAATCTCACAAGCTCCATCACTAAACCCAACTGAATCTAATCAATTTGTAGAGAGCTTGTGGCAAAATAGATTTCAGAGAGCTTGACACAGCCACAGCACATCAGGAGTCACAATGAGCTTGCGTTTGGGAATTCTGCCAAAGGATGCACCTGACCACGGAGGTAAATCCTGCTGCTATCCCCAAGACAGACAGCTGGGCAATATTTGTGTGGCAAACAACAGATAATGGGTTTACAAGAAAATAATCACCCACCTTTTCCGTGCCTGGTGTGCAGCTCAGTTTGCTTTGAACTTGTAGCTCCCTGTCTGGCACCATCTTGCACACAATGTACAGAAGAACCAGGCCCTCCTCTCTCGCCTTTGATTACAAGAACAGCACCACAGCCATGGGAAACACATCCCTGAGCCTGGACATGCAGCCACTTCAGTGGTGAGAAATACAGCTGGGAAATGAATTTCTGTACTGGCCGTATTCCTGTGTGCATGTTGATTTACCCCTACTGGTTTAGCCCTACATCAAGATGTAAAGAAGTTCAGATCCATGCCAGGAAACAAAACAACTGTGCTACAACATTCAGGCACAAGGAACTTAAGAGAGAAAGAGCACCAGTCTCATGCTGCCTTGCAAGAAGTGGGAAGGGAGGAAGAATTCAGGACAGTGTGCTATGTTACAGTTGGGAAGGCTGGCTTTAATTTTCTCTTCCTTCCCACACTTTCTACACAGTTTTGAGGAAGCCAAACTGTCAAAATTGTCAAACTGTCAAAGGTGTCAAAACCCAAAGTAACACACAGCTCTCTAGAGGGACTTCGAAATCATCATGGGACTTAAATCTCTCAGGACTTTGTCAAACAAAGCTAAAAATTCTTCTTGCCACTACACTGCATTCTCTTTCACTCTGCTGCTGTTCCTGCCTTTCTGAAGTGCTCACCTGCACTCTGATGTCTCACTCACCACTCTGATGTCGTATTGAGGGAAGGCACTTTCATCTCACCAGCCCAGGCTAACTGTTCCCTCATCTCTGTTCTCTGTCAGGAACAATCTCCATCCCTCCTGCCTCCTAAGGCAGGTTCTCTTGTGGCAGAAGTGCAGGGGAAAAAGCACAGCTACAGCTGGGCTTCTGAGGGAGCCACCTCATAAAAGCAAAGCTGACAGGACAGAAGGGCAAAGCACAGATAAGAACATCAAGGATGGAACTCAGACAGTTACTGACATATCCATAGCATGCCCAAAACATGAACGTCACTATCTGTTATTCAATGTCCTTAAACTGGAAAATACAGCAATAAGCATAATCTGATCATCATCCTAATTGCCCATTCAATTCTCCCATGATCTCCTGCACTGTGACACTACTTGAGCCTGACTCACTTATTCATCTCCTTGTTTTACATCAGCATAACTCCACTGGTGCCAAACTGAAGTCTGAAGTACATCTGTCTGTCAAAGACAGATGGTGTGAGATCAAGTAATATTTAGTCTCTACTGTATCAGCTTCTGATTGTTTCTGGAAAACTTAAGCTGAGTCAACTGCATATGTGCCAGAACTAGAATGACTTAAATGTGCATGGGAACTCTACAAAAGTACAAAATAATCTGTGACCTCATTTATTGCAGCTTCTCATTCATTCATTTTCTCAACATCCACTAGGGAAAACAAAATCTGGGTGGGGGACATGCTGCAAGAAATTACATCAGTGACTCTCTCTCCAGGGTGGTCTTTTCTGCCTCAGTCTCTTCTGAATCACATAGACAAGAAGGATAAATCCAGGCTATGAATCTGGACTACTGTATGGAATGTGCTTGTAAAAAACTAATGTCCTTCCCATTACATTGTGAGCTTACTTTATTTGCACACAAATAAACAAGCTAAGTTGAACTTTATAAAGGAAATGTATCCTACAGCTGCACAGACTTAATGCTAACTGCACTAAACTTATCATACAGATATTTCTTCACTTAAAAAACATATATATATTCCCCCATTATTTATATATATATGTGTGTATATATATAAATAAATAAGGAAACTACATACAAATACAATGGAAAAATACATTCAAAAGCTTTTTATAAAACTTGGCACAATATTATTTTGACTGTAATAAAAATATTTATAAGAGAAAGACAGATGCACGGAGAAACACAAATACCTAACATCTAGTGCTTTGTCTAAATCCTGAAAATAAAATTTAGTCTTTGGTATTGCTAAACAAAGTTAAGTTGCAAGCATCTACAGTCCCAGCTTACAGCCTCTGCTCCACCCTCTCTGATTGTGTTACCACCACATTGCACAGACTTTGCTGGCTGCAAGTTTCCATAATAATTTGCAAACAGGCAGAGAAGCAAAACCAGCTAAATGTGTAGTGTCTTCTTTCAAGGGCTCAATCCAACCTTCATTAAATTCAGTGGAAAATATTCTATTGCCTTATTCAGGCTGAAGGTTATACGAAATATTTAAATTGATTTGCTGTCAAAGCGATGGTCACCCACCAGTGAAAAATAATTATAACCATGTAACAAACCATAGAACTGCCCCTGTGGCATTCTCCTCATTTTCCCCTTCCCAGTGGGAAAAGTCATGACCAGCAGCTAGGGAGACGATCCAGTGGTCATGGGTAACTAAACCCTGAGCACACAGTAGAAGTTGCCCCCGAGGTTTTCCATCCAGCGTGTGAAATGCAGTAATGCTGCAACAGCTTCAGTATGGAAATTTAGATTGAACTTGGTCTCAGCAGGAGCTGAAATATATCCAAGCAGTGGCTGCAGATGCATCCATCCCATAAGCCCAGCATGAAACCCAGGAATATCCTTGTTTCAACAGCAGCTGGGGTTCATAACACAGAGCAGAAGAATTTTTCTGTATAAGCCACAAATGCACAACATCCATCTGCATTTTTTCCCTGAAAGGTAAAAGCTTTTTGTCCATCTATTTTATCTTCACACCACATAAAAGCAAAACATTTTAAGAAAGGCACATGGCTCTTTGAAGCAGTAAGGGAAATGCACACCACAGTCTGATTCTCTAGGCAACTTCTATTATGGATATACCTTTTCATTTGACCTGTCTTATATCCAACCTGGGGCAAAACTAGACCAACAGAGAGGCAGCTTCCACAGTGATACCCTTTTATCTGTAGCTAAATCAAATCAACCTTTCAGTAAAAGTCTCTTTTCTACACATTTCTGGATCAATGCAATACAGGACATTTTGGGGGAAAAGCAGAACACAGCAGAGAAAATGAAAAATAAGTGCCTACAATGTTAGTTATTGACATATGTCACAATTGTTGGCTTCTGATACCCATCCTCCCCACCCAAACAAAGATGTATGGTAACCTTGTTAATATCAAAATTTTAGCCAGTGATATTTTTAGTGGCAAAACCATAGATCCAATCAATAGTATCTGAAAATGTTCCTAGAGACACTGTGTATCAAAAAAAATTCAGGTTACATCTGCTGACTGAATGCATGCCCTTGTTATAAAATGCACAGGTTTTGGTGGATTATCCAAACAAGTTCTGGTTACTGAACTGTCTCTGATTCCTCAAGAAGTGCTGTGTAATTTGTGTAACTTGATTTTAAGCAAGAAACAAGATAGAACTGATGCCTACGAGTCTCTATAAATGTTCCAGAAGGAAAAATGATCAGAAATCCTTGTCCCAGCCTGAAAGTTCATCTGGAGGGCTTCCCACTTCAGGCGGATAGCTGTCAAAGTAGCTGTAATCAGTCGGTCCAGACAACTAGGACATTGAAAACACAAACAAAAGGTTGTTTCAGAAAATAACTTTTGAAAATGTTCTCTATTGATTTATGCATAATTTTTGTTGCTCCCAACGTGGAAATGAAAGGCTAATATGATACAGATGACTTCTTTCAATAGATGAAATTCCTTATTCTTTAAAAGAAATACCTCCAATAATTATGTTGTACAACAGAACAGTGGCATTAGCCTTCTTATACAAAAGGACTTCCTAAATATGATCAAATCCTAGATTTCACCCAAAGCCCTGTCAATTCAGTAAGAAAACTGGGCCACACTATACAGTTTTGGTTCAATTTTGCATAAGATCAAATCTATGCTCACAGGGATAGCTACTCAAAGCAGTCCTCAGAATTGCTTTTACTTTCAAATTGAGATTAAAGTGGGTTTCAAATGCTTTACCCTTAGTCTTTTTTCATTTTAGGGCAAAAACAAATAGGCCATTTAAAACAGGGAGCTTACTCAAGGATGTGTTGTAACTCAATAATAAGAGCACACAGAAATTTGTACTCTTCACAGTAATATGAACAATGCATCTTAATAATATGCCCATTACCAAGGGAGATATATTTTTTCAATATTAGTTTCTGACCAAACACCATTTGTTCTAGTAATGGTGAAAATAAAATGCAAAGTATACAGACAGAATAATATTTCCATTATTTAACTGAAGTTACGCATTGCTCCCTGTCTCTCTCTTTCATTCAATTTTCACAAAAAATGTTGAAATGTAATAATTCAAATGTGTCTTTGGGAAATTTTGCTATCTCCATCAGTTCTTTGTAGCCAAGCTGTGTTAGTAAAGCATTATGATAGTGAAAGCCAAAGCCAATACCTCTCTTTTTAAAGGCGACGTTAATTTCCTCACTTTCAGACTATCCCAGTTAAAACCACTCAACCACCTGATTGAAAAGAGAGGAAAGACAGACAGGGAGAGACCAAAAGAGAAAGACAGGTTGTTTTCTGACGTTATACCACAAAGAGCTGAAAATCACGTGAACAAGGGCTATAAGAAGCTTTTTTCTTGCCAATTCCTGTAACAACACAGTTAGAAGGAGGAATCTCGAGGACTGTCATTGTCATACAAGGCAGGGACAGCCTCAGGACCACCAGGCATTTGGCACTTCTGCACAGAGGAGGTGCAGAGACAGGCAGGTTAATATGCACAGAAATACAGCCATGCAGAGGCTTGTGTGTCTCTGTGGAATTCCACCTTTTTTACAGCATGAGAAGAGGGAGACAAGCAGAAAAATCAAAGAGCTTCTTTCCCCAGGCACGAACTGTAGGGCTTAGAAACAACTCGGATAAAAAGAGAAAGCAGAAAATGTTTAATTTACAGAGGACTTCCTTCGTTAGAAGAAAGACATGCATTAGAAAAATTCATTATGAGAAAGACTTTCTTTGTTACAAGAAAGAGGACAAAACCCCAGAATTATTGCTCTGGAGCTCCTAACTACTCATTCTTAAGAAACAAATGTTGAAGGGTCAGGAGGTCTGAGAGGTCGATGCTGAACTAGCATTGATTTCTCTGAGAACTGAATTAAATGCCTACATCAACAGCCTGCAGCAAAACCAGTAAAAAATAAGATTTCTAGATAATCATGCTGAGGATTTATGTTCATATTGTTGCTTGCTATAGCTGCAAATATACTCAATAGCAATAGAGATCTCTATTTATGAGTTTACCTGGATGGGTCCCAACATATTAAAAATATTTCAAATTAAACCCCGAATTTTCTTCTTGGAAGTCTCTTTTGCTTACCTGTGCTTCTTGATGTCATTTATTCCATTCCTCAAATTGCCTAATCTTTCTGTGGGGTTTTGCCTTAAAAAAAAAAAAAAAAAAAGAGAGAGAGAAAGAATAAGGATAAGGATTTATAAAATATTGCTCTTTTAAAAAGAGCACTTATAGGTCCTAACTACTTGCATTTAAGAGTTGCAAGGGGTGGAGCTTGCACAAAACCTGTGGCCTCATGAAGAGGCATAATGAGGTGTTGCTCATTGCTCCTTTCTTCTGAGGATGAAGAAACCTTCTAGAAAGCCAAAACAGTGTCACTCAGCTGTGAGAAGCAGCAGAGGGAAATCAGCTGGCTGAGTTTTAGTTGCACATCGTTTTTTTTTCCTGGCCAGCAGGTCTGAGTTACAAAAGGAGGCAGATCAAAATTTACAGCTACAAAGATCCTTCCAATCATCGTACACAAGAATGCTGAATACTGTTCCTGGTGCCACGGGTGAAATCCCACAGGAGCTGGGAATCCAAAGTCAGTGCCACCAGCCAGAGGTTGTGCAGGCCACTAAGTTAGGCTGGCCCTTTTGAAATGCCACCTTCTGCACATTTTCAAAAGGACTTAATCCAGTCTTCAAGTGCCCTATGTTTTCTGTAGAATCTATATGCCTAAGTAATTTTGAAAGCTTTATTTTGAAGCTTTCATTTTGAAAGTCATTTTTGAAAGTTTTTTAAACAATGTGCTTGATTTGAAAATCAAATTCCTTAGCTCTTTCCTCAGCCCCCACTTAATTAATTTTCCCAGATATGTGTTTCAGACAAAATTCCTAGCTATAGAGAAAGCCCAGAGCCTCTGCTGCCTCTGCAGACTCAGAGGTGTGACACACTCAGGGGCATGTAATGCATACTGAATATAATCAGAATGGACCATGCTGTGCATAACAATTCCAAATGAAGTTGTCAGGAATTCAATGCTTGAGTCTGAGTCCTAAAAGTACTCAATCTATCTACACTCAGGCTTTGCCCCGAACCGCCCGTCCTACCTGCACAGTCTGCGGATCAAATCCTCAGGTCTCCTTGTTATTATTTTAGGAAAATCCAGCTTTTCAATGCCTTTGAGAATCAAATTGTATGTCATCATTTGATCAGCCCCAGAGAATGGTGGGCTAGAAAAAGAAAGCAACACTGATAAATGGAACACCTGGCAAGAGCAGGTGTGGCCAGTACTTTTCAAAGCAAATATTTGAGAATATAGAAAAAAATACAGGAAAAAAGCCCACCTTCCTACTTCTACAACCCTCACCCTTTCAGCCTGTCTAGGATATTAGAAAGGCTTGAAGTTGAGAAGCTTCCCATAGGTACAGGTAAAATGCCTGTGTCCTGTGTCCCCACCTGTGTCCTGTGTCCCCACCTGTGTCCTGTGCCCCCACCACCTGTGTCCCTCTAAGCTAGCCCTACCTCTAGCCTAACTCAGCGAAGCTTCCACATTGTATTGCCACTGAGCATTCCCAAAGAGTTGTCATGGAACTGTGCAGGGAGGCAAAGAGCGAGCCCTGCTTACAATCACCCACCCCACTGCAGCCCATCACCCACTAATGGGGAAGAGAACAGTCTGTTGTCACTTGTTCCTCACAGGAAACATTATCAGCAGCTACAGGAGCCAATTATAGCTTGTGCCTGTAGCCCACTTTTGTCAGTGGCATTTCTGAAATGATGGAAGGTAAGACATGCATAAGCGGCAAAAAGAAGTATCCTATTGCAAGGCTGCCTAAAAATAACCTTGGAAAGGTTTCTGAAAACAAACAAACTAGGTAAGAACTTTGAGTAGGAGGCACTTACCTGCCAGTGAGGAGTTCATACACAAGAATCCCAAGGGACCAAAAATCCACACTGAAGTCATGGCCTTTACTCAGAATGACTTCAGGGGCAACATACTCAGGGGTTCCACAAAACGTCCAGGTTTTCTGCCCTGATCCAATCTTCTTTGCAAATCCAAAATCAACCTGATCAAAATCAACACATGCTGCATAATGCAGAGGAGTTTTGCACTGGGAAGCCTTAAGGTCTTAATTGCTTCCTCATCTCCTGCAAAAATCCCAGAGCTGCTAGTTTACAGCTAGAGCAACAACACAGTGTAGCTGTGAAGGTAATTCCAACTGAAGTAATTGGATTACTGAATGTTATAAAACAGACCAATTTATCATCACAAGTAATTTTCTGAATTATTTTCCTTTTGGGGAGAACAACCCATGATTTCCTTGAGGACATGAGATGTCCCTGGAAAGAGTGGGTTGCTCGCTGTCCTAGGAACGGATATTTCAAGTTCTCTGAAGGGTATTCTCGTTGCACTTCTCATGGTCACAGTAAAGCATGGCAGGAGTTCTTTCCTCTGTTCCCTCTCTACAAAGACAGGGAACCTGGGATTGCAAATTGAATCAATGAATGTTGAACCTATGATTGCTTGAGGCTGGACAGGGAGGTAATTCTGCACCTGGGAAATGTAGTTTCTGTCCTTACATTAAAACTACCTGCTGGGACAATCTTTTTCTTTCGTTGTTTATGCTGTGGCAAGAGCTCTCAGAGGCTGCAAATCCCCATTTTGTCTGTGGCTTGCAGAGGCTTTGCAATCCCTTTGTTTCTCATTGTGCAACAAGAAGCCTGCCCTCTTTACTGCTGAAGCACAAGAGTTATTAAACTCCAGGATCCTGGTTCTATAATTATGTGCTGTCTATTTACATCCCCCCTGCAAAGAAACAGGATACAGGCACAAAAGGATAACATTACAATGGATTACATCTTACCAGTTTTATATATCCTTCAGCATCCAAAATTAAGTTTTCTGGCTTCAGGTCTCTGTAGATAATTCCTATTTGATGTAGATAGTCAAAAGCCTCTGTCACACACCCAACACAAAACTTGGTGGTGAATTCATCAAAGCTGCCTCTGGAACAAAAATAATTACAATGAAGTTCTAAAAAGGCCTCAGTTATTAACCAGATAATATACAACACCCAGAATATTAACCAAACTGAAACAAACATCTTTTCATTGGACATCTTTTCATCTCCTTGAATGGAGAGCCTACTCAGTAGCCACATGGGGCTGACTGGTGACTTTAAAGGGCAGGGTTGTGCTGTGTTTGCAGTTACCTGTCTCTCAGCAAGCTCCACAATTCCCCTCCAAGGCAAGCCTCCAGGAGCATGTACACATACTTGTTATCCTTGAATGTGCGGTACAGTCTGTGGAGACAGACAGCGGCAATTTAGGGAAAGCAAAATAAAAAGCGAGACTTGCAGTGTCTTTCCTCCAGAACTCATGTGTGCCAAACCTCATTCCTAATAGTGCTGCCCAGGGGGTCAGCTGGGGGACAACCTGCAGGGAAACCTTATGGCTGACTTACTTTACAATGAATGGAGAACATATCTGCTCGAGGATTTTCTTCTCAGAATAAATATGCTCCTGTTGTTTGGTGTCCACTACGTGTTTCTTCTTTATACATTTCATTGCAAAAGCCATATTCTCATTTTTCACTTTAACCTGTGAATACAAGTGATGAAAACACATGAGGCAAGGAAATGATGTTTTACTAAATTGTTCTCAATAGATACACTGATACACATCTTTTTCAACACAGCACAGGACTGAAATTGATGGCCGCAACAAGGGACAAATTCCAGATTTTCTGCAGAACTGTTATGTAAGATTTTAAGCCAAGCATCAGATATTTTAGTTTCCCAGTCCCCACTTGTAAAGTGAAATGTTCCCTCTGTTCATTTTATATATAGAAAATAGCAGCAGCTTGGATAGGTACTACATATTGCAATGAGTTTATATCACAGTGGGTCCCAATTTCAATTTAAGATTTCTAATCACCAGCATAATACAAAAGAACAAAAGGGAGAGGCAGTTTAGGAAGAATGTTTACAAATGATTTTGCATTACACTGAAATATTATCCAATATGCAATAAAAAGATGGAAGTTAAAACAGGGCCTCTTGGAAATGAAGGAAGCAGCTATCTGCGTTCTGTAACTGGATGAGAATTCAATTTTTAGTTTAGTATTCAGGTGCTGCTGTAGAATTCCAATGTGGAACTTTTTTTGTGAAGCATGAATCAGAATGGAACAGTTGATGGTCTAACTACTGTAAAGAATTATTGACTTCACTAAAAGCACAAAGTCCCCTTTAATTTACCATTACCTTCAGCAGCCTGCACAAAAAGCATTCAGGTTTTTGTCAGATGTTTGCTGCTCAGCCAGAGGTGAGTGGGACTTAAGGCTTTGGGCTAATGAAGCTTGTGGTATCCCAGAAGCACAGCTGTTCATGCTATTGAATATGACTCAAAAGAGCCATTGCAAATTGTTGGAAATTTCCCAGTCAACCCAGCTCAGAGATAGCTCACGCTGGCTGTGGTTGCTGTGGGGCGTACAGAAGCAGTTCTGACAGCACAGACTATGTGGTGCCGTTCAGACTGCTTCAGGTCCAGGCAGATTCCTGGAAAAAGGCCTGCCATTCAGGGGACATAACACAGGCAGGCACATCTGTAAACTCCACATGCACAGGCTGATGACTATGTCTAGTGACCGGGAAGATACTTTTAACAACAGGAGTTGAAGGCACACAAGAATGGATTTGCTTCTTTAAACACCCAAGTCCTGAAATACTTTTTAACTATGCATTGCTTTATGTAGAATTATTTCTGCCTGAGGGGCACAAGCATGCAGAATAGAAAATCCTTCACATTATTCAGTGGCTAAATCAATCATCCAAGGCAGAGAACTATGTGAATAATCTTGAAACAATCTCTTACAAGCTCAACCCTTCCGAACCCACCAACACCCAGAGTTGTGACAACTTCTAAATTCTGGAATGGGGAAGGAGGGAACTGGGCTACTTTCTCCTTCAGCTCTATCATCTCCAAAGACACCTCTTTGGTCAACTGTCCGCAGAAGGATCTTCCTCTGCATTAAGAAAATTAACATAGGTTAGTGCTCTTCCTTGCCATCACTTTTAATGATCCTATATAAAGGACAGGAAGGGAAATGGAAAAGGAGGAAAGAGGAGGAGGAAAGGAGAAGGAGGAAAGGAAAGCTTTATTTTCTAACAGAATCTTATTTTCTGCAGAAACACTTTCTCTCTGGACATCCTATGGAAGTAAATTAGAAGAAAAATGCTACTGAAATTCACTGAGTAGAATCAACAGTAATTTTAGCAAGAGCTGATCCCTGGTGAGATTCCTGTTGATGTGGTCAGCTGCAAAATTTGGGCACTCCAAGCTGGAGAAGCAATGCTTGAAGGACTGTGTACCAGTTCCAGTTGAATTATCAGAAATAAGAAAGCAGCTGTATTTCTAAACAGAGGAAAAACATACTCCGCCAATCTTCCAGTAGTACTCAGACTGAAATTGGAGGCACAAAAACTGAAAGTGTGGCCCAAAGCTGAAAGCAGACATCAACACCATCAGTGCTACACCAAAACATTAAAAATAAACTGTTTCTTTTATGTCTGCTTCTTTCTTTTTGAAGTGACACTTAGTTTTTTGCACAGTAATACAGTTCCTTAACTCAAACAGGAGTTAAAGTTGGCCTTCAGGGGTTTTACAAAAGAACTTACAATCAAAGTGCAAAATCTACTTGAGTGCAACATCACTTTTTTTTTCTGTGCTCAGTTTTCCAGGTATAGAGTGAATTCTTGTTTGGGAGTCAACACACTGAGATTCTATGTAATTTTTGTATCAGAAAAGTTTCTTGGACTCCACGAGCATATCCAGACAGTGACTGCTGTCATTCCCAGGGGTCCATCTCCTTCAACTACCATCCATGATTTTACTTACATATCTATCGCTCTTTTTTGTGATTACCTACTATAGGTGTAACAAACAAATGATCTGACTTACTTTGCATGTCGCTTTTCATCAGCCTGGGTCAGATTAGCCACATAACCTTCCAGGTAAGTTTGCAGCTCCTCATAAGTTCCAACTGTTTGATTAAATGTCCTAAAAACACAAAGGAAACATCATAAACTGCTGAACATTTAAGTCATGACCTAGCTGGAGTTGGTTGATACTCAAGGATCGTTTCCTCCAGGCTCAAGAAATGATCAAGAAATCTGGCAAAGGGGGCAAGAGACCCATGTGGAGAAATAATTACTCAAGCTTAAACAGGAAACGCCTTGGAGGTGGAAGCTGGGTCAGGCTGCTTGGAATAATAGAGAGAGGTTATCAGGGTAAATATAAATGAGACAAGGAAGGCTGAAGCCCATCTGGAATTAATCTGACCAAGGATGTCAAGGACAAGAAGGGCTTTTTCAAATACATCAGTAACAAAAGGAAAACCAAGGATAATGTGGGCCCATTACTAAATGGAGCAGAGACTCTGGTAACGGAGGACACAGTGAAGGCAGAGTTACTGAATGCCCTCTTTGCATTGGTCTTCACTGACAAGGACAGGCCTCAGGAACCTCTGACCCAGGAGACCAGGAGAAACATCACCACTACAAGGAGGGAAAGAAAAGAGTAGCTCTGAACTACTCTCAAGCTTCTGTGCTCTGGCACCTGCTGTCAGCCTCTCTTCATTAGCATTCCTAAAGCACAACCACTCGTTCAGGATTCATTTAAAGAAACATTGTGGTTTTGCCTACAGTGAAGTCACATGAACCCACTGAAAGTCATGTTAACCTACTGAAAGAGGATGCAAATCTTTTATTAAAGTGTAATGTACTTACTCTCTGTCTATAACGAGGCACTCCACGTTGTACTCATCTGCAATAACGTTTGCTGATCTGACGTCATCGCTGAGAATTGAAAGGCATTAGGAGAATTCAGAAGCATATCAAAATCCTCAAAGTACCTCACACTGCACTCATGGAGGGCCACAGCTGCTCTAGGTGAAACTCCTCAAAAGCCTCTGGAGCCTGTACCTGGATTAGTGCTGCTGAACCAAATACAAAATTATTGCATTTTACTAGTCTTTATTATGGTCTAGCACAGTGGTTTTTCCAGTTTCAGTAGAGTTTCGATCATGACATCCTTTGGCAGCCTTCCAAGGAATTAGGGTGAGATGTAATTATCACTACATCAGGATTTACTACTTATTTCTAATATAATCCTTGGATATAAAACATTCCCAAACCCAAACTATTCCCTACTCAATCATCCACGTAAATACGTACTATGTGACCCCTTCTCTCCATTTCTTACTGCCATGGGCAATGGAAACAAGAGCTCATTCCAGTCATGATGGACCTTATCGATTCTGAAATCATCTGGCACAAGTTCTCACCACAGTTTTTACAGTATAAGCAATAAGCCACAATGCAGAGGGCCAGAATTTGACTTCTAGAGGGAAAACCAAAGGCAGATGCCAACTGTATACTTTCACGTTCTCTCTGCAGCCCCTCCAAACATTAACACAAATTGGGTCACTACCTTTGTCTACTGACTTTACAATCAAAAGAAAGATAATATTCAAAACAACCATGAGCTGTAGAATCTGACACTCGGTGATGTAACAGTTGAAATCCTACACATCATGAATCAGACAGTGTGAACGAACCTAATGAGAGCCTTTTCTCCAAAGTAATCTCCTTTGTGTAGATTTTTAATCACTTGAGGCTGTGAATGGTCTGCAGTACTCTGGGTAACTATCACCTGCAAAGTACAAGAACAAAAATTTAGTAAGGTAAAGTTTCGAAGTATTCCATGATTTTCTTCCTTTTCTGTGTATTTCAGAAATGTCTTAAACTCAGTAATGCTGCAGAGTTACAGATATATGTAGTTACCCCCTCCTCTCAAAAATTAAACCCAAACATTCCCTGACACCTCCCTGATTTTTGCTGAGAAGAAGGAATATATTCATTATTGGCAACCCCTCAACATTTTCTCCTCATACCTTTTGAAATAGAGCAGAATAAGTCACATTTTAATGAAAGACTAAGAAATGCTTCAGTTCCCACAGTGGGCAGATGTCATATGAGCTTCTTGTCTTCTCAGCTAAATAGACAGCACTCCAGAAGCATTAAATAACATTTATCCTCATGAAACTCTGCTTCCACAATAGCACATTCTGCTGATGCCTGTGTTAGCAAAAACCAAACTAGAATATCTACAGACACAGAGATGCATTGGAAATCCTCCTGGAAGTCTACTGAGTAAAATTCTCCTGATTTAATTCTTTAGGGTCCCATGTCAGCCTCCAAGGTACCAGCTGAGGGATAAAGGCTGCTGCCTTGCTCCTCTGGAACTAACAAATGAAAGGATTCTGAGACACCTCAAAGGCCATTCTCCATTAAGCCTGGGACACCATTACTTCTTAGACTTCTCACAAGTCTATGTTTTGCCCATTAGATATTGCACCATCCAGGAGAAGATGTAGGGTCAAATCTCATTTACAAAAAAATTGACTCTACATCTCTGCTGCAGAGTCAAGAGGCCTCAGGACACAATTTAATTACATTGTAATTAGCACAGTATAACATGGGTTCATTGTGAATGGAAAATTAGGCTCCCTGAACCTCTGAAACGCTGCTCCAGGCTTTTATCACGGTATTGTGAACTAAAAAGCATGGGCAAAAACCCTCTGCACCACTTTTACTGAACACCACACCCCTCAAGGCAGCTTTTGAGATGCAAGTGTTCGTACATGTTACTCTGTAAGTGAGGTTTATTATGCCTTACCCTTCCTTTTGCTATTATAAAGAAGGTGTTTCCTTCTTCTCCTTCCCGAATAACGTAATCTCCCTTCACATAGTACTCCTGTTGGGGGGCAAGTGAGAGACCATATTGTCCAGTAAATCCTTGAAAGGTTACTATGCAGAGTTCTTAGCACATGTGGATGTTCCATTGATGTTTAACTTCTATTTATGTTTAACCTTCATGCCTCCATGCAAAAAGAATAAAGAGTTACCACTGCCCTTGGGAAAAAAATATCCCAGCTATGATTATATATCAAGCCCTTACCTTCAAAGGTTCCTGGCAAATGCAGCCCTAAGGCACACAGATATTTGGCTGGATTCATGTGCTGGGGACCTAATGCCTTCTTCCCTTACATTTTGCAGTGTATGTGGTCCAAGGAATATGAAAGTATTACATATCCACATCACAAACAGGTAAATTTGATTACCAAAAGAGTCCTGGAGAACAACTTTGTACTTAATAAAGGATAGATTATAAATCCTCTTATCTACTTGCTTGACTCATTTGATGCCAAAAATATAACTTACTTCTATGTCACTAAATGTTATTACTTCCTGCAAACCTGAAATTCAACTCTGATTACTCCAAAACCACTCTCATATTAAAAAAGCTTGGTTGTTTTTTATTTTTGCTGATTTATTTTTCTTTGTTATTTTGAAAGCTTACTGAATACTATTTAGAAAAACTTAACAACATCTTACCACTTCCAGACAGTCCATGATCTTGGTTAATTTATCTTCAGGTAAGTTTTTCAGCAGGGACACACTTCCGGAAAACAGAAATAAAAAACAACAACAAAAAAAAGCCCCACAAAGTAGTTATCATTAACACCTTTTTTATGATCTCTTCTCATCTGTACAATTTTTACAGTCACATTTTATAAGTAGTTAAACTGGTGGTGAACACAATATACAACTAAATCTTAAGGTTCAGGCATTCTCATCTTGGTTTTGAGATAAACAAAACTTGCACAACTTAGAAATGTGGCAAACATTGGTCAGTTTTTAAATCAACTTTGTATTTCAGGAGGGGAAGGACTTCAGTGGGCATGTGGATTGATTTCAAAAGAATCCAGCGATTACAAACCCAAGACATTATAGCAATTCAAGAACATATTTTCAAGTGCACTGCAGAGACTGCAAAATCAGACAAAGCTAATAATTTCAGTACTCTTTGGACAACTATTGAAAGAGAAGACAATTACAGTGATAACTCGGTGAACTTGCTGGTAAGAATAAAAAAAACCTCCCACCTTGATCACTTGGACTTGTAAAAGTTAGAAAATTATAGAAATTTCTATCTATTTAGGCTCAGCAAAGAAGTGTGTATAGAAATCAAAGGTGGAAAGGGATGTGAAAATACACAAGACATTCTATGCATGGCCAGGCTTGGTATCTTGATTTAAAGGCATAACAGAATGATCATTCTCTGTTAAAAAGAAAATATTACATCAGCTAATTATGGTTTGGAACCTCTAACTTCACCATCTTCCTAAGGAGAAGTGTGACACCACTCTCAGTGTTCACTGCAGGAGAGAATTATTCTGCTCTGCAGATATCCTAGTAATTTATGTTGGAATTAGTTCATAAGTTGAGAGACATGCAGATCTTGTATTCAAGTCTCCAAAGGATAAGGAATATTCCTCCATCTACTCCAGCAGCTAACTAACTATTCGTTGGAGTATTTACTTAACTTTATTTATTACATTGTTTCAAATTCTAAACTGGTAACTTTCCTATACAGTTACTCTATTACTTAAATGCATTCAAGCACCTATTGAAGTTCCCTAGTGTAATGCAGGAGAAAAACAGTGAAAATGGGAAAAACTTACGAATCTTTAAAGAAAAAAACCCCCAAACATTCAAGCTTTTGAGGCCATATTTGCATGAAGAGCACCTTTTTCTCTCTGTTTACAACACAGGCACAGTATTGTTGTGCACCTTAGTAAGTAGCACAAAGCAATATTAGAAATAGAAATGGATCATATTTACCTTCTAAGGAAGTTTCTGTATTGCTCTTGTCTGGTCTGTGCAGTTACTCTCATGATATTTTGAAACACTTCTCTGTCCAATGCCCATGTTTTAACGTTAGTGATTGCTTCAAGAAAACAAAAAAGAAGAACAAAATCAGCAATGTTTTCAAATTATTTGATGGATGATATTACAGCATCAGGCCATGGTACAAGACAGACTAGCTATTTTACAAGGCCCAAGGCCAAATTTTAAAATATCTAGCACCTATTGTAATCAGACTTTTAAAAGAATTCAATTCCCACTTAAATAAAGCTCACTAAAGTAAGGAATAGATTTCCAAATGGTTCCTTCGTGGAGCATGTTCCATAGGCTGAACAGCCTTGAAAATGATAGGGCTGAACACTTGGGAAGATCTACCCTAATCACAGCCAGTCATTGTACTCAAAAGCTGCAAACTGCAAAGAAGCTGATTTGAAAGAAACAAGAACGTGGTTGGTTTTCCAAAACCTATGATGTTAAATGCTGTGGCTTGGATCTAACTCTAATTCAGTTTATATGCAAATGTTTGTGAGATATGCATGAAGATAGAAATAACAGAGGTCAAGAAATACATTTAATTTCATTTAATCCTGTGCTTCACAGGTTTTTCTTCAATGTATCCATTTTATAAGGCAAAAAACATTATTTTTTTTTAAAGATAATAAAATTATTAATACAGTAAGCAGGCACAGGATTCAGCATCAAAGATGGAAACCACTAAGCAGCCTTTGAGTGCAATCATCGACAGAACAGAACATGTTGCACTTCTAATTTTTTTTAAGCAAAAGGTGATTCTATTAAATTTAATCTCTTCTTTTAATGCTACATCCTATCCAGCAATTTTCCTTCTGCCCTAAGAAAGAACAAAACTGTGTTTCCTGCGAGATAAAATTTACAGAAAAATTTAGGGAAATTGATTTCCTCCATTTATCATCAACATAGAATCATTTTTACAGGGAAGAAAAGTGCCAGGTTTAAAATGATGCACAGTCATTCATCCTTGTACACAATATTGTCATAGGTTAGCAAGCGTAGTCCCGGAAGGGACGTCCTTGCTAAGGGGTGCTTACAGTTTCCTCTGGGAACTGACAGAACCTATCAGCTGGCCAGTTTGAATATGGACAATTCTCTAAGCCACTTAAAGTTGTGATCACCTCTGTGATCCACATTTAAGAATAGACAAACTCCCCCCCCAAGCTCTCTCTCGTTTCCGGCGCTGGGACAGGTGGCTGCGGGCCCCGTGTGGGGGCCAGCGGGCCCGGCCAGGCCCTGCTTGGGCCAGGCCGGGCCGGGCCACGGCCATCCTGAAGCCGATGGACCTGTTCCAGCCGTGGAACCCCCCCCACTGCCTTGCCGTGGGCAGCCGGAGCGGCTCGGCTCTCCCCCCTCTCCACTGCGATAAGAAAAAATTCAACATTCCAGCTGTAAAGCTGCAAGGCCGAGGTGAGAGTAACCCTTTTATTGCTGTGAAGAGCTGAAAACCTGAGGGAAGAGAGAGAGGAGATGCTTAAAGCTGAAATTCTGTTGTGAAGCTATGATATATCAGAGTATCCTGTTGTAATTTCATGAAGATATGGGGGGTGGAGTGTTCAATTCGTGAGCAAAAGCACCTGCGCTGAGATAGGCAGATGCTGACGCAGCTGTAATTTCATGAGAAGTTTGGACAGGGAGAGATGGACCAGATGAGGACTTTTGCTCCGAACGGGAAAGGAGAAAACCTCAGTCCGTAGAGATGCTCCCAGAGATAGTCCTAAAGATGAAGATGATGAAGACCCTTTGCTCCCAGGGAAGGAGAAGGGCCTCTGTTTTTGTTTCTGAACGGCTCAACCTTAAAATTATACCCCAAAAAACTTCAAGAGTGGACCCTCGAAAGCAGTTGCGGGAAAAGCTGCAAGTCGGGGGAAAGGACTCACACGCAGGCAGAGAGACTCCTCTTCCTAAATGGACTGAACGATATTTGGAAGTGGGCGGCTGTCTCGTTGTGATAATGTTTTCATAGCATGAGCAAGAAGAGACTTCTCTTTCTAAATGGACTGAACAAGGTTATTATGGAAGTGGTAAACAGACTGAACATCTTAAGGGTTGTCTTTGAACATTGTCAGTGGGAGAAGGGAGGAAGGTGGGGGGAGGAGGAGAGTTCTGAAGGTGGTATGATTTTTTTTTTCCTTCTTTTAGGTCTGTTAATAAACTTCTTTATATTCTTTCAAGTTTAGTGCCTGTTTTGCATTTCTCCTAATTCTTATCTCACAGCAGATAAACAGTAATGAGTATTTTGGACCAAACCACTACAAATATACACATATGCACTGCCATTTACCAAAATAGATAAAAAAATATTTTTGGATGCTGGATGGGAGAACAAAGGTGTCGCTTTGGTTTTATTTTTCTCCTAGATGACATCTTTCAGTTTACTTTGCACGAAGAAAACACTGCAAGTATCCAGCCTATTGCAAATGTATTTCCTGTACTTAACTAAATGAAGCAGTTATAGAGTTAAAAAAACACCTGAAATCTCAAAGATGAGATAAAAAAAAAAGAGAGAAATTCAGAACCATTGGGGTAAATCACACTGCCAATTTCAAATACAGCTACTGCCTGTGAAGATGCTGCTGAGTAGCAGCAGCCACTGAAATGCTGTTTGGATAAAATCCTTCACTTGTGAATTTTCAAAGACTGCAGGAAAAGGGTGTCAGGAGATCCAGCATCAAGAAAGGGTTTTCACATGTTTGTTTACTATTCATGCTCAGTTATGGCATTGTACTGCTCTTCCTCCACAACAAGGATCACAGGAAAGCTATTGGGGAGGGGTGGATTTCTGCAGTGATTTCAAGTATTCAAATACCTTTTCTTGTCCATAATTGGACAAATCTTGTCCTACCTCAAAACCAATTAATGCTAACAAAGGTCTAAAGCAGCTTGACATCTTATTATGCAGAAACACTACTTTATAATGCTAATACTATACAGCAGGCAAAAAAGAAAAATAGGGAACATATTCAATTAGAACAGCATGCTAGTAAGAAAAATAATCACATTACTGATGCTGTTCTGTTTATCAGGCAGCAACAAAAACAGATTACATGTAATAACTTCCATCTGCACAGCCAGCAATGATTAAGTGCCTAAACTGGGTGCAGGAAGAAAGACCAAAAGCTTTTACAGCAGACAACTTCTTGTTTTATTCCATTTGCTCCTTTCTAAGTCAACATGAACTCTTCATACTTACTGGCGGCACAAAGTCCCTGCAGATTTCGACAAGAACAGAAATTAGTCTTTAAACACAAGTAATATTTATGGAATGGTGGAGAGTGGAAAAATTGTGAACTTAACCATATTTAGTCACTTACTTGTTTGTCACAGAGCAATTATGGCATGTTGGAAAGGGAATCAGAGTATTCAATGGATGAACACCCTGTCTTATACAGGAAGAGAGATATTTGTATCAGAGCAACACTTAACAACTCCATCCTGGTCAGTCACCAAACTGCCAGCTGCAAATGGATCTAGGCAAGACTCAGCAACAGAATGATGACACTAAAACAAATACAAAAGCAACTAATTCCTGCATAATTTATTTCCTCTTGAATTAGACTGTATCTGCTCTACTAAAAACACCATGGTTCTAATATGCCTTCAAACTCTGTAATTTCATCCTCAGGGTTGCATTTGACACAAGAACATAAGAACCAAAGACCATCACCTCTGCTAAAGCATCCAAAATTAAAGCACAATCCTCCCCTAGTACTTAGTATGCTACAGATCAGGCTAACCAGCACAATTTGGAGGTGCCTAATTGTTTATCAAGGGTTATGCCAGGGATGGAATTATATTCACAGCATTGTATTATTTGAGTTCCCAAGCAGAAGTAACTTATGGAAGGAATATGTGAGTTTACTGTAGATAACCAAGACACGAAAATATCTATTAAATGAAAACTTCAAGGAAACTCTGGATATAATAGGGATCTCACAAAAAATACATAGTTTTCATTTTGAGTGATGTTGTTGTAAATAACCTCAGGTACCTTTCACAGAAGCTGTCCGTGTGCAGTTGTATAAAATGGCCAGTTCACCAAATGCTGTCCACACAGGTATTGAGGAGAGTAGTTTATTCTGCTGAAAGACTTCCAGACTTCCCTCTGTCAAAAATCATCAGGATAATAGGTATTAAACCTGTGCTCAGCTGCACAGAGTGAATGGAAAACAAATCAATATATTCCTGACTTTGCTGCTCCCTGGAACACAGGAATGGGAGCAATGATGCAAAAAGTGCTTTGAAACACAGGTACAAACCAGTAAAGACTTATTTTTTAAGGTGTTCTGCTAATTTAAAGATGTGCTCTGGAAGGGAGGGTCATTCTAAATCCTGATGGGATAAACCTTTGCTACAACAAGCCACTCACTAGTGGTTCAGGTGCTCTAGTGTGGTGTAAAGAGAAAAGTCTTAAAATAATGATCACAGGAGAAATTACTCATGGTTTGTCTCTTCATACACAGGCACGAGTATATATGTGCAGAATGCAAAGGAGAGGGCAGAAAAATTAAAACCACATTAAACCTTCCTTCAAGAAGTGGCTCTTGAGCCTCACCAGCAAAAGGCAAAGAAAGTCTGAACTTCTTCACAGGTTATGGCTCCAGAAAACCTTCCCTTAAACATGTTATGAAAGTTGTGCCCTTTTCTCTCCAAGGCACACACCATTTCCTCAAGAAAGGCCTAATGTGCCAGCAAAAGTTCCAGGTGCACATTTCCTTTCTCATATTTCATCTGTTTTCAAAATTTTATCATTTTATCTCACAAGAATAGGACCACCCCATCACAAATCCAGCCTCCTCTTTTCTCCTGTAACATTTATGTTTTCCTAGTACAGTTACCATCATTTTTTTCCAACTAACCCATCCATATGAAGCCAGAAAATGAGCTTTCCAACATATACCAGTTTGCTCCTGCTTACGTATTCCTACCTCAACAGAACATACTCCTTACAGTATGAGCTCCAATGCATGAGAGTCTCTGGGCCTCTTAGTGACCCAAAATTAATGAAATATGCAAATTAATCACAAATACAGGTTTGGGGTTTTTTTTGTTTGTTTTTGTTTTGTTTTTTTAATGATGAAATAACTTATTGCTGATAGGAGCAAATTCCAGGTGTTAAACTTGGGGTCCACTATAGCTGATCAGCAATTTGAGGCACAGTAGCAGTCAGCACAAATGACTGCAGACTTGTTGGCATTATTTTAGGAAAGTCTTTTATCCTAAAGCTTTTTGTTTGCTTTGTTGTTTTGTTGGGTTTTTTTTGTTTTTTTTCAGAAAAAATAGAGCAGGTCTTTTCTTTTGTAAAAAAAGACAACCTCTCAGCTTTGAGAACAGCAAATGCAGACCTCATGTTTCAATTTCCCAAACACAGAAAACTGGTATCTTATAAATGTTGAAAAGTAAGTTTATTTCAGGATTGGCTTCACCACTGAGCAGTTCTCAGTATTTTAAATAATACCTGTTCGTCCTCTGGAGAGGAAAGGGTTGGCTACACCTACAACAGAAAGAAATTCCTGGCCTCTGGGCTTTCAGAAATGAAAAAGGTCATGAGAAAACACTAAATCAAGAGTCATGTTTCCAAGGTGCTTTTTATTGCTCTCACTCTGTCACAGGTAAAACTTGCATTGCCCTCCGCAGAGACAAATTATTTAGGAGCACAAACACCCTCACTGCGAATTCCTGCAAAACCTTCTAAACCCCTTTCGTGTTTCTTGCACTTGTGTGTTGTACCAGTAAGCAATATTCACCTTTGAGCACAAAAATGTGGTTGCCTGGTTCTCCCTGTCTGATGACGTAGCTGCCTTGCTGGAACGTCCTCTCATACATACATTCCACCATGTCTCGTGTCTGGTGAGGCTCCAGTCTCTTCAAGAACTGGTTTTTATTCAGGGCATCTGTGATAAGCTTCTTCTCACTGGTTGCAAACAAAAAACCCACAAAATTTAAAATACCCAGTATGGCTGGGGTACGTTATTCACCAAACATTCATGCCTCCCAAGAGGATTCCTCTCATTGCTAACACACTGCTCTGCCTGCCTTGTCCAGACCTTGTGCGATGGTAGCGTGGTTAGTGCTCCCGATGTTGACAAAGGCAAAACCCTGGCAGATTTCTGAGGCATTTAAGGCCTCTTCTTGTTTGTACTCATAAAGCAATGCAAGGTTGTCATCAAAACTAGGTTATGTGGGAAAAATCTCCTGAGGACAATCCAGGAATGAACAAACCTAAGGCACCTAAATACATTTACATTGATACTAGCCATGTAATGACTGAAAATAAGTGAAGGCGATGAGATGAAGCAGGAAATAAAACCAAGTAGCTATGGTGAGGACTGTGTTTAGAAATAGGGATCATAACTTAGCTTCTGCTGAAAGCAATAGGGTTATTGGAATATAAGCTCTAACTTAGTTTTCAGCTAAAACCAACCTTGCTAATTTGATTCACCCTGGCCTGCATCATGTACACAATTCTGCAATAAAATACAGTAATTGCATATAACCCAATAGGTAAAATGAGCACAAAGGCTTCCTATAGAATAGGAGACTATGCTTCTAAAACTTTCATTAAAACCATTCATGCTGAGATACTCCAAACAAAAGTATGGCACTCAAAACCCTGCCATATGAATAGCATAAAATTATGCCATTTGTTTTACAATTATTTCTAAAAGGGACCGGTGACACTCTGGACTCAATGCAGATTCAAGAGCACAGCATGGAGCTTCCCCTCCTTCTGAGAGAGCTCCTTTCAGAGCTGTGTAGCAACACTGTGGAGTTACCTTGTGCAGAAGTGGGGCTGCATTAAGTCCTTTCTATGTAAAGGAGAGGCAGCTACTGACACCAGCAACTCCAAACACCCCTATGGACACTGTCAGGATAAAGGATCAGTATTTACTAATTACAGTGGACAGAATTGTGTAGACAGTGAAGGTTATGCTTTGTTCTTACATGTCTGAACTCTCTGAACTTGACCTACTACAGTATTTAGAGTCCAGATAAGGAAACCAAATGTTTGGACCTTTCAGCATTTGGCTGTCTCAACAACAAGGTGATGGTGTCTTAGTGCATGTGTATCACAGGCTTATCTAACTCAGAGGCATAGCAATGCACAGCAGCACAGCTTTGTGGTGATTTTTTTGGCATATGTCTGCTTCCAAAGTATTTGGAAGATCAAATAATACTTTGGCCACTACAACATCAAAAAATGATGTGCATTACGTTTGGATTGCTTAAGCTGCAATACTTGCTTTGGTTCTGGCTGCTGCACTTTGCTAATCCACTGGCTCTTCTCCTGGTTTTACTCCTCACTGCTGTTGCAATTCTGTCTCTGAAAGCACCCTAGAAAACCATGTGGTGGACTGCAGCACAAGGATCGTGCCAAGGAGAAGACAGGTTACAAACAGAACACTCCTAAAACAATGATTTAAGCTACCCAGGTACTTGTGATAAAATATTAATGCAGTTCCCCTTACTCTGGAAAAACACTGCTAGCTGAAGTTCTCAGCTCTTTATGGTGACTCAGGCAGCCTTTCTGATTCATGAGGCACCCTCTAAGGTGCAGTGCTGGACATGATGGATGAGAAAACAAGTCTCATAACTCTCAGGTCTACTATGGTACAGACTCAGATATGCCATGAATAATAAAGCTCCCCACAAATCTGAGGCACTTAAGTGACTGGCTGAAGTCCAGGTAGAGTCTGGCTACTACCACAGACTCTCAGGTTATGTCTACACTGCAAGGTAAAAGAGGGTCTAAGTTAAGCTTAAGGATACCAGTCTGATACCTCTGTCTGCAAGGTCAGCTGTGGCCACAGATATTTCTGGGTCTGTCAGAGTCTAGAAAGTGTAATTGGATTCAAAGAGGAACGAGGAAAATTCAGTTCCTGCGCCATGACCCTCAGAAGCTAGAGGGCAGGAGGAAGGTGGCAATAAAGCTAAATCCCAAAAAATCGATAAGATTCTCATCTAAAATACAGAGGCTACCCACCACTCTTCATCTGAAACCTGTGGGACACAGATGATCCTTGGTTAAAGTTACACACATACTCAACCAGCGTCTATCACAGCTGCAAAGCCTAAATGAAAAAGATGAATACTTTAATCCTGATTTATCATGAGGAGAGGATATAATTGTGATAAAAGTAATAACCTTGTAACACAAGCATAGAAGCCCTCTGAAATGAGCTCACCTGGAATCCTTTCGGACTGTTGCTTTTTCAAGGGAAAACATAGTTTGCCTGCTCGAATCACACAGTCGTGTTGTTGGCTCTGCAGATACACCTTCCTTGGCTCCTCTCCTCCTATCAGCAGAAACTTTAAATGGAGAAGGCTGAAGAAAGTGCTCTCCTTGAGTCCTAACAACATCCTGCAGCTTGTTCAACTGTATGCACTTGCTCTGAAGCTCCTTGGTGAGTTCTGCTATGACCTTCGTCTGCATAGCCAGCTGTGACTGAAGCTCAGCAACATGGCTTTGACTCTCTTGCAACTGCTGATCTTTTCTCTTCAGCTCCTTTTCCAGTTCAAGTACCTTGCTGCAGAGGACATCAGCTTGCCCATTGATCACATTGATGCCTAGGCATGGGTCCATCAGAAACTTGTGGCTGGCAGCACAGCCAATAGCAAGGTTTGCCACATGCCTATTTGGCTGCCTCAGGTGCTTGGGTTTCACTAATCCATTCCCCATTTTGTCCAGAGACCTAAGTGAGAAAGTAAATTTGCAGTTTTATTTCATTTCCGAAGAAAAAATAAAATCATAGAATGGTGAGCAGTGAATTTAGTAACTAGCTGGCAGCTGAATTTGCTGTATGCAACTGTAGTAAACACAGCTGATTGCTTTCATCCTCTCCAGTCCTGCAAGTCAGCAGAGTAAAGGGCAAAGAGAAGAGGTAGGGAACGGTGGTAGAAACAAAGCAAAAGATCTCATGGCTACTACTCAATTTTTGTGAGTTTAAGAGATGTGTAAGCTGCTATCAGCCTAACAAAGACAAAACAAATAGCAGGAAGGAGAAAAGCTTGTGCTTGACTGTTGAAGCAAGAAAACTGTTAGAAGCAAAAAATAAAAGTTGGATCACTTCCTCACTGAGGAATAATTATTGTGCACACAGACTAATTTAACCAGTGGGTACATACCTGCCTGGCATAAAGGATATGTGATTAGTAAGCATATGTGTTAACACACAAGCAGCTGGCATCATTTCTGCAGCTCACTTACTCATCTAAAATTGGCTCATATTTTTTAGCGTAACAGGTGCTACTACTGTCAAGGAACAATTATCTTTTTATGGGGCATTACCCCCTTCCATTGGCTACTCACGAAAAGTGACCAGGAAAAAAAAAATGTTCTGGGCTCCTGTCAGAGCACCTATGCCTCAAACAAGCACTTGTTGCAACCAACAGCCTTCAGTAGATTTGCAGTGACCCACCTTCTTCCTTGGACACAATCTGTGGCATATTTCATCGGATCATTTTAAGAGGAACAAGGAATCATGCTGCTGTTGTGGTCAGGCATCAGCAGGCCCGAAGTAGCTGTTTGTCTGCCCCATGGATGAAGAAGACCTTTTTCAGGCTGAATCCCAAGTGATGTGGATTAAGATAATCTCTTTTACTGTTTTATTGAAACTGGATAAGGACATGTCCTTGACAAGGTATGTTGATGAAATGACAAGTTGGGAAGCTTCAGCAATTTGCTTTTACTTGTTAGTATAATCATACTTTTAACAGATGCACAGTTCTGTTCTGGTTTACAGCCTTCAGTGGGTCAGAACTGAAATAGCTGACAGGGTACCTCACATTCCAAATCTAGTTTTCTTTAAAATAGTCTTTCTTCTCAGCTCTGTCTTGCTTTTTGTGACTTTAAATAATATTTTTCATTTGTGCCAGTTTCACAGATGCATTTTGACAGCTGGTGCTTCAGCCTGTTAACAGGGTAGTATGTCAGAAATGAAGGCAAATCTGTACTGCACAGAAGGATTTAAACAAATTGCACACAAGGGTACCGAACCAAATAACTCTGAAGAGGGACCTGTGTGTCACTGCACATGGCTTAACCAAAAATCTTACCTCAGCATGCAACTGTATTTAAAAACGACCCCAAACAACAACCAACATAAACTAAAAGTTACAATATAGAGAGGAAATTATGGGAAACACATCATAGCACTGTAACAGTCTCTGCTACGATATGCAGTGGCAGTCACTGCATTTCAAATAAAAGATATCCAACACACTTTGAAATTATATAGGGCAGAGCGACTGCCCCAGGGCACAGAAAAACCTACTGTTTGGATTGTATCCAGAAACAGAGCAGGTTTACTGTGTGATGACTGGAGTTCATAATCTATCAAACACACTAGAGTGTTAGAAGCTTCTGTCTTCCCATTGTATATGCACAGTCAGTTGTCAGTGGACAATGGAACAAGCAGTCGGATCTGACAGATCCCTCTTTCCACATGGTGCCCTTTACTGGCCACTTGTGTAGGAAACTCATGTATGTGGCAGGAATCAATAAAAGACTGGCAGGTGATTTTGGTAATTCAACATTGCAGTAGTCAATTCCAGCAGGAAACTTAAAGCTTTGCTCCTCCGAGGTTTGACCAGCTTTACCCACAGCTCAGGAGACAAAAGGCAAACCAGTGCATTGCACCGTGTTTGCTACAGGGCACCTCACACGCTCCTTCGAGGTCGCTGGACAGACGGGGCCAGGGACCGGATAGACCCAAAACACGCCCGGGAGCGACGGAGGTGTCCGCGCCCGCCGCGGGATGCTCCGGGGATGCTCCGGGGATGCTCCGGGGATGCTCCGGGGATGCAGCACCAGCCGAAACCGGGTCCGTCGCAGGCCCGCACGGTGTCGGCGCTGCCGGGCCAGCACCCCCGCCCAGCCCCCGCCCCGCCGGGACCCGGCATAGCCCCGGGAGGCCGCAGCTCCCCCACGCTCCCCGGCCCCGGCCTTCCCCGGCCCCCGCCCTCACCTGCGTGCCCGGCTGGCCCCGGAGCCAGGGCGGGCTGGCGGCGGCAGGGACGGAGCGCTGCTCCCGCGGAGCCGGGCTGGGCACGAACCCGCTCCCGCTGCCCGTCACGGGCGGCCGGGGATGCGGCGGGGCGGGAGAGGGGGCGGCGGTGCTCGCCCGTCCCTCCCTCGCTCTGTCCCTCCCTCGGCCGTGCGGGGGCTGCGGGGCGCTGGGCTGTCCCCCGCGCAGGGAAGGGCAGCGATGCGGGGCGTGGGGAGCCGCCGGTGCCGTGAGGCAGGGAGGCGGCAGCCCCGTCCCAGGTGGGCGGGACAAGCTGGGCTCCTCAATGCACCCCACCTGGCAGAGAGGTAAATGCAGGGCCCAGCTCAGCTCGGGCCACGTCCACAAGCGTTTGTCCTGCTTGCTTTCCGCTGCCCTGTGGATGGGTCTTGAAGTGGCTGTCGGGCACACAGCTGCAGAGGTCCTGCAGCTCTTGTCCTCTCAAACTGACCCTCAAACACCACTGCACAGTCCTGCAAGGAGCTTGCTCATGTCCTAGGATATATCCTCACTCAGGCTCGCCTCAGAGTGCAGCATTGCCTGTGTTCAGCACTGACTCTTGGTGGAGTACAGGTTTCACAAGGGCCATTCTCTCCTAGCACATGCCTTTATGTTGATTCAAAACGTCTGTATTCAGGGCTTGTTTACCCAAACAGCCTGACAAACCAGGGATGAAAGGATTTTACAACAGGCGAAGAGCTGCATGCACACCTCTCCTATGGATGCTGTCAAGAAGACTTGGTCTAATGCCAACCTGTAACCTCTAGGACACTGTCTCTCCAATTTTCTTTTCTGCAATTGCCCCCTCCTTTTGGGATGGCCTATTTATAAATCTTCCTTTGGTTTCAATAGATCTCAGGGTTTCACAGTCACTGTCCATGTCTGGGATGAAGCAGCTCACATAAATTCTAATGGGACCCGCCCACAAAAGAAAAAAATATAAATAAATGTTGCTCACATACATTTCTCTACTCAGTACCTCAAACCAGAAATGTTATAGTGATCAGCAAAGCATGTGATGAGAAAACTTGTCCCAGCAACTCCTTACACTCTGCAAGTGAGCTGCTCTGGGTTGCAGCAACTCACTCGGATTCCCTGAGGCAGTTTGTCAGCACCCTCTCCTCGTGTTGCAAAGTTCATAAGAAATGCAGCCAGGAATCCAGAGACTGCTCCCTGTTTATGGTACACCAGGGCTGTGGGGTCTTGCTCTTTGCTGGTAAAGTGTAAAAGGTAATGGGTACAGCAGGGAATTCACCTCCCAGGAGCCTTTGGAGAGCAGCATTCCAGACCCGAAAGCAGGCACTGCAGGACTGAGGTCAGCTGCAGGGCACTGTCTGGAGGGCCTCATACCTGCCTGGGCAGGTCCAGCTGTCACACCTCTTCTAAAAATTCCTTAGATGTATTACAGAGCCTTCTTTTGCCTTCAGAACTTGTTTCAGGGTAGAAATATGTTTGGATTAAATTAGGGATGCTTCGGTCAAGCTAGATTAGAACGTCATTTGATACAAGTTATCTCGAGAATTTGGAAAGCTTGCAACTTATTTTTGTTTTATTGTGAAAGAAAAACTGTGCAATCATATCACACAAGGCCTTTATTCTATAATACCCACTGTCTTATCTGCAAACTGCAGGGGCAGCAGTAAACCTATGAAGCACAACAGGGGTGGCCTGCTGTTAATCCTTTCCATTTGTACTGCTGTCTCAGTGAGAAACAGATGAGACATTTATTGCCATGAAGTCTCGAGGAGCAGATGCTTGAAAAGATGGGGATTCAGACTGCACCTTTCTGCTGCTTTCATGTTTTGTAGCAGAATAAAATTGATGGCGTTAAATGTTGCTTGGTTGGTGTTTGGGCTTTTGTTTGCTTTTTGTTTTGGTTTTTTTTTTATAGAAATCAAACAGGGATTAGAAAATAACAGTGCTTCTGCTTCTTTCATGCCTTGGGAAATATTTATTTTAGGAATTTTGCTCTTAATTTTGTGACTAGCCTATTAAATCAGTAATCTAGAAGATGGACTTCAACCTGAAACACGACACAGTCTCGCTTGCCCACTGTACTTCCAGAAAGAGTGTTTTGTTTGGGGTTGATCCCTTCTTCCCTTCCACCTCAAACAGCAGTCTTTTTACTGTGGGTGTGAGGTTGTTTTTGTGGTTTTGGCTCATCTAGTACCATAATTAAAAATCAAACAATCAGAAAAACATTGTTTGAAACCTAAAGCACATCAATTATCTAAGCTCCACTGCTGTCAAGGAAAAAAAAAAAACAGCAAGCATGTTTTGTTTGCTAAAATGTATAAATAGTGAAAGGCTCCGGTAGTTGTCATGCTGGCTTTGTGGATTTGTCACCCAGCACCCCTTTCTGCACAGAACTGTAAATAAATACCTCAAGTCTGTGTGTGAATTGGCCTCTTGCACGCTGGGTGAGAGAACCATTTTTGGGACAATACCCTTGGCGAGAGGCGGTGCTGCAGTCCTGGCTTGAGGCCGGGATCACAACAGTGGTTGCTCAGAAGGCAGCAGATAACAAGTGAGATCCTGCTTTTCTTTCTGTCCCCGCTTGCCAAAAAAAATCCTCCTCCTCAGCCTTGTGGGAAAAACAGCTTCTCATCCCGCTAAAACGATCACTGGGCAAAGTTCACCACATTTTACTGCCTCTCTTTAAAACTGACTGACAGGTTGAATGTTGCTAGGATGTCTTGAGCAGCCTCTTTATGCAGATAAGATAACAAAGATTATGGCATACGAGAGAGGGACTGTATGAGGGAAATGGCATTGCTTCTTAATTCCCAAACAGAAACCAGTCTTTTAATTACATGAAATAATGGATATTTATTTGCCATCTTCTCCCCAAATAATAAATAAGCCATTGAACACTGCCTTATTCAGTGTCAGTTCACTCACCAGCCCTCCACTTGGCCATAACTTCCTCTTGCCAAGATACTTTAACACCTGAAAAGGAAAGCATAGCAAAAGCACATCTGGCACTTCAATTGCCCCAACCCTCAGTTCCACCACTCTCACTCCGTTTGACAAAGGATGAATACACTGGAGCAGTGAAAGATCCTGGAAAGAAGAGAAATGCCTCAGAGCTTCTGGCACAGATAATTTTGCCACCTTTGCTGTCTTCTTCTTTTTCATTTCATTGAGAGCAAGCACCAAACCACAGAACTACTCATTGCCCATCTTCACAAGACACTGAGCATCATCCCAAGGTCAGCTCAGGTATGGACTGTGAATGTGTACAGTACTGGTAGCGCCCTTTATGCTGGCCTTCTACATCCTGAGTCTAGAACAGCTCTCACTTGCTGTCCTCCCACACCACAGATGAAGAACTTCTCAAAAGCAAAAAGGAATACAAATTGTGGATACCCATTACACCAAAAATTATGCAAACTCATAAGGCTTTAAATGGAAAGAAATACAGTAGTTTTTTTACTCTGGTATTAGGATTCAATTGAGACCTAGCACACTTGAAAAGACACTAATTTTCTTCTAGTTCAGCTATCACATTTCACAGCATCTTGTTTTTTTGGTTACTTTTTGCATGCAAACATTTTCTGGTTTTGACCCAGGTCTCATCTTTACATTGAAAAATTCTCCTGTGGGACTCTCTGTCAAGTTGGAAGTTTGAGCAGCCAGGTTAAATAGCCACAGCAGTGCTTCTGAGCACTTCCTTTTCCTGCCCACTCTCCAAAGAGATCCATCTCAGTTCAGCATCACTGGTGGTGGGAATATAGTCCTGGACTGTGGAACGAAAGCTCACGAGGAGGGCCTGAGGATCATCCCTGCCTCGAGGGTGTCTAGGCCTGGAAATAAACCCTTTCAGCTCCCTTTGGACTTTCCCTCCCTGCCACTTTGGTCTCTTTGCATTTCTTTTTCCAGCTGCTCATCTCAGTGCTGCATTTCAGTTTTCTGTTGGGTGCAGACATCTGGTGGTTGAGCTGGTGATGGCAGCTGAACAAGGGAAGCCAAAAAAATGAGGGGTGCAGGGTCTTTTTTTTCTTACGCTGTGGCCTAGTGATAAGAAAAACAAGTTCTGATATGCAGCAGAGATTTACTTTCAGTTTTGTTCCCCTTCTACCTTGCCACTCATTTTCTCCCCTCATCAAGCCTCAGGACTTGCTGCACCTGGGTGTTTAGAAGAAAGGGCAGACTGTGCCCAACAGATTGCAAGTCACTCCTGCAATGCAAGTGTGCTCAGAGCTGGAAAGGAGGCTTTTCCAGCAGTGCAAGTGACACCTCTCAAGCAATATCTGGTACCCAGATGCTCCACAGGGCAAAGAATGGCTTCAGCCAGTCCTGCCAACTGCAGATAACGGCACCTCACTCCTCCCTGAGACAGCCAGGAGCAGTTGGCAGCAGGAGCATTTCCAGACAACAGCATTTCCATCTGCCTGCAGCCTCCTGTCTTTCTTCTTCTTAGATACATTTTGTGTATGCTTTGGCTGTGCAGCCCAAAAGGCGGAAAGAGTTACACATCGCTTTGTTTTACTATGTGCTGAAGAACTGCTTATGCAAGACACAGATCCTTCAGTGTACGACGCATCTGGAAGGGTATTCAAGCTCTCCCACTGAGATACTGTGCAGGTAGGACACATATGGAGAGTATTCTGTAAATTGAAAGAAATATGTAGGGTCAAGGACTATTCCATACTGCATCTGCTAAAGGTGGGATCAACCCTAATCTTACCTTTTCTAGGAAGCACAGCAAAGAGTGAGATCACTTCACCTGAGAGGAGATGAACAAAGTGCTGGAAGTGCCTGGTTCTTTCCAGTGCCTTAAACTACATGTGCAACACCCTGGCTTCTAAGTGTGACATCGGGTGAGTCTCACTATACAAAGCTCTTTTGCCCAAAGAGTCCAAGGCAAATGTAACTTGACACAAAAGACTGATCTCAAGAATGAGAAGATACTCCCTACCTCTGGCTCTGGTCTGTCTCTATCTCTGTTCAGTGTTTCTTTGAAACTTAATGTGTTTCCAAGACAAGTCATTTCCTCAACTTCAGACGATTATTTTCATGACATTTTGTTTTCAGATGTTTGTAGCTGGAAAGGCAGGAGCCAGCCTGTTGCCATGAGCTTGTTTACATCATATAATTTGTTCTACAATCAAGTAAATTCCAAATTGTAAACTAGATGACTCGTCTGCTTACAGGAGGCCGTGGAAGCAATGCGATATCACACTGATACATGAATGTGAAAGCAGCAAGAATGTGATTCAGATTAACATGGTGAGAGACAGCACTTAGAACTGATGTTTTTGCATTTGACCAATGACAAGGTTGGGAGAAAGGGGAGAGAGGGAGAATAAATTTATCCAAAACCATTTTAATATGCTCATTGGGTTCATTTTCCAAGTACTTGAACATTTGTTTCCAAAAAGTAAATATGTGGATAATGGCAGGCTTGCTGCTTTTTTCTTTAAAAAAACCTAGAGCTCTTTTTGGGTTTGCATCTCTCCTGCAGTTACGGAAAAAAAAGGAATTACAAGAGAAAATTTATGTATATATACCACATATGGCCAATCCCAAGAGAAACATTTCAATGAGTGCAATTTCAATGAGTGCAAAATTACTGGGGGGAAACTGATCACAGTCTTGATGCTTTTTTTTTTTTTTTCATTTCACATTTTACTTTGCCCCCATCTCGAAATAACTGAACACTTTTCAGTCGGGCATTAAGCAAGATAACATCTGTGCTGAATCTCATTTCCTTTACTCCAAAGAAACCAGCTTTCCAGGTGGTGCAAAACAGGATGCAGTGCCCTACCTGAATTGCTGCTTGCTTTTAGTGTTATTCCAATTAAAATGTACCTATTCCAAGGAAAAAACTCAGAGAAATGAGGTTGTGTAGGAAATATGCCCCAGTAAAATTCATTATGATGCTTAATTCCCATTGGCTTCACACCCCATGCCAGCAGAAGTTGAAGAGTACGCAGAAAAAGCAGTTGCTGGTTGCTGGCTATGGTCATAATCTAAACACATTTCTTCTTGGGAACCTTCACTCTGATTTCCTCATCCCATCCCACTGGTATCTCCGGATTTGTTCCATTTGTATCACAAGAGGGCACCCTGAGTCAGACTGAAGTTTCCCATCCACATCTTGAAAGGCAAAAGCTGAAGCCAGGAAAGTCCTTGGACTGAAATGGGCTTTCAGGGAGAGGGGCACTGCAGAAAGAGCCACCAGGGAACAGCAGTTGCACCTGCAATGTCAGTGTCCTCTCTTTGGGTGGGAGGGATAAACACTCACTCTCCTCTCCTCCACTAGGAAGAGGACCCCTGCAATTTTAAAAACTGAATTCAAAAGTAGCAGACTACAAATAAGGGCTTTAAACAAAATAACCACGTAACATTTGACTGAAAATACTCTCTCAGTAGTGCTGGAGATAACTGAAGTGCCTTCTTCCCTTCTTTTTACTGAAAACCAGCTATATACTGATATACCAACTGATACTCTTCACAAAACATTGTGTAACTATGACTTCCCAAGGCAGTTAATAAAAACGAAAGAGTTTTCTTCTCTGAGAAGAAAACCTGCATTTAAATAATCCAATCAAGTATGCTACTATTATATGAAATGAAATTTGTATAGACGAATAAATAGACTTAAATAAATTCCCACTTCACTTCTAAAGGTGGTGACTGACTGTTTCTTAAATATAACAAGAACCTAACAGCACATCAACAGAGGTTGTACTGTGTCCTGAAAATCTGCATTATGAAATCAACCACTTGGGATGAATGTGAATTTGATTTTGTAGGAGGAAAGGAAAATTCTGTATCTGTTACAAAATGAACACTGTGATGCACTGTTCTCATATACTTAACCTGTTTCTTGAAACTTAATCTAATAATGACATACCCTGTGAATGTTGCTCTAGAATATATTTTCATTAATCTTTTGTGAAATACAGCTCAACATGTACTGCAGTTTTAAATTTTCACTGAACCTGTTGAAACATTCACAGATCAGGCCTCCTTAATGCTCAGTCCTTCAAATTCAGATTGGATCTTCAAATGAGACTTGTTCTCTGTGAGGTTGCTTGAGTATGTAATGCTGTAAGTACTTTTTTATGGGGGACAAACAGCCTCTGAATACTAACTCTGCTTGTTATCAAACGGAGTCACACAGGGATCAAGGAGCATCACCTGCTACTTCCTCTAGGCCTGATCCTGAACTGCTAAACAGAAAGTAGTACATGTTTGCTCAAACAGAAATTAAGGAAAAACATGAGTAGATTCTTACCTTAGCAACAGCAGTAGGAAGAAACACGTTGTATATAGCCCAATACTTCTTTTACCTCATGTTTCACATGCAGTTTTTCTAAACTTTTCTTACTAATTGCTCAAATTTTACATAAACTTCTGCTGTCATACTACTAGGTTACTCTTGTTGACATTGGATGTTATCTTCTCTTAAGCCTGGTAGCAGATACAGCACACTTCTGACTCCCTTTACAAGAGAGTCACCATGGTTTTCCTGAGTGGAGCTTTTCAGGCAGCAAACCTGAAATTCAACATATGCATGTCAAACAAACTACTGTAACTTTTATTGCTTGCACTTCTTCCTATCCAATACTGCTGGCCACAGTTACATGATATGCCTCAGGAAAGGGGTGCCAACCAATTTCTTACCAGATTCTCTTTTCTGTTACTCCATAGATCCTCTTCTAACTTTTTTAATGGAAAAAGCAGAATTCAACTCTCTGAATAGTCTGGAGAAGAAAAGGACAAGGGAAAGTCTAACTCCTTCTGAAATAGCTTTCTCCCAGCCCTAATTATTTCTGACTTCCTACATACAACCTTCTCCCAAGAAAAACTCATTTAAAAAGCAGTGAGGCATCCCACATTTAAATGCTACTGAGTTGTCAGATAATAAGGACTGGTTAATGCCAGGAAAGTTATTTAATCTTTTGACCACTAGGCCAGACTTGGGGGCCTGCAGAGGATCCTGCTGTAATACCAACAGATATTTTGCTTGGTTTATTGGTCTCTGGAATACACTGGCTCCAGATGATGCTTTCCCCTGAAGCTGGAAGTCCACCTAAAAACTATTTCCCCTTCCAGGCTCTGGACTTCACAATGCAGGGGAGAAAAGCACTAGAAGAAAGGAGATAATCCAGCCTCATGGGGTCCTTGGCACTCAGACTCCTTTGGCTATATAAGTAACTGATGAAAAACAGCTGCTTTATTCACATTATCTTTTGCATTTTTCTTCCTGAAAAGTAATCTCCATGAAAGGATGACACCATATTTACTTGGCTTATAGTGGGACATCCTTTTGGGTCACACTGTAGCTAAGACTTTCTAATAAAGGAGAAGGAAAAAAGTCATATTCCACAAGAGCTTTATGCAGAACAGTGTAATGACAATGAAGTGTCAGTGGCCATCAAATGATGCCCTTGTTGGCATGAAACTCTCACTTCTAAGTTTACTGAACTTGATCAGTTCTTTGAGTGTTGAAATCTCAGCTTAGCACATACCTTCCCTTTATGCAGGAAAAATCTGCTACCGAGATTAGACAGAGGAGCTGAGAGAAAAAGCAGACATTGGTGCACTACAAAAGGATTATTCTTACTATTCTTCCAGCAAAAATACTGCAGGAAGCCCACAAAAGAGCATACTACACACAACTAGTAAGGAATGACAGGGACTATTCCCTAGAATAACAGAAGTCTTGGAAAATGAATAGTGTTTTGCCCACTAGCTTATTTGTGTATTTTAGTGCTGGATCAATGTCTTGGGGTGACCTCATGATGTGTATCCCATATCGCTGCCTATGCCCAGAAATTAATTTGTGTGTCTTTCTATGCCTCTAAACTGAGCCTGAGAGGGGGAAGGAAAAACTGAGCAAAACTTTTTCAAAGCAGTTTGCAGCTTGTTCAAGGTCACACAGAGATAGCAGGGTTTTTTTATCCCCAGCTGCGGCAGGGGAGCGAGGAAGCACCTGGCTTGCTGCTTTCCAGTCAGCTTTTGGCCAGTTGTTTTCAGTTTCTTGTTCTCCGGAGAGAGACTGAGAGTTGGATTTTGCTTTTTCCTCCTCTGGAATTCCGGATTTTCTCCCTTTTCTACTGGGCTGCTTTCAACCTCAGAGCACATCGGGAGGACTTTCCATCGGGCACAGAGGGCCTGGCCCTGGCCCAAGCCCCAGCTCTGAGGAGACCAAAGGGAGGACTCGAACACTTTCCCAGGTTTTTCCTCCACAGCGAGAGATTTTATTATTGAGCACTATTTTCCTTTTCCCGTGTGTTTGGTAAATAAATAGTTTTATCTCCTTCACTTTCCTTCGAGGAAAATTTATTTTTTCCCAAACCTGGGGGGGGGGAAGGGGTGGTTGTGCCTTCTCTCAGAGGATATATTTCTAAATTTGGCCAAACTGGAACAATCAAGTACCAGTTTTAGCTCTGTCAAGAACAGTCTGTCTGGGCAGGTTGACAAAAAAACAACACAAATGCAAAATACCCGTGTGGATGTAAAGGTTCTTACTTGTTCTTTTAGACATGACAGTTGTAAATAGGCTCTTGCACACTTTTGCATTCATCTGACTGTTCATGATGATGGTATGGAGATTTTTCCAAATAGGAGGTCAGGGAAACACCTGGATGGTAAGGACAGGTATTGATCTTGCGGGCTTAGCCAGACATCTATAGACTCTTTTGAAGAAGTTGGTTCACATGTGTCTGTAAGAGGCAGAGTTTTTGTCTCTGTACCATGAGAAGAAAGTGCACCACAAAGAAATACAAAATGTTTGACCCATTTGTACAGGACACTTCGGTGTTGCCTCTGCCTCCATTAAGCACTGAGCATCTGTCAGCACTGAGCTGGGATTTTCAGCCCTGCCTGAACACTCAGCCTGTAGAGTTAATGAGTTCTTGTAACTCCTCATTTCTGAGAGTCTGTGATGTTTCCTTTGCGAGCTGCTCAACCGTGGGAGAATCAGTCCTTTTCTCTTCCATTTGCTATGGACAGGTGTGAATGGTTGTTTCCAAGCCACTGGTTCAACAGCCTGA
Source organism: Corvus kubaryi (assembly GCF_017639235.1). Lineage (NCBI taxonomy): Eukaryota > Metazoa > Chordata > Aves > Passeriformes > Corvidae > Corvus > Corvus kubaryi. The sequence goes on along the minus strand of NW_024582059.1, from coordinate 15,944,498 downwards.
CAGGAGCTCGGGATGATGAGAATTAAAACCCAGCATGGTGGCTGCACCAAGTGATGGAGCAGAGGGCACAGAGCATGGTAAGGCTCTAGCATGAAACACTGACTTAAACAATGGCTGAAGGAGTAGCTCTGGCTTGCCAGAGGTTAGGAATTTGCATTCCCCTTTCAAGCACCAGGCATAAGCCTCAACAACAGGGGAAGGATGTAGAGGGGAGGATGGGAAAGATCTCACCTGATGAAAGCTGAGAGGCAAGTCTGTGCACAGCAGAAGCAGTCTTCTCCTTTCCAAGAGTTGGCCTCTTCTTTCCCCTTCACCCCAACTCAGGGAATGGGAAAGGAGGAGAAGAAACCTTTGTCAGGGCTTGAGGCCCTGGTGCTAGTCCTTGTGGAGTATGTAACTCAGTGACTTCCAGCACCTTGTACCAGCAAACAAGCTGTAGTTAAGGACAGTATCCCTACTCATGAAGGCTGCTTCAGCATGTTACTACAGAATTCAAAATTAAAGTATTTGCCTGAAAAGGCATAGACAGAACATAAAAACCATTCTACCTGAAAATTCAAGAGATGCAGTGCAACAAATAAATAAATTTATTCTTACATTTTTCTTTTTTTTAATAACAGTAGCAGAATAATTGCAACTAGGTTTTTTTTTTTTTTTGGTCAAGTATGTACTTTGCTTATTGATATTTGCATCCAAGGTGATCTACAGCTACAGCTTTGTTTTATATTTTTTTAATCAGGTTCCTCTCGGATAGATAGAGTGACTAAGTACTCAGAGATACTAAAAACTTATTAGGTGTGTAACACAGTGAACTACTTCACAGTCATAAACATAATCCCTAAAGCAAACACACAGGAAGACTGTTTTGTTCATAGCTGGAGTTCAGAAGAAGCCTCATTTTTTCTTTTTGGCATCTTGCTATTTCAGTCAATAGAAAGTAGAGATTGCGTTCTCCACTGTTACCTTTTCAAAAAAAAGCAGGTATAAAAATTACTCAGTAAAAACATACTCTCATACTTCAACATAGTTTGTATGCCAGTTTCTCAAAGACTGTTCTAGAAAAGTCAGCTTGTTCAACCCAATGTAAGAAGAAGGTAAAGTATTAAGAGTAACAAAACTGCACAGTAAAAATAAGAATGTCTGTAGCATGTAGTGGTTAGCTGTAAAGAAGTGAACAAAAGAAAAAGCCTCCCTAGAAGTTGTAGAGCTACATAGCTACTTTTTATAGAAAGTGTATTTTCTACCACAGCCTTGATTTTTATTACTTTATATTTTTAAAATAACTTAGAATAATAATGAGTTTGCCTGCCAGCAGCCAACTCAAAAACACATTGGAAAAAGAAACAACACCCAGCCACCATTGCAGTGGTAGGGAGAAATTCTCCTCAGCAGCCAATCTGTTGTGTCCAGTCCTTTCCCTTCTTAGCAATCCCAAACTTCTGGGATATATTCAGCTTATTAGGAATGGGAGCTCTTCAATGCAGACTTGGGTTTCACCGAAAGGAATGGTGAATACTTCACCTCTGTAATCTCCTGTGAGTCTTTGTAGCAGCTCTGCAGTCCTTGTAGCAGCAAGCTGCAGCCAAATGAAAGGAAATAATATTCCATCCAGCTGTGAAATGATTCACAGGCAGCATCTGAGATCTTCAGATGATTCTCAATCAATACTTCAGCCTGAATCCCAGCTGAGTGGGCTGTGATTTTATCTCACCTGTTAGATGGGAGAAGCTGCCTGTTTGTTCTTGAATTAACTTCTTTCATCTTTGCTGCAGTGATATTGCAACTGACTGCACATCTTTCATCGTTCTGAGTGCCACTCAGTGCACAGAAAAATAAACCAAGCCGTGCCCCCTGGCAATCCATGTAACACAGCAACAGCAGACATGGTGTGCTCTAGACTCTGCCCAGAAGCGCTGACCTGGAAGGCAGAGGGAAATGCAAACGGGTAAGGACAATCATTAGAATGATGTAAATCCTCTCAGACGGAGTGGCTACAATAAGGAAGCCATGAAACTGAGATTCGTGTTACTACAGATTCTCATCTTGTCACCCTGTGTAATGTGGAGTGTCTGTGCCCTGATGTAACTCTCTTCCTGTCTTCTCCTCAAAATGAGTGAAATCAATCAGATGGAATTGTTACATCCCCCTGCCTTAATGGCTCATGCATCCTTCCACAATTAGTAAAATCAAAGAGTTGATGAGGCTGCATTCCAATAGCAGAAGAAAAGCCAAAAATATGATTTTGCTGAATATTTTTTCCCCAGCCTGAACTCTAAGTTGTTAACTGCTTTCATTAATGCATTTGCCCCAGAGTGATCTTTATGCAAATGTCAGCCCTGTCTGAAAGGCTGGTGCAGAAAGGGATGCAGTAGCTGTGAAAACATCTGTGAGGCATCTCTGCATAGTACTTGTGAGGAAGTGGGGATTTCTTGGAGTTTAGAAAGTATTTTCTTCCTTCACTGAGTAACACAAGAATCTAAAATACAAAATTCCTTATTCTAATTCCCATTTCCTAGGGAAAAGAAGGACTGAGAGGGTTTAAGATAAAGACTGATTGTTCTATTTTTTCCAAGAGTCCCAGATTGGAAGGGGGATTTACAACCATGCTGTGCCCCATCTGTTGAAACACGTAACATGCCATTTGGTTTTAACTGCTGGATGCTTGCTGTGTATCCCATTCTATTTATTTATTGATCTGGGTAACCTCTGACACAAACCTTAGTGTCTTCCATCTGTCCTTTTCAACGTGGTTCTCGGGACTTTCGCTTTCATAGGAAGCCAAGTAAAGTGCTGCAATCAGAAGCAAATACATTATGTTAGGCCCACTGGCATTTTAAAATTTGCTCTCCCTGCAAAGCAGACTGAGTTAAATGAAGCAGGCATGCATTATCCATCCCTCAGATTAGGGCTTCAGAATCCCATTAGGAAGTATAGCATTGCTTATAATTGCACCCAGACAATGCTAACAAACTGTGCATGAGAACAAAGACTGCCCTGAGGGGGGAAAAACCAACCAGCAGAAACTCAAAAGCACAAGGAGAAGAAAGCACTCAAGAGAAAATAAAATGAGCCCAGGGACATGGTGCTTTGTAAGTAGCCAGTGAAGTCCCTGTTTTCTTCCTTTAAGCAGCACCCTTTAGTGCAAAGTATCCTGAAAGTCCATATAAATACATTTCATATGACATTTAGAGGCACCACACCAATTTAGTTCATTCTATTTCAGAATCAATGTTGATTCTCACAGATTATATGCACGTAAAAGAAAAATCTTATCTTCTCTGTCATTTGTAAGGGGGGAGCATTTTTTCTTGCCAGACAGAGATGTCTCAGGACAGTCTTTTCTCACTGTGAGGAAGCCACAATTTAACATGGAAACAGATTAAGCAGCAGCCAGTGACACCATCCCTGCAGGAGCCCAGAGTTCCTTACCATCATCACTGAAGACTGGGACAGTGAGCAAGTACTGCAGAATCTTCCAATCCCTTTCAAAAGGACACTCCACTTGCTTCCATGTCATAAATTCACTGACTTGTTTTGCCAATTCCCAAAATTTCTGTCAGAAGATGAAACAGAAGAGGTGCTATATATTGAACAGCATTGCTTACCCTGAATATTTTTTTTAAAAGAGGAAGAGATCTTGGTTTGGAGACCAAGGCTTCAATTGCCCTTGGCTTTTACAATAGAATTGAACATGATCTAACTCAACAACTCAGTTTCTAACTTTTGTGTTCCTGTTTCAAACTGCGGTAACTTCCCACTCCTTCACCTTCTTAAAACTGCTATTATTTGGGAATACAAATGCAGTAGATCATGAAGTGCACTTAGTTTTTTTCAAGGAGCTGGTAACACTCCTTATGCCCAAATTTAAATTTTGATGATGCTCATGCTTCTTGTTTTGCAGTGACATACATCGTGATTTTCACATCAGATGCTTAATACTGACATTTCAAAATCCAGATGTTTCCTGTCAGTCAGCAAATCTGAAATGCTCTATTTTCTTGCTGGAAATTTATGCCAAAAATAAACACTCCCCATGTAGTGTGCTGATGTCATTAATTGATAAACTCTTTCAATGAAAGTTTAACATGCCTCAAGTGCACACGGATTCCTTGAGCAAAAGGACATTCCAGCTCATTGCGCAGCCTAGTTTTAGAACCTTTAGGCTAATTCAGGCCTATGACTACAACTGAAATGTACTGCACATTCGTGTGAATGACCCAGGCTTCTTGAAAACTGAAAGCACCAGGAAACAAATCAGATAACAAGCATGAAATATGGGGCAGAAGACCTACTGGAAGACAAGAGAGTCAAAACTCCCTCACTGCTGCTCTATCACGTTTCTCTTCAGAGACAATCTGAGACTTACATGCATGAAAATACTGCCTATGTATCTTGACAAAGGAGGAACATTTTATCTGAGGAAATAAAAGATAAGCCCTAAAATACTAACTTAAATGATTTTGTCATTAACTGCAACAAACCTGTGAATTGAAATGTTGAGATGAATTTCAGAACTGGGAAGAAGTTCTGGCTTTTTTTTTCCCCACTAAAAAAATTTTGAATATTGAAAGTTTCTATAAACACTTCATCTTTGATAAAACTGCTTTTTCCTAACTACCTCCCACCTCCTCTGAGAAGTAACAGATATACTCAAATTCCAGGCTATGTTTGCTCTCCCAGATTTCAGCAGAAGTTGGACTGTGATCTGCCTCAGTTTTCTGTTAAAGGGGCTGACCCTGTATTAAAACCCCACTTGGTGCTCTACTTACCTCAAAATTGACATGACCATTTGGAAGGCGATTGGCACCACCCTCATTGAGGAAGTAAATATCTTTGATCAACAGGCTGAAGAAAGGAATCACGATCTAGGAAAAGAACAGCTTTATTATCAGTCTGGTCCTGAATCAAGACACAATGGTCTACAGAGAAAAATGAAAGGAAGTTAGGTGATACAAAAGTTAAGCAAACTACTGAAGGACTAAAGTCTCTACAACTCTCTTTCACTACACAAAAACTGTGCATTCACTACATTTTAAAATACAGGTCTCTCCAGAAAGTCCTTCCTTCATTTATTTCTATGCCATGCCCCTCTTGTTTTCATTTTTTTCTTCTTCCTTGTGGATTCCAGGAGATAAATGCTCAGAGGAACCTATTTCATACATGTAATTCCTGTAGGGTATCTCATAGTGTAGCTTTCTCTCTTGACAGGACTTGCTTAGTAAACGAAAGCAGATGCACATTGAAGTAGAGCAGGGAATATTGGGGTAGCAGCACAAATGGTTTTTGAACTACACTTCCCTGAGCTCATGCCAGTCATGGAAACTTGGTACTGACTGGCTTGCAATGAAGCATTTCCTGCCAACTGAACAATGTATTTTCTTTGGAGAATGATGGAACATTCTTACTTTCTTAAAATGGCTCTATTTTACTTTTTGTCCTGTGGAAGTTGTCACAGCTACACATCCTTGTTGCAACTGGGGATGAAACAAATACCACTTACTATTTCCATGGAACACTTCACTGCACCACATTTCAATACCTGTAAGTTCTTTCTTTGGAGTCTTAAAACTGACTTTCCTCTGAAAAGAAGTAAGCCTCTTACATTTAAATTTCTGGTACTTTGAATGATATGTGAACAGATCCTTAGGAGTCAGAAAGACATTCCATGTATAACAACAGTACAGACTAGCAGACTGCATGTGGATTTGCTTCATCTGCCTGGAGTGTATTCCGTGAACTCCAAGATCACGTTTATTAAACCCAACATGACGTCCTAATATCATAAGGAGTTGATGAGCAACTGCTTCCAAGTGGAGAGCAGCTAGGAAGCAATTTGATTCATTTCCACAAGAACTACCACTGAGATGCTGCATCTAAAGACTGTACACAGGAAGGCAATTCCAGAGCTCTGTCTAGATTTGAGGTTTAGAATACCTTTTATGAGTAAGTTTTAAAGTTTTTCAGCATTAAGCCATGAATTACTGAAAGTTTAGCACAAGTAGCAGCGATAAAAACAAATTACTAGCAACCTCATGTCAGTCCTTAGCCTTTCCATTTGTGTTATGGGTTTGTGAGATACACGTCTGTGTCAAAAAAAAAAAAGAAAAAAGAAAAAAAAAAGGCTAAGGCTTATTTTATTTAATAATCAAAGCAATCATTTAATGTTTGGACTTCCAGTCAGCACCAAACTATCTGGCAGCTTTTTACAAGCCCACCAGGGGTAGAGTTGCCGAGAATCAGAATTCCAGGATGAAGGTTTACCACGCAACTTAACAAGCACATTTCCCTTTTTCCCTCTGCCAAGTCATGTGCAAACACACCTTCTCTCTGTTGCTGTGGGCTGTCAGGGACCTCTGAGTGGCACCACGCAGAGCAGTTCGGTAATTATAGAAATTGCTAGAAGGGTCCATCTGATGCTACAAGGCATGAAAAAATACAAATAATGAGATACACACAATCCTTTTTCAACTGAGCAACTCTTACATAGGAAAAGATCTTCTGAACAGCCCCACAAATACAGCTTGGTGGAGGACTGCAGCATCTCTCTATCTGCTCATTTGATCAGAAGAGAACTTCATTTTTAAAAATGTCCATTCAGCACAACAAGGGATCCAACACAGAGTCTCTTGGATAAATCATAAACTCTTACAATGCTGCACTTGCATGATCTTTGAGCAAAGTCTCTACTACCTGAAGGTAACTGTCAATCAATTTTTTGTTGTTGTTATTTTTAGGAGGTGGCTTTGGGAATTAAAAAACTCAAACAACCAAACTTCAATTTTCTTCTTCCAAATCAAAAGAGCAGCAGTCAGCTGGACAATTCTTACTGTATCTCCTAGAATATCCACTAAGAGCACAAAGATACTAAATGAAATGTCATAACAAAACCAAACCCGCATTTTAGAGCGGTTAAAAGTAAAATGGTATTAGCAGCATCCTGTCCAAATATTAGCCAAACTTACCTCAAGAATATCAAATTTGGCTGTCTTCACTCTTGCCCAGGTTTTCTTTAATCGAGACACAGGACTCATGTTCATGCCAGCTTGATATAAGAGAAAGAGATTGTTGGAGTATTTAAAAGAAAAAAATCTTTCAGGTAGCTAGGACTAGTAAGTATTTCTAAAGCAAAGAATCTATTACCAATAACAAATATTTTCACCAGACCTACTCAAGAAACCAGAGTCATTGTTTTCTTTAAGTTCCAAAACAACGTTGGAAACAAAATTTACATCTCTTACAGAATGAAAGCTCTAAAAAAATGCTATGACATTATTTAATGTGGATTTGATAAAGCATATATATACAGTAGAAAAGCTCAAATGAGCATTCTGAACACCATCTCTTACATACTTCATTGAAAACTACACATTAACTATGAAGAACAAATAAAAAATTCCCAATGTTTTCCTATCAGATTTAAAGGGGTGTGGAATTTTTAAAGTAGTAAGATGTGATAGAAACAATGGAAGACATCAGTTCTCCATATTACAGGGAAAGTTACTATTCCAATTTAGCAATTTAGAAGTTGGTTTAAATAACTAGGGATTTAAGTCTCTGAAGAGTTGCAATGAAAACTTTGGTTTATACCAAATTTATGCTACACACATAGCGCTACAACAGTGTTGAGCAACTTCATGCTGCTGACCAAGCTAAGCAGTAGACTTTTGTGTGAAGCACTCTGCTTCCTTTATCCAGATTCAAACATGGATCAAATAATATCTCCGTGCACATACTTACAAATAATAGCCATTAAGGAATTGAAGTTGCCAATGTTAAAACATTCCCGTGCCACATCGATGAAATATTCTATCACTCTTGCTCTGTGCTTCTTCTTCACAGGCTGCAAGAGATGCATTTGTAGGGTTATGCTCAGCAGGAAACAGCACTCAGACACATCCCCCTGTTAAAAGTCTTTTCCATATGTACCACAGCTTCACACTGTCCTTTACGTGTAGAGGAAGCCACACCACTGTGCTCAAAAGCATTCAGGACAGCAAAGACAAACCAGATCCTGGGCAGGCAGAGAGCAAGGACAACAGGCAAAGAGGTTCTGCCAAGAAGAAGGATATGAAGAAGAGCAGAGCAGAGGGTCAGCCAGAGGAGAGAACATGCCTCAATTCACAAGGGGCTTTCAAAAGAGAGAACAGCAGGCCAGACACACTCCTGCACCAAGAAGGGCTAACCCAGAATAAATCACCACTGTCACAAGAACAAGGCTGAGGCACCAGTATAATGCTGAAAACACTGAACTTATTTCCTCTTCAGATGTGCTCTGACGGCATCCAAATGTGAACAGTCACAAACTGAGCGAATGAAAAGTGCAAAAGGCACCAAATCTGAAAAGGCTTCACAGTTTTAGATTACTAAACAAAACCTTTCAGCACAAAAAGTCCTTGCTCACCATACAGATTTCTGTTGCAACCAAGTAACTGAGTCTGTTAAACCACTCCACATAGGCTTCAAGATTGCGAGTCTTCTTTCGATCTCCATAGCAGCTCTATGGACAGAAGAAAAATAGCAACTTTTAGCACAATTTTTGTCTTTTCCCTACGAGACCTTTTGGCTTCCTGCCTTGCCATTCCCAAACACTGTCAAGTAACCAGGAATAACTCAAATTACCCAAACTGACAAAAAGCTTAGAGGGAAAGCAGCAGTGATAGTATTCAAGCATGTGTAACTTCCTTCTGAGCTGGTGGCCCAGTAAAGCACCCGAGCAGGCATGTGGAATCCACCATGTGCTTTAAGTCCTACCAGGATGCTTTAAGGACCTAGGAGAGACTTAAGCAAACAATCAGGGCTAAGTATCTGCATAAAGCTCCCTTGAATATGAACACTGTTTCAGTCCTTACTCCTGTCCCACTGATAGTGTAAATACAACACTAAGGTCTCTGCAAGTGCAGCAGGAAAACAGAGGCCAGGCACATTATGTTTGGCTGTTGATGACATATGGACATACTGCATCCTAACTTTGGGAGATCAGCTATATCATTTTGATTGGATTCTCCCTTTCCTGAGCAGTGCTATTCTGTATCATCTTGGAATCATTCCCACACATCTCAGGGCTGCCTAAAAAGGGGTGGACAGGAGTTTCAGTTATCTCTGTCTGCAAAATCAGTTTCAGAGACCATCTGACTGAACATCAAACTGTAAACTTGCATCATTCTATTCTGTGTGTCATTTTAAGTTAATTCAAGTTTTAATGGACTGACTTTGTCACAGTTTATTTACAGAGGTTAAGTCATCTTGAAAAACATAAAAATTAAATAATTTTGAAAACAGCACTCAAGGAGATGACAACTCCATCATGGCTGGTTAAAAACACTGCATGTTTGCCCTCCATCTCACATAGATCTAGAGCCCTCTGCGCCCTTTTTGCTATGTCTGCTCTACCTGCAAACTGCCCCATGTGCCACTTGGCTGCAAAGAGCTCAGTTTACTAAAAGGAAGAACAGGTGTTGAAAATGAGTAATGCAGAAGCCAAAGTTAAACTCAGCCTCTTCCAACTGTAGGCCGCATACACAGCCTGGGGAAAACATTCACAGGATTAAGTTCTCCCTTAGCTTAAGGCCAAAAACCCAGGAAATGTGTTCATTTAAGTCAGTATGCTGGCTGAGCTCTGGAGCTTCAGGAATTGTCCTCCAGAAAGAAAAAAAAACATTAACAAAATGTTTAATGGGAATACTAAAGCTTGTTTTCTACTGATCCTCATTTATTGCTGGACCTCACTTCCAGCTCATGGTGCACCTGATGGTAAATGCTGCATTTCAGAGCTGCTCCAGATCTGCCCCATTACCTTGTCATTACTCAAAGGATCCTTTTGCACAAACGCCTGGATAAATTCTTCTGGTCCAATATAATTGAGTCTCTCCTAAATAAAGCAGAGAAGCAGCCAAGTCATATTCCCTGTTTACCTGCACTTCAAAAAGGGGGAGGATGAAGTCATCCTTGGGAGCATAGTAACTCACAAGCTCTATGTGTGTCAGCTGCTGAGCTAACACATAGGGATCATTGCAGACTGTGATTATGTCCCTCTGGATGGACTGGGGCTTGGTCTTTAGGAGCGTGAGGCGATCTGTGGATGTGGTGGCATCAATTTTTGCAAGCACTTCCTCGTACTGGGTAACCGCGGCCAGCTTCCGAATCAGGTTCTGGAGGAGCTGCTGCACGTTCTTCCGGTACACCTGCTTTAACATCACACAATCAGAAAACACTTCCAAAATGTGAGAAGACAGCATTAAAGCCTGCATGACACCACAACAGATGGCTGCTGATACCTGTATTTGCTGTCAACTTATATGCTCTATTATGTGAATTTGTAATACTAATGTTTCATCAGGCCAAAAGGAATCCAGCTGAGGGTTTAAACAGTGATTGTCTCACAGGTTCAGTATTAACTCAGCTGGCTCAAGGAACAGCAGAAAAGATGTGTTCAATCCACTTCCTGAAAAGTACCAACCACCACTGGAGGAAATACAAGAAATGAAAATACTCCATCTTCTCCTGCTTAAGACCACAGAAAAAAACTAAGTATGTGGCCATTCAGTGATGAATAAAAGGCCTGCTTCTCTCTGCACCAAATCAAGACCAATTTCACTGAAGTCAGAGTTAAAACTCCCAGTGAATCTGAGGAAAAGGAGAATAAAACCATCTCTCTCTTTCACCTTTGCAGGCCTTTCCATGTAGTGATTTAAGTTAACAGGAGTGACAATTTTAAGTAGGAGCAGGACTCAGCTCTTAAGTAGACAGATCTGTGCAACCAAGGTGGTTATGCTTCCAAATTCCACATATCATCCTAAAGCCATTAAAGCAAACCCTAAGTGGCTTCAAAAAGGATTATCCAAAATCTATTGTCTGCACACTATAGTATGATCAGTCCAAGGCAGAAATATTTCCTTTATTCTGAAGAATTTGTCCTTTCCTCCAAAGCTTTTTCCAAATATGATGTTTTGAAGTAGCAATGTTAGTGTGGTGAGAGGTTTTTTGTTGGACTCTTACTGACAGCTCTTAAAAGAACTGGAGTACAATAATTCAGGAAGTGGAATAAGAAGCTGTAAGTAGGACTGTAATGAACAGGAGTAGGAAGCTGCTTCTTTTGTATCCTTTACGGTAATGACTCACAAAAATCCAAGTGATCTGTAGAAAAGCAAGGTCAAGGAAGTTGCCATTTACTGTTCCAAGCAGTTCACAATAGAACAAGTCAATTTACTGCAGCACTTGCTTTCACTTTGTCTTTCTAAAGGAAAACTCAGTCAAAAAACCCTCAAAGCTACAGCTAGAAAGGATTTATAGTTCTCTGCAGAGTAAAATTGCTCCTTTTGCACATTTTCTAGCAGCTTTGTGTATCTGCCTTTCCCTTCAAGAGATGATTTCACTGTTTAAACTGTCTGCATTGCCAGAAACTTCCCTGCAGACAACCCTTCCCTCTTCTCATTTCACTGTTCCATCCACCAACTCAACTTCCTCCGGGCTAGACAGTTCTTTTTTTGTGAGCCAGTGAGTATTTTTCAAGTGGGTGTGAGCCCTCAATCTTAACTACTTTGCCTTGAACTGAACTTCAGTTTCTTACCTTGCTATGAAGGCTATCTACAAACAAAGCAACCTGGCACCCCTGGAATGAGGGCACACCTCTTACCTCTTCCCAGTCCAAAGCTCCCTCGAGCTATCCTGCAACCTTCAGCTTGCACATCAAATTGGTTCTCTTTTTCATTGGTATTTCATACTGCTTCTCACTCTCTTGTCCCATCTTTTTTCATCCCTCCCCACTTTCACAACATCAAAATGTATTTCAGCTTCCAAATTCAGTTTGGGTTTGCTCTTTTCCACGCTTGTGTACAGCCTCTCAAGACCTTTCCAGGTGTTTGGCAGCACTCTCAGCTCCTCCCAGTCCAGCTTACCTCCACGCCTGTTAATGTGCTCTTTGCTGCCTCATCCACATCATTACTCAAAGGTTTATATAAGGAATACTGGTCCCTGAGGAACACTGGAAACACAATGGCATTTAGCAATTGCTATTTGTGTTTACGGTTCTTCCAAATGCCACTCCAGTGTCTTTTGCAATCGTAGTATTATGCCAGCTACACAGGATCTGCTTACTGAAACCTCGTTAATTGCCTTTCCACTAAGTAAATATAACCCTTGCCTTTTGGCAGAGTTTATTTCAGTACTTAAAAAACAAGCATCAGTTAAGCAGCAAAATATTTCATAATACCCACGTGGAACTTTACTTCCATCTGAAAAGTGGGATTTAGAAAAAGGTCAGGTGATTTCCTTTTGTGGTCCATCCACAGGAAGGAATATGACAGACTTCCTCTGAGTTGATACTTTAAGCTCAAGACAATTCTTTCTGGTCCAGTCCTCTTTTAGAAATTTCTCCCCAAACCTGCTATAACTTATCCATTGACCTACAGGTCAAAGGCCTGATTCTAATACACCTTACTCAAGAAATGATCAACATTGATAGGGATTTCTCAGCTATTGTCCTAGCTAGCTTCTTCCAAGCAGCATCACTAAAATGACAAACACTAACATCCACCAAGTTGTGCCTGTCTGCACAATGTGGGATTATGCTGTGGGCTTAGGGAAGGAGAGAACATTACCCATTACTTTGGAAAAGATCTGCTGATGCTTTATGGTTTTGGCCTAGGCTTAGGTACAGACAGAACTTTTTGCCTACCAGCACCTTCATAATAAATTTTCTTAAGCACCCAGAGCCACACCACGTTATTAACAGCACTGTCAAAGCAGTAAAAGGAATGCCTCTTTATCCAATAACTTTGTGTGCAGACAACTTACCTCATCCCCACTGGTTATTCTTTGTGCCAACTCCTTTAAGTTCCTCATCATTCTTTCATCTCGGAAATCATAAGGAAAAGTCTCTGTCCACTCAGTCAACAACTGTAGGATTTTTGGTGCAATTTTTTGTGTCCAGTTCTATTTGGGAACAGTAGTGAGGAATGTTACATGTAACAGCAATGCAGGAAATAGCTAACTCAAAGGAAATAGAATTCTGTTCTGGAGGACACTGCGGAGCATAAGGGTAAGAATGTCAGGTAAATTTTTGAGCTTAACTTAATTCAGCATTGGATTACAGGTCAGAGCCAATGGTCATGGAAGCCAATGAAGAGACTCTCATTGGCTTAGCTGACCTGGAAATTAGGCCTCAGGTGGGTGGAAGTGACTCCTGTCATCATCAGGAGCGTCTCAGCACAAGGCATTGATTAGAGTTTCCACAACTTATGACTAACCACCAACAAAGAAAGTGCTAAATTTCATTTGTGCCAAGACTTACGTATGCACTACACCTTATAGTGAGAAACCTTTGTACAGAGAGAGGGAGTGGTGGTGGGAGATGTGGTGGTCGGAGGCTGCCTTGGGCATAGTGACCACTAATGATTTTTGATTCTCAGTGAAGTAAGGAGGGGGGTCAATAAAACCTCTGCCTTGGACTTTCAAAGGGCAGATTTTTGCCTGCTCAGGACACTGGTTCAGAGATTGTCTTGGCAAAACAAACAATGCAGCAGAAGCAGCAGCCCTCATGGAGGACAGACTGAGCAGTGTGGAAATTCCCCATGAATCTCAGCGAATAAAGAGTCAAATTCTAGCTGCCTGTGTTGGGTTTTCAATCTGTTCAATCCTGCTGAGGACTCTCTTGAATAGCAGCATTTTGGTTTGGGCAGGGATCTGGGAAGCCCCTGAGGGTGTGGGATCTTACCTTGTCCAGGCCAGGCTCGCTGAGTCTCTGCTGCTCAATGCACAGGTGGCAGACTTTGGCCATGAGCTCGTACGGGTGCATGAAGAGACGGGAGCTGAGAAGGAAGGTGAAGATGTACGTCCTCTGCAAGCAAGAGGAAGACAGAGAAAGGCATAAATTACCAGCATTTTTTATATTTTCTCGAAATGCCTTCCTGAAAAATCTGCTCCTGATACTTTCCTATCTGCAGAACAAAACTCTACATGTGGCTGTGCCAAAAGCAATTACTACAGAGGTAAGCATTTAATTTAACACTTATCATTGCTCCAGAACCAGTATTATAAGTTTGTGCTCGAGCCAAGTTATGCAAGATTAAACCAAAACAAGGCAGGGCAGAGGTGGTTTAGCTCTCCTATTGCACATAGCCTTATTGCAAGCTCATTACCTGAAATTACTCAGAATAAAATTTAAACTCTTCTTCTCTTGCTCTACAGTAAAGCTTTAGCTCCTGGTTGAAAGTGGAGGGAACTACATAGCTTAATTTTACAGAATAAAAATCAGTAACTCATTCTGAGGTTACAAGAAGCAGATCCTTATTTTGCTTTGTTTTTCCATATATCATGATTTGAACTCAGTGTGAGATGGATATTCAGAATATCCATTCCACGTTCCTCCTTGCCAGTAGTTAAGTATCTATGGCACCCACTCTAGAAAGACTCTACAATGTTATGGCTCTAGAAACTTGGAATAAATCATCATGTTTGACCAAGCAGTGTCTGAATTGCTACATATTTGAAGTTTACACTAAGCATTAATGGACAAGCTCTAGCTTAAGCACAGTCCTGTGCTGCTGTTAATTCTGATCCAAGTTAAAAAAGATCCTGTCTTGGAAATGTGAACAGATCTATGAAATAACAGAAGCTGAATATAAGCAGAGTTATGTCTTCAGCAGGAGCATGTCAACAAGCAGAGCTCCAGTTTCATCACCCACCAGTTATCCCCAACTGCCCTTTCCTGCCACCTTTTGATATCATTCTTTTTTATCTTCTTTTCTAAGAATTATAGAAAAAGTCTCAGTGCACGGGTGTGCCTAGAAAGGCCAATAATTCTCAGATGACAAATGTCCTGTTCTCACATCCAGCCTCTGCTGATCCCAAATAGTGTGGTACTAGTCCAATGTTTTGGTTGCTAATTGCACAATACAGGTGGACCTCAGATGAGCAACGGGAAATGTGCATCAAAAATTGCTTGGTTTTGCAATAAATACTTTCATTCTGTCACAACGGTGGTCATGCCTTTCTTTTCAGCTTGCCTGGCAGATTTTTGAGGCTCAGTGGTACACACAATCCATCAAGCATCAAGCCAGTCTAGGTGGATGCTTTATAAATGAGTCACCAGGGTTGCTCACCTTACAACAGGAGTAATAACGCATTCGACTTCCTAGGTTAGGTGAGTTATTGCATGCTGCACTCAGGTAAAGCACAAGTTATCTTATCACTGCTGGGCAGCCACTTGAACCCTTTCCTTAGCCACTGGATGTGACACATTCTGCTTTTGCTGCACATGGGAAAGTTCCCCTTTAGGAGATGCATCAGGCCT
The DNA here is from genome assembly GCF_017639235.1 of Corvus kubaryi. Classification (NCBI taxonomy): domain Eukaryota; kingdom Metazoa; phylum Chordata; class Aves; order Passeriformes; family Corvidae; genus Corvus; species Corvus kubaryi. Next base: position 15,929,209 of record NW_024582059.1, on the reverse strand, counting down.
GGCCATACAGTTAGCTGGGTGTGTAACTTACATCAGGATAATAATCCACATTTGGTACTAAGTGCTGGATCAGAGCTTCCAGAGATCCCGACAGGAGATTGTTGTCGTGGTAATAGAGCCCTCCACAGTTGTCCTCTTTTGTCTGATACAGGTTCCTGTTGCAGCCGCTGCTGTCAAACATCGCTGCAAAGGGAGGTGTCTGTGGCATCTTTCCCTGAGGAGACACACAAAAGAGATAAGGGATAATTCACAGAAGGTACAGTGTAAGGGGTTTTCTATCTTCCAGAGGTAGTACTGCACTAGGAAGAAAAGCCAGTGTCACACCATGGGTTACTTGCAGACTGTTTTCAAGCCTGGAAAGTGCCAACACAGGCTTTCATCACTGCCTGTCACAATTGCCAGGTGCTTCTTTTCTATCTTGCTGTTTCTTTATTCAAGGACACATAAGACATGCAGGCTAAGAGTTAGAAGGAGGTACAAGAATCCTGACAGGCTTTGGGAACTCCGACTTTCATAAAGCTTTTGGGGATGTGGCATAATGGTCACTGACAGCTTTGGGCAAATCCTGACAATAGCTCCCAAAGAGCAGCACTCTGATGGGGAAGTGTGTTCAGGCTGTCCCAGGCTGACACCCCCCCAGCCAGTACAGAAGGAGACAGACTGAAGTGAAGCCCTGAAGGGGTTATGTGAGAGGACAGTCCCCTTTATGCAACACGACAGCCATGTAACTGCAATCCCACACCTCCCATTTCCCAACTCCACCCTGGTAAATTGGTGCTTGGTTTTCCCAGTAACACTGTGACAGGTGTGATCCAGGCTAAAGCCTGATGCTTCAGTGCATCAGCCTCCACCTACCCTCTGAGTGGCTCTACAGAAATTTTGGAAAAACTTGCCTGTGTACAGTTGCTTACCACTGTTGTCCAAGTTCACCAATGATATAAAAGATGAGACCAGACTCAAGAGTTTTGTTAAATCTTCTCCCCAAATATTGTGAAAATGTGAAAAATCCAGCCCTGTGTTTTCTAGCTTTAGGAAAAATAAAGCAATTACTCATCAGTCTGCATCTCAGTGCCTGTGGAATCAAAATATCTTTCCAAGGAAAAGATCAGTCAGTGCTGCAGGCTGTTCAGTCATTCAGAGCAGTGGGTGGGCAGCAAGGGGCCATGACCACCCAAGAGCTCTTTTGGTAATGCAGGATCTGAAAAGGCCAAAAGATAAAATCTCTCTGATTGCTTGAGTGTTGAGTTATAAACGCCTTCATTCTCCCTCCTTCTCTGCTTTCTGGGAGTAGCAGTTCTTGTCAGTTTAAGGAACTTAGGTTTTTATAGCCTCGATGGCAAGCTAAGTTTGTGCCCAGTTTTAACCACTAATGTGCTGGTTTTAACTCTCGTGCAGCAGTTACTGGGCTGTGGATGCTGATGGGCACTCAGGGAGAGACAGAAAAACTTTGCTTCCAATCCTCCTTACAACTTAGAGGCAAGGGAGATCAAACTGAGAGGATGATCCACACGCTGCCGTGCTCATGTGTTGACAGAGCATGTACACGTGCATGAGAAAAGCATTAACGCCGCTGAGCCATCATTGTAAGTGCAGATGCTGCTTCTTTTCTCTCCATTGTATCAAATCCTATTCGGGAAAAGGCTCTTTAAAGCCACAGACCTCAGCAAACACCAGCCTGTGAAGGCACTCCGTTTTGAGAACAGCTAGTGATGTGACAGCCTGGCAGCGTGCTGCCATCTGCGTGCTCCCCAACCCACAATAAAGCACTTTTCAGAGTGAGCTCGGTGGAGATGAGAAGCTATTAGCCAGATTCCTTAGCTTGGACCTGAAGCACCACACAGACTTGCTGCTGCTGCTGGCAGTGTGTCCAGACAATGGAGACATTCAAACCAGCACAAGCCTGAGTGGTTCAGTAAATAAACAGTAAGAGAAAGCCGAAAACAAAGGCAGAGGACAGTGGAGAGAGCCTCCTAGACTACACGACCTGTGCTAATCCCACCTTGAGAGGTGCCAAAAGATACCTGCATCAAAGTGGGAAAGACTGAAAAGTCTCCATGTCTGAAAAGTGACATTAGACACTCTGTGCAGCTGTTCAAGCAGCGATTCAATTCCATTCAGCCCAGTGATCTGGGAGAAGAATGAAGTAAATACACGTGCCACAGCCCTAAGAGTGTGAAATGCAGCTCCGAATTTAACAGGCTCCTGTACCAGAGAGTTCAAATTACTGGGTAGGTGAGGTGCAACCCTACCACGGCCATGCTCTGCACCAATAAAGTATTCTGATGCATAAAGACTCCTGGTCTTTCAGGTTCCTTGCAAGGCTAACTCAGCTTAAGGAACAAAACGTTACTGAGGAGCTGACAGGAACCTTCTGCAGTTTTCATACTGTGTATGTAAAGCCAGAGACCTGAACCAACTCCAAAATATTCTTCAGTCCACTGGCACTGAGAGATGTCCTGTTTGCACCAAAATTCAGAATTCTTTTCAGCTACAGTGTATTCAGTCAAAACACAAGTGGCAGTGAACAGTGTGTAAACACTGCCATCCACCAAACATTTGTAGCACTGTAGCTCCACGGTAACGCTCCACAGGGAAGTGAGAAAGGCTGGTCTGCATCTGCAAAACAACTTGACATCAATATTAGCACTTGTGAAAAACCAAGGAGAGTAGTTGTTTCAACCCAGATCTCGTATTAACCAAAACAGCCCAATTCAGGGTGAGACTGGAATCTGCAGGGGATTTAGCCAGATCTAGCCAGAAATTTTGATTCCATGCAACCCTCACCACAGAAATCAGACATGTTGGAGACACAGAATCACCTACTGACTCATCAACAGGAAGGAAAAAAATCATCAGGCCATCAACAGATGTACAGATTTGTAACCATAAAATAAAATTCTCAGAAGTTTGTCCCAAAGGGTACATATTGTCTCACTTGTATGCTATGTATTTCTGGAAGCTGCTCGACAGAGAGGGCTCAGTCCTGCTTTAGGGAGACACCAAGTCGTGGTGATGTTCTGTATGGCCAGAACTGGATTTCACTTGGAAATGTACACGACACAGGACATGCTCTCCATGTGATGAAAAGGGATGCTATCGAAGTGTGACAGAGATAAATACAGCATAGCCAACGGGATGATTCATACAACACATGTGCTTTTCCAGCATGACTCCTTTATTATGTTGACCTTGACTCCTCTGCTGTATTTTATTTGGAGGTGGAGACACAAAGCAGCATGCTTAATTCTAATTAGAAGCTTCTTTGGCTAAAGCTTCAGCCAAACCCCGCCTTCAGAATAACTTGAGTGGAACTGAAATTTGGTTACAGAGCAGATAATGGTCCACAAATCCATGGCATACAGAGCAGAGGAATCTTGGGACCTAAAAATACTGTTGATAAAGCACAGCAGGGCAAGATCTGATGAGCAGGAATTGGAAAAAAAGACACGAAGTATTCTTCCAGTGAAAAACATCCTGGCAGTTAAAAACTGGAACTTTTTAACTGGGCTTTGGAAACATTTGGCTATCAATCACATGGAAACCCACTTATCTCTTCCCTATTTCTTTTCTTTTTTTTTTTTTTTTCCCAAGAATGAAAAGAGTGGCTTTCTTTTTTTATTTGCCTATTTTTTTTTTCCATTAAAGATCCGACTTGAAGGAAAGAGCAATGAAATAATTTCCTGGCTTTACCAGTGATCCTCTTGTGTGACAGAGAAGTCAATAACTCTGCACTGTGGAAAGAAGAATACAACATTTTTTCTGCATTTAATATCATTATGGAGAACATGACACCTTGGGCATTGAGGTCCATATTCTGGCTTTGAGTAGCCTCTGACAAGAAGGAAGTCTCAACCTTCCCAGTAACAGCACTGTAAATAGGAAGTCAGAGCCAAAGACGATGTGCTCAAAGCCCCACCATCTCCTGCAGGAGTCAAGTTTCAGTTTGGCAGAACTAAAGGAATCAGATGTAGCTTCCAGGCTGCCAAGTGCTTGTCCAAACCTTTATGTTCAGCAACAGGAAAAAAAAAAAAAAAAAATCTGTTTTCTACTATAAACAGTGGAAGGTTGCATTGGTTTGTTTTCATTTATATTAAAGAGCTCAGGCTGCACATGAGATTCATACAACAAAGCCAACAATATGGAAAGCTTGTATCCTCTATAGAAGCACCCACTGAGAAGTTCAGTAGTAGCCATAAAAGGTGCCTTTAAAGCCACTGCCAAACGTTTTCAGCTCCTCTGTTTGTTAGGTACAGTTTTCTCCCACACTACATCCCTCAGGCAGAGGAGTGGTAGGAGTCCCAAGCCACACCTTCCCTTAAAAGATGCAAACTTCAGAAATGCAATTACATCCCCTCAGAGCTGTTCCCTATACAATCAGAAACCCTTAACCACATTTAGCTGGTGATTACCATCCACCATTGCTATTAAGGATGCCATCTTAAAACTGAGGCAGGGCAAAACAAAAGACTGACTTCCTGCAGGAGCCGAGTTCCAGAGAGGGCCCTCATTATCCCTACTCTTTCTTTTGTTAGCAACATACCTACAGAAACCCTTCCTGTTGTCTTTGACACCTCTGGCCAGACTCAATTCTAACTGGCCCTTGGCTTTGTTAACCTCATCCCTAGCTGTCTGTACAATTCCCCCGTATTCCTCCGGGCCTGCCCCCGCTCCTTGCCCTCCCTGGCCTGCCTCTCCTGGAAAGCCTACAACAACCTTCCATTCCAGTACTCCAGCCAGAGCAGCCACCCCACCACGTCTCCGTGATGCCAGCGGAATCACGCCCATGCAGGCACCTGCACGTCTCTAATTCCTCCTGTTTGTTCCCCATACTACTCGTGTTTGTGTAGAGGCATCTGAGCCAGGCCCTCGATAAAGCTGCCTCGCTGGCCGGAGCAGCTGCGATCCTTTCACCCAGGCTGCCCAAAACAAACGCGTACCAGACACAGAGGCCACCCACCGCACTCCACACAGCTCTGCCCTGTGTGCGCTCTGCTCACAAAGCTTTTGGGTTTTTTGCACTGAAAGGTAAAGGGAAATTCTACAGAGCCAAAGCCACCGAGGAGATAAGAAACCTGAAAAACTCCAAGATGGGTGTTCCATGTGCCTTACTTGCAGAAATTAAGATCACAGAACTATCCCAGCTCAAGCCTTCTTGCTTCCACTCTTCGTGAAGAATTTGCTATACAATTCTCTGAGTGTGACTTCAGCACCAACTTCAACCAATTCCTTCCTAGAATTACTTCTTACTTCTAATATTACTTATTACTTCTTATCTTACAGTTCTTATAATAACTGTATCTTTTAAGAGGCAAGAGTACAAAATATTATTTCATACTCACACAGGAGATGAAAAGAGGAGTGATGTCAAGAGGAAGATTAGGAACCTCTCCTAAGGAATCCACCCCAGAGGAACAAGAGGACCAATATTATCCATGCTGGACAGTGGCTTAACAGTAGAAAATACATCTTGCACAGTTGCTGGTAGGGCAAGGAAAGACCTGAGGTAGACATAAGAAACCCGACTGAGCCGTAAAGTACTTTTTGGTTCTCACTAAAACAGCAGAGGATGAGCAATTTTGTAGTTTTCCAAAAATCACCTGAGCAACAATAGCCTGCAAAGGAAAATTAAAAACCCTAGTAAGCAAAGAATAAACCAGGAACTGAATTTCAAGTAGAGGCATTTTCCCCCTGAATGTGCATCTTTCTTGGGTCTATAAATAGACCCAGCCAATGATGTGGGAAGGTCAGATGCAACACTGCTGACTGATCATTCGCGTATGAGAACTTTGGCACAGTAATTAAGTGAATCCTGAATGACTCGAAATTAAAGTCCTTGGATTCTGAACTGCAAAGGTACGATGGGTATGAATACATTTGTGTGTTTACTTGGGAGCATTAGGAACGTTGTGGGGGGTTTAAGAATGCCTTGAATTTCTCCAAATCTGCAAACTTAGTAAAAGGGAAGGGAACAAACAAGTTCCTCTTTGTTGCTGATGTGCTGCAAATCCACGTTCCCTGCTTAAGCCCCACAACTCAGCTCCCTTTCTATCCTCTCTCATCGTCTTCAGTGGGGCAGAGAGAGTGAGTCCAGTGATGCTGAGAGTGGCTGTGACAGCACTGCCGCAGTGCCAGACAAGCACATGCAGGCAGACTGCCTCACAGCAAAAATCCCAGCTGCAGGAAAATTACTCAGTCCGCGGCAAGGACAGGGAATGTACTCCTCCCAAATAAAACACATGATACAATCGGTCTGTGTTGCTGGACACACAAAAGTAACAGCCTCGAACCACATGACACTGGAAGGCTACCACACCTATAACATATTATTTCTTAAAGCACTTGTCTCTTCCCATGACCAGAACGCTGCTGAGATTTCTATCTGTAGGTTAAAACTGAGGAGGCCACAATTATTTAAAAAGATATGAAGCATGCTTCATCACCTTTTTAATCAATGCACTTGATTAATCTTTTTGTTAATTTCATTTGTAAGTTTAATTTAATTTTAGGGATATTTTCTTCATCTGGATGGTGTCCTTTTGGCATTTGAATGCAAAATAAGTATTTTCTCATAGAAGTGTGGGGTTTTTTAACCTTGTACATATTTTGGTAATCCCAGTTTAAGAAGAGAAGTTTAAAACATGAATAAACAGGATAAGTATATATTATAAGTGACATGATGGATTAGCACAGCAGTAATTAAATGTCAGAAGGCACAAGAGATTCTAGAAAAGTTCAGTACATTGCATACTCCATAGTGACTCCTGCAAAACTTGAGGGATTTACAGAACGAATGAAATGGAAAAAGAGGCACAAGAGTCTCAGGCCAGCCAAAGGATTCAATGAAATATCTCCCATCTAAACAACAGACAACACATACAGCTACTCTCTTCTACCAAAATTTATGAGCAGGCAGCTGGACTGAAAGCAAGGAAACCAATACAGGGATCATATTAAGAAACAACTTCTCCTTCCCCTCACTGCAGAATCCATTTCTGTCACAAAAATTCATAAATTTGGACTGTCCTCCAAGCACTTTGTTTAAAATCAAACTAATGCACAAGCCTCAGTCCTGTGTGTTAAATTTTGTCCCAAATCAAACACCATCAGGAAAGGCAGACAATCTACTGGCTGGCCAGTGCAAAGTGTTAATAATTTGGCTGCAACTGCTGATGGCAAAATTGATAGCTTTGGCATAAGAGTAGAAGTGTATTAAATGCAAAGAAAACACAAGAATGCTACTAAAGCCCTATACTTCTTTACATTACTGAAGCAGGGTGGGGATTTGAGAAGCACAAAGCATTCCACTTATTGCACTCAGTGAAGCATAGAACAGTTTTGCCATTTGCTCTATTTGTACTTAAATATTACAGCCTTAAAAGACTAAATTCCCACCTCTCTACTCAGCCAGCTGCAGACTGGTTTGTCAGGGCTGCCGTCCACCAGCAAGATGCAGAGCTCCACAGCCTGGAGCAGTTCACCATCCCAGCTCCCACACTGCTGAGTGGCAGCTCCTCAATCAGCTGATGGATTGCTGTAGTTCTGAGCTCAGGAGTTTGAAGGCAAGTGAACAGCAGCGATGTTTTACTCCAAAACATCCCACTGTAAAACGAGTGATTCAGCAGCTGATTCAGGGCGGCTGAGATGTCCAGGAATGGGGCGTGGGGTGGGGTGGACAGATGAGGCCTGTGATGCCATCCATGCTATGCTACCCACACCATGAATCAGAACTCTGACATGAGTCCTGTAGCTCTGTATCTAGAGAGTTCTGCACTCTGCATCATTTCTGTAGCATGCTTTGTGCCTCCTGCGTACTCCAAAGTGACGAAACTGAAATTTGATGTTTTCAACAGAGATGGGAGAAGTTTCCTCTACACTATCACCAGAAGAGTATCATTGTGGTATTAGACTTTCACTAACCTTGGGGAGCGTGATCCATTCTATGTGGCAGGGATGTGAACCCTGGGATGTGACAGGGATGTAATCCTAACCCACCCCAGGTGATCAAAGCCGAAAGACCCACCTTCTCTATCTGCATGGTCAGTAGCTAAGTGTGGGTCTGGGCCACTTCAGAGTGATAACCAGCTTCATCAAGAGCTGGTCATGTATCCATCCACAGTCAACAGAAAAAGCATTATTTCAGTGCTTAGACCTGGCAGCTGGTAGTTTGGATCTGCTTCTGACTCTGCTACAAGCTCCTCACGTGGCTTTAGTCAAGTCACTCAGTTTCTCATTACTGCATTCCTCTGCTTGACAGTATAAAGAGGGATAAGTATGGGGTTATTTCCTTTCATTACGCACTAAGATCTTTTTTCAAAAGGTGTACAGAAGGTGTATCATATAGTACTGCCAGGAGCACAGTACTAGCCTTAAGCATGAAGCTCTCTTGACATGGTTCCTTCTTCAAATCTGAATCCTCATCAAATCTGAATCCCCAAACTGTTGCTCTTTGCAGATATCCATGCTTGGCCTTTTGGTGCAACCTACAGTACACTTCAAAAGAAAACACCTTTCCCTTTTGTAATCATAATAGGCAGCCAAGTTATAATTTACAACAGCAAGCTATAGTGGTGTTAAATAACAGTACTAAATTTCATTTAACTGTTTCTTCCTAAAACCTCATTGCCAAATGTCTCTTTGCCATTTAGATGATGCAGAAAAAATGCTGGTTTTAAGGCAAACAATTAATATAATCTTTTTTTTCCCCAGTTGCTGAGTCCTTATATTTCCATAAATAGTACAGAATTTTTACTGACACTTCAACATACAGCAGGTTGAAAGCAGTATATTTACATTTTCTGCAACAGAAATACTTCAGTTAAAAAACCACCAACACAACAACAAAAAAACCACTTCCCAATGCCTAGATTGAAGATAAAAATGGATGGTTCCACTTCGGCAGTTAAGAAAGGAAGTACAACTCCGTATCTGCATCAGTTAGACTTTGCTCACACTCATTCATATCTAGGCTGGGTATCAGCCAGTGGCTTCTAGAACAGAGCTGGGTCTGAGGTACAGAAGGCTTGTAAAACAGTCGTCTGCAATCAGCTTGACTGATTCCTTGGGGAATCAAAGAGAAGCACATTATAGCCAAAATGACTGAAAAGTGCTTTTTCCCCAGTCTGGGCAGGGCCATAGCAGAAATCTCCTCCCCTCACACGCTGCCACTGCTGGTTTGTGTCAGCCTTTGAGACCCAGCAGCAGTTCCCGTGCTCGACTGAGGGTGGACCCTTGGGCTTTGCAATCGATGGTCAAATGCTCCTTGCCTGGAACAATTACACTTATTAAGTCACCACCCAGTAGGTATGGTATTGAGCAAATGTACACCACGCTGGGCCATGAAAAGATCATTGCCAACATGGCCTAATAGTGTCTGAATCCCTGCAGGATGTTTAAGGGAGGGTCAACTCTAGTCCTGATGGACAAGTACTGTCAGTTCAGCACGCTACATTCATGCAGAAAGCACCTAGCCTTGTATCAATGAGAGCAATTATCTCAGAGAATACCCCACTCCCCAATCTGACTCAAGCTGATTTATCCTCTGTCTTACTCCTTATGAATCCAAATGTCTCACTGTGCTGGATGACGCCGCCTCACAGCTCCCAGGCTCCTCTCTGCAGGTGTATTATCTGGTATTTCTGGCCCTATTTCCAGATGTGACAAGAAGCAAGCTGAGTACCCGACCCCATGGGAGGAGCAGGTGATCTGGGGAACATTTTATTCCGGGAAGAAGATGCATTTTAATGAATCAAATCAAAATAGTCAGAATGCATGGACCTGAGTCATGCAGTGCTATTCTGGAGCCGCCTAGGGAGAGTGAGCTGGATTGTTGTCATGATCCTGCACATATTCCATTTAGAAATACAGCCATACTAAATGCCCCCCATTCAGTTTCCTCACTGTAGTGATTTAGTTTTTTAATACTACTTCTTACAGCAGCTAGAACAGAGGAGAAATTAGCTACAGCTTTCAGCTGGAGTCTTTGCCTCCTGTTTGTAAATTACGTATTGTCTTGCTGCGGCTGCAAAATGCTCTCTGGAAGTTTTGTTTATAAGCTCATTTTCTATCAGTGTTTACTAGATGATGTAGCTCAGTCCCTCATACCCATGCCAAGCAGAGGGCACTTGTCAGTGCTTGCAGAGTACACCTGTGTGTTTACTAACATTTGGAAAAAATGCTTAAGTATGTGCAATCACAAATTCTGCCTCCTCCTCTGAAATGCAGGCAATCTATCCCAACCAGCCCCAGTACGTGTCATTACCCCAGACCCTTACAGTGATGTACAGCACAGACTGGCAATATGATCCACACAAAGCTCCTTCCTGCCTTCACCCCAAGAAAAACTCACTTTTAAACCACCCAGTTACAAAAGTACAGCCCCACGCTGTCAGCTTTTCCAGTTCATGTTCCTTCATTGATGCTGCTCCTGGCTTGAACTGTGCCTGTCACTTCTGACACAGTGTGACAGTAGCTCACCCCGCAGACCATGAACAGGTGCCGTGACTCTGCAATCCCCAAGGGCTGTTTAGATAACCCACACACACAACTGGAGCAACACACTGTGCTGTGCCCCAAAACCTCAGCAGAAAGAAACCACGCAGAATATAAACCAACATGGATTCAGCGCACCATACAAAAAAAGCTTTTTACTCAGTGTCTGGCACAGCTGTGAGCTTAACCCCTGCTAAATCAATAACTTCTTTCCTCTTTTACAACGATTTAACAAATCCTACAGTGGCCTGTTTCAGTCCTGCTGTTCAAAGAAGTGATATCCCCACTGCTTATCCAAAATCAGAGCTTGGTCTCACCTATCAGTTCTCTCCAGTACAGCTCATCAGTTAGCTACTTGTCTTGAGTATATTTAGCATTGATTTTCAGCTGATTATCAGCTTCTCTCCAAGGCATCTCATTTGGAAGCTGTAAGATAAGCCTGAGGAAGCCATACCCCAAAAAGCTATTCTCAGCTTTCAAAATAAAGAGACAGCCTAGGGACCCAGTCCTGCCTGCCCAAATCCCAATTTCCCACAGATGGCACGTCATCTCAGCCCACCAAGGCAGTAATCTTACTGAAAGCAACCCCCTCAACATTCCTCGCTTAAACATAGCTGCCCGCGGTACAGAGCACCTCTTTGTTCCCGGCTCTTTTGATTTTTCAGGCCATTCTTGCCCTTTGAGAGGAGTCAGCCCTGCTCTGCTCTGTTCAGGGGAACTCCCCTGAAAGAGTTCCTCACCCCTCTGTGCTATATTTAGCTTTACACACAGGCAGACTGGGAGGCACTGCTTGTTAGGGCTGCCTTAGTTTACAGTCTGGACTGAGCACGACGAGCAACACGCTGGTCTTGGGTCATTTAACACTGATTTTGGGTCATTTATCAGTCCTTACTCTCCTCGTACCCCTGAACTGCTGCCACTTCGCACAGCGCAGGAACCTGGAGTTTTACCACAGTTAACACTCATCAGATACCCAGCAAAAGACACACACACATCCCGCCCACACACCCATTTTACTCAGCCCTACAAACACAATCAGGTAAATCGGTGCTTTTTTTATCCTTGCCATCCAAGAAAAACAGCAATCAGTTGAACTGATGGGCTTAAAGAAAAGCAGGGAAAGCTTCTCCAAGGATTATAGCCACGGAAAAAAATTACATCGTGCAGTTTTAGGACCCTGTTCTATCTTACTACAGGGAAGGGGACAAGGAAAAGGACCCAATCACTGCACCGCCAAGTGCTTCTTCTGCTGGGTTGAAGTCTCTCTCCCTTCCCCAATATGCTGATTCCCAAAAATGAGCAGCTCTGTCTGTACAGAACTGGGTAGCCAGGAAGGAGATGAAACACCAGGAGGAACGAGACCGTCCTGCCGGGGCTGGCAAGAAGAAGACGCAGATGGATAAATGGATGGACGGATGGACCGACAAGACGCACCACAGACTCGCGGACTGTACCTGGAAGTGGCCGCAGGCGCTCCCGGCCCCAGACGCTGCTTTATGGCTCTCACGCACGCATCATCCACAGGACAGGACAGCAGAGCTCAACTCAGTTCGGCTCCCCACGGGACAGTGCCGGCGGCAGGCGGAGCGCCGGGAAGCGCGGCTCCCGTCCCGTCCCGCCCCGCCCGCGCCGCAGCGCCGCTGCCGCGGCAGAGGCGGAGCGCGGTGGGCCCGCCCCGCCTGCGGAGCGCGGCCCGGGAGCCACCGCCGGGCAGGTGCTGCCGGGGCTGCTGCCAGCCCTGGCCTCAGCTGGCGTGCCACTGGCCCGGCACCATTCCGCTGGCAGCGGTCGGAGGAGAATCCTTAGAGATGGGCAGGAACGGGACACACGCGCACACAATGCCTTCTCTGAGTCTCCCAGGTGGTATTTCTAGCACAGGGGATTTCCTCAGCCCGGTGCTGTTTCTTCTCTCTTCCCAATTCTCATCCAGTTCCCCCTGCGGCTCATGCACAATAATCTTCAAAAAGGTCTTGCACAGATCCACTACAACTCCTCACCCACTGCTCTTCGTTTTCTCTGTAACTCAGTTTATTGGCTTGGATCTGGTGCCCCATTGCTCTTGGATGAAGTGACAAACACTTTGGCTCTATACTCTCCAGAGCACTCTGAGTTTTCATCACTTCTTGCACAGCACTTTCAGTCAGCACTGTCCCAGGCTGAAAAGTCCAGGTTTACCCAGTCACTCTATGAACAGGGTCCAAATCTGGGACAATCGTTGTTATCCTCCACCAACCTTTTTGCAGTACCTCTAAACCTTCTGACATGAGGGAAATGGAGCTGCATACGCACAGTTCAAGGTGCAATCGAACCTCAGATTTAGGGAGCAATACTCCAACTTACCCTGCTCTTCACCCCCTCCTAACATTTGCTGATCTATGCTCAATCTCTTTTTTTGACCCCTCAAATCCAATCAAGGTCTTCCTATGGAGTGGCAGCAGTCAGGTCAGAGCCTTTACTTTACAAGAGGCTAACTACGTGCATCAGATCTCTCACTAATTGAAGAAAAACTGCCCCGGTAGTTAAAAACTTGAAAGACAGGTGCCTCTAGCTACTATTTCTGCATTCAAGCATAGAAGGAGCTTGAATCCTGTGGTAAAGATGATTTTGGAGGCAATCACACAATCCTGCCTACTTGCCTTCCCATTTCTTTAAATAGAGGATCTAGAAAGAAATACTTGTAGAAATGAATTTTAAAGTAATTGTGCTGGCAATGTAACTAAGAGTAAAAGGAACCCTGACACAAAGGGCCTTTGTGCACGCAACTCTCGCTCTGGAATTAGGACTTAAACATGCACGTGGTCTCACTGTGGATTCTAGAAATTATTTGCAAGTCTTCAGGTTCTGTATTCACACAAAAGCCTGCTCTGTCCCTTCAGAAAATGTCACATATAATGTGAAATATAACAAAATGACATTGCAAGATTATTTCTGAAGGAAGATGACACAATACCAAGTCAGGGGTCACAGCACTTGCACACATATCCTGGTACTTTTCCCATTTTGGTGAATATGTCAGAGGATGGTGCTACGTTTTTCCTCAGGCTCTGCTCTGTGGTGGTTCTTCCTCCAATTCCTCTCTGGGACAGGTTCCTCAATGCAGTAAACTTACCTGGCTTTCTTGATTCCTGTTTACCCCTACAATTCCCTTCATCAGACAACCCTTGTTACTGTACATACAAGAAATCTACTGGAAAAAAGATTTAGACTTCATCCAATAAAGGGGTTTCCCTTTCTTTTTTTTTTTTGCCCCTCTCAGAATCAAGGGCAAACATTGCTTTTCCCTCCCCTTGTCCCCTGTGTTCTCAGGCAACATCTTTGATTAAAGGGGAAATATTTTACTGAAGCAATTGCAAGTACAGGCACATTTGTCCTGGTTTGTTTTTGTGCAGGCTGACAAGAGCGAAGGCAGCCTGTGGGCTCCCTGGCAGGGAGGACTATCCCAGGGAAGTGATGAGTGATGTGCTGAGCGACTCTGTGGGCTGCTGCTCAGGCCTCCTCGCAGTAGTGCAGGTGGTTATGAATCACTTGGCGAGAGTTGAGAGGAGATCAACATTTGGAAGGAGGTAAAGAATTACAGTTGTGAGTCAACGTTTCAAGCGCAGAACATGCCTGGTCTGCCTTGCTCAGATGTTTTGCTTGTTTATTCTTCCCATTTTGATACGGTAGTCTTCACAACAGCAATGCAGATTAAGGGAATTAAGCACAAACAAAGTCTAGAAAACTACGTGGGGTATGATTAAACCAATTCTTGTTAAACAAGTTCTGTGAAGGCAATGTTCTCCTAAAATCCAGGGCTGGTTCTCATGGCTGGCTCTGCTGGCATGAAACCCAGCATCCAGGCTGGGCTTTAACATGAGACCCTCCACTGTGGCAGAAATACAGGCTACAGTCTGCCTCTGCTTTGCCTTGGTATTTGAGTTGTGGAAAATTTCATCCACAGCCCCATCTTATCTCCATTATTTCCATTAAAACATCAGCATGTGAGAACAGAATGTGTTACTTCAAAACAAAGTGGATTTTAGGCGAGAAGAGTATTTTTCTGTGTAGTAGACATGGAAAATCCCATGGCAAACAAACTACAATTCTTGCTAATTGTAACCAGGCTCCTGGGTTTTCAGACCCACTCCAGAAAAGACAAGTTTAACAGCAATGCCAATATCAACTGCTGAAGAGGTGAGAGCTTTGAAATTTCAATACTTTCATGGAATGAAAATGCATTTTTGCAAGATGTTTCGGTTTACTTTTCTGGTGACCAATAAGTGAGCTAATATGCTTCAAATCAGCATATTCATACTATTCCATATCTCTCTAAGACACAAGAATTAGAAGTTATAAAGAATGGAGGGTAGGGGGAAAGCAAATTTAATGGTATCAGATAACTTGAGGAAATGAAGCTTTAGAAAACTCACCAAGCTTGGGCATAGTGAAAATAGAGTTGTTAACTCTGTGCAGCTTGTGTTGTGGCCTAACTTCTGTTACGTTGGTTGAAAATATGTGTACTGATAAAACAACCTACACCCTCCCCATCTCCAGGTTTATCCTGATCCTGTGCAGCATGGCTTGTGCTACATGCCCCAGCCTAATACTTATCATTTTCAAGTGATAAATCAGCAACCATTTCCCTCAGTTTATCCAGCAATCGTTTGCTAGTCATGCAAGCATGATAAAACAGTTAAATGACGGTGAATTTTAAACATAAAGAGAGAACATTCTCTCTTGTTTCAGCAACCAGCTGTCTGGACAGTTCTCCATCAGAGCAGTGTGAAACAATTGGCTAAACTAGCTGCTTTCTGCCTCCTGTAACTCCAAAAGGTCACCAAAGAATAATAATTAAGAGAAAACAGTCAGTACCCTTTTTTTTTTTTTTTTTTCATTTTAGTACTTGTTGCTGTGCAAATAAATCAGCCCTTACCCTGTGGTTTGTAGCAATTCCCTGCATAAAGCAGAAAGACATCAGGTTTCATTTTAGCTCTATATTTATTCAGCTTGAACTTGAACTAGAATGATATTAAAAACAGATTACAAACCATTTAAGAGCTCTTAATGGTTGCCAAAACTAGCCTGTGGTTTTAAATGAGATGCAAGGCAAAGTAAATGAAAAGTAGTATTTAAGTCACTGTAGAGAAGTCATGGTTCCTAAAACGTGCACAACATATTTGGCATTTCAAAAAGCACTCAGCGGAAGAGCTCCATACACAGAGAGTACTCTTGTGCAAATGGATGGAAGGGAAGGATTTAGAACCTGAAGTCAATTGTCTGAAATTCAAGAGTCTGGCAATACATTTTAAACCTGTTCACAGCACTCCTGCTGAAATCGCTGGGACATCTGCAGAATTTGACACATCTGTTGAATTAATTGCAGAACCAGATACCAAAGCTCTTGACCACTCTGAATTTTCAAAAAAACTGCTTCAAATTCAATTCACACTGTAAACCTGTAGGTTAGAGGATTCAGTCCAGCAGATCACCGAAACTCTGCCTTGGCTTCAAGTTTGAGATGAAGTGCATACTTCAGTGATTTGACAGGGGGATTCAAGCAACAGCCTTCAGTGTTTGGGTGCAGTAGTGTGGCACTGCAGGGGTTGTTTGTGGACATTAAGAGACATAAAAGCACTCAGGGCACTTGAATAGTAGGCATACAGTAGTTCCTGTAGCAGATCTGTTGTAATGAGACTTTGATTACAGCTGTTTACAGCTGACTCTGTTTACAGCTTTGTCAGAATTTAAGCAATTGGAGCTCAAAGTGTTGGTGGCAGGTGCCTGCTTCAGGCTAGAACAAAATTCAGAAAACATTATTTATGCTCTTCTGAAAAGGTGGTGGACAAAAACCTACTGTTATTGCTCATATTCCTGTGTTGACTGTAGCTTTCTTATTTCTTCCTGTTACCTACTGGAGGAAAACCTTCTGTGCAAAGCCTTGGAGAGGGTCTTGAAAATTGAAAGGATATGCTCCCTCTAATTTGCCTTGAATGTTTTGCCTTTAATGCAAGAACTGCCCAAATTCAGACAAACTCTGTGCCTGCCCTGTGAGCACATGTGAGAATTTGTCAGCATCATTGTCACAGATCTTCTCACAATTTTCAAAATCTGTCCCAAGCCTTAGGGGCTGAGTTGGACTTCCACTTCAGTGATCCCCTTCAGAACAGTGGGCACCAGAGCTGAGAAGATGGAGAGACTGTGTTATGTTCTCTGTGCCCTCCATGTTAGCAACAAGACAGTGTGAAAAGGAGGGGGAAAGTTGATCCTGACTCAGTATGGCTTAATCCCAGTTTTTATTGCTAAAAGGTGCTGCTTTTTCATTGCAATCACTTGTATTACCAATGGCCTCTATTTAATTGTCCCAAAGGAATAAACTGTCTAGGGTGAAATAAGTAAGTCTCCCTTTTATTTATATAAGACTTCCCCGAAGTATTTTAATTAATAAGTCTTTGCAAATTTGAAAAATATGCCACCTTGTCTTACAGACGAAGAAATGGAGACATTTTCAAAGGCAGATGATGCAGCACGTGAACACCTAACACTGAGAACAGAATCCTGATGCCCAAGTCCTCTGTGTCTTGGGAGGTCAGAACCTCATGGACTGGGAATCATGCCTAAAAGCAGATTATCTAGAAGAAATAACATACTTTGCACATTCACTGTCTTTAATTATGGGTAAAATCACTCATTTAGGACCTTGTCTCTTTTTATACACACAGAGTACAAATACAGGAGAAACAGGAGTACCAGTAAATATAATCTGTTTTCTTTCCTGATGGAGAAGTGCAAATTTCCATATGTGTCAATGCCATCTGCCCGAAGCTTTAAAAGACCTAAACCCCTCCTCTAGTAGCATTATCCCAAAGCGGGATGTTGGGATTTTTACTTCTGTTTGAATATTGATTTACGATGGCTGTTGCTGGAGGCTTCTCCCTCACTTCCTCAAGAAGAGGAAACATTTACAGTTTCTCCTGCCTCCCCATCCTCTCCTCTTTCCGTCTGACATCCTGTCACATGCTGACAGCAATCACACTGTGAATGGCAAGTCATTTGCTTATTGACAGCCTCCCATTTACTGTGACACCTGCCAGCAGTCTCTGACCCTTGAATAAACATTAAGACATTAACAATCTGACACAGGTTCAAGGGTGTGAATAATAATGTCCTGCAGGCTCACTACACTCACACAGGCAGCCAAAAGAAAAACCCCTTTGCACTAAACTTTGCCATCCTGGGGACTGGGAAAGGCTTGCTGGAGGAGTGCAGCAGATTACCTGCATGGATGAGCAGCCACACTTTGCTATTCCAGGCCTGATCTCTGGCCGGTGAAGCTTCGAACATCTTTCCCTCACTGCAGTATTGGGGTCTGGGCTATAAGAAACAGACTCACTGGTTTAGGAAAATAACAGGAAAGAGCAAAGAGGAAAAAAAGGATGTCTGCAGAAAAAACCTCTCAAAACAAAACCCATCCCCCATCCCTCAAAATCCAAACCCCAAATTAAAACAAATAAACCGCCTTCTCCCATAGCCAAAACCAATCCTTTCTGTGAATTTTGGAATGTTCATAAACCCTCCCTGAACTGCTCTGGAACTGTAGGGTTCTGAACTGCCTTTGGCATGCAGAGTCTGGTGCTGCAAGTGTCATGAGGACGAAATAGTGTCCATTTCAATGGATTATCAAACGGATCCCACTATGTTTGCTTTAAGTTTTTGCTAGCACTGGGTTTATTTCTCTTGTGTGGCTGCCTGGCATGTAGCCAGTCTGGGACTCTGCTATTATGGATGATCTATTAGTTTGAAAGACATTCTCTTCTGTCACTTCCAGCCATCCCAGCCATGTCACAGTAAGTCATGGAGGAAATGAATCCTTTCAACTTGCAACAGCCACGTCTCTTAGGAACTGTAATTGCAAATTTCAAAGCCCTGGTTAGAGTAAGAAGCTTCTGTACCAAATGACTTGCAGGAAACCTGGTCTGCCTCCCAGATGTTTAATAAACTTAGCAGTGCCCTCTCAAAATCTTTGGCTACAGTTCAATCATCTCTACCCACAACCAGTGCACAAAGGATTAAAGACTTCGTAAACCACAGTTTTGTTTTGAAGTATGGATAAAGTATGCTCACACATTTCCCTGGGCATGCTATTTGGTGAAGGAAGCTGGGATGTTTTTCACCCTTATGTGCTGCAAAATAGGTTCTTACACTTCGACAAAAAAGATGTTGAAGAAAAACAAAGAAAATTAAGACTTTATTACATTTAAGGTGTTAGTTCAGTTGCTGGTCAGTGCAGAAAAAGGAAGATATGTTCCTAATGAAAGCAATTTGACAGTCTAAGTGAAAGGAATTTGGTGGGTAACCTCTGTCAAGTTCAGGGAATGAATCCATATTTTCCAAACTCTCATCACAGCATCCAGCAGCTGTGTGGGGAATGGCTTTTGTATTCCCCAAGTATTTGTAAGATGTTGAAAATCCCTCCCAAATCAGACCATAAGTTTGAAATCACCCCAAAACCCTCATGTTCGTGAGCTAACAATCATGAACGTATTTCAGGCTGAAATTTTTATTTATATAGTTTTTAAATGTGTAAATTTCAAATTTGAAATTTAGTGTTATCTATGATCTTACTTAAACATGTGAAAAAAAAAGGTTGGCTTGGAAAAAAATCCCCACTTTTTAATATTCAGAAATAACTAACTAGAAGAAGCTCAAATCTTTTTCAATTCTCTCCCCAGAAGAAGGTTATCAGCTTGTTTTTGCAAGAACTACCTTTTTTTTTTCTTTTTTTAAATAACAGTGTTCAGTTTTGTGAGTTTGTCTGGTCAAGAGGGGAAAAATCTGTCAGTGGAAAATTTCCTACTCTTTCCACTTAATTGAAAGGTTGCCTGCTGTGTCCCCAGCTGTCCCTTCCAGCTTGCAGTGAAGAGGGGGATTACAAAGCTCTGAAGAATAAAACCTTCCTGGAGCCACCCCCCTGCCCCCAACAGAGCAGCTACTACCCCCAAAGCAAGAAAAATGGCTGGCACTCAGCCTTCCAGCCCCTTTTTTTAGCATTGTGTCTGTCTCCCAGAAAGCTGGGAACTGCAGTTCCTGAGCTCATAGACTGCAAGGGTCACTGTCCAGCAGGCAGGACATCCAAGGCAGAAAACAAAAGCTAAGCAAAACTGAACCTTCTGCAGCTACAGGAAGAAACACTGGCTGTGGATCTGTCTGGGCAAGCATCTCGTCCCGCACAAATCTGCTCAGACTTTCCTTTGCTAAAAAAACCCCAGCAGTGGTGGGGGAGAAGTCAGAAACTGTTATTAGTGATGCTTTTTCGGCTGTTATTCTCAGTGACTGCAAAGACTTGCATTGAGTCAATACTTCTGATGGGCAGCAAAAGTGTGGAAGGAAACAACACAGGCTGAGCAGCTTCACTGACACCCTTTGACTCTTCAGTGTTTCATTCTATTAAGCAAGCAACAGTCATTTGAAAGCTGTTCACGTGTTATTTCATGTAACAGAAATGGCTCCAAAACAGCCATTCTTGAAACAGAATAAATAGTGACTGCTTCAGCTCTTGTCTCAATATGGTTTAGAATGCTTTTACACCCATGATAGGCTGCAGCTCTCTGCTGTCAGTTCACTAGTTTTCCCTGTTTGCTTTCCCCCCCTCTTCTGGCATAATAGAAAGGAAGGGCACTGTGCCAGAAACCAAGATTCAGATTCTGCAAGCTGTTCTGCACACACTCAACTTTAATAAGAGCTGACCTGAGAGAGAGTCTCACTAAACATTTACACAGTACTTCAAATGGAGACCATCAATACAGGTATGTAGGAACACAGGCTGAAAGGAAGGACATTTACACTAAAGACTGCCATTTCTTCCTCAGATTTACAGTAGTGTTTAAATATTATTGCTTTGTTGTCATCTCTACTTAGCAGAGCTGTGCTACTTTATCAGAGCAGAACCTCAGCCAAGTAAGATGTGTCTCATCACCTCTGACTTCAGTGTTGGGATGAACATCACTGCACAAAAGGCAAATTCATCAGAAGACTAATTTTAAAACAAGAGAGGCTCTGAATCTAATTATGTTGTTTTTTTAAATCAATTCCTACCTCTTTCTTGTACAATACAATACAATACAATAACACAGCCACAGTGTCAGAATTTAGAAACACAACCATAGTTAAATGCATAAAACATTTATGAAAGCATATGAAAACAAGCCTCCAGAAATCAGTGCCACATTTTCCAGTTTACTGGGGTTCTGGGATAACATTGTACTCACCTTTAATAATGCAACAAAAGCTAGAATTGTCCTTCCATATTTCAGCAATTCAGTTCAATTTCCCAGCCCCAAGGATTTTATCAGAAAAGTTCCAGCTTGAAAATTTTTGCTTCCTTGCATTGAAAGAAGTTTTATAAAGCAGAAAATCTAACATTTCCTTCATTTGGTTTTACCTAAGTTTCATGGTTATTGGAAGAAGCCTGTGTAAAAGACCAAAATATATACTTAAGGCTCAAAAAAGCACATAAAAATAACCCTATTTTTACATCAAGGTATTCCAGCTCATTTATCAATTGTTCATGAGAATTGGGAGGCAGAGGTTCGAGGTATTATTCACTTCACCCTCCTCACAACCTATGTACTAGGCCTTGTTTCAGGCATAGGAACGTGCAGTTGGCAAAACACATCTGCTCTGGTATTTTTGGATCATGTAGGAAAAAGATTTTTTTTTATTTTTTAAAGCAATTTCTGTTTCATATTTTAAAGTAAACAAAATATTTTCGCCAACCAATTTTCATTTGATTCCAGCTGGAGAGGTTTAATACAACATTGATTTTTTTACCCATCAGTCAAATAATCAATTATATGTCAGCACAGCTTTCTATTTATGAAGAATAAGCATTACTTACTGCATTGATCTAGAGCCTGGTCTATACTTCCCCTTTTCCAGCATAGGGGAGAAATAAGAAGTTGAGAAATATGTACAGATTGCCGAGGATAATCTCTGTAAGAGAGTATTTCCTCCTGCAAAATTACTAACCGTTCTTTGAGGACAGGATTAATTTAAGAGTAGGCTTAGATGCAATTCATAATGCTAAATGAGCAGGTGGCATTCTAAATAGTCACGCAGAAGTTTCTGCCTCTCTTGGCAAACACAAATGTTTGATGTGAACAAAGCCAAAAGGGTTTTGTTATTTGCTGAACACTCGGCTCTGGCTCCCATTTCCAAGGTTTCCTTCCCTTGGGACATGTGGGCCTTCAATTACTCACACAGATTAGAGGTTATCCTTAAAAGTGTTCTGACTAAGGCAGCACAAGGCTCTAAGGAGATTTCCACTGCATAAGAAATGCCCTCAAATATTATGCTTCCAAAAAGTGAAGGAGAGAGGGCA
Source organism: Corvus kubaryi (assembly GCF_017639235.1). Classification (NCBI taxonomy): domain Eukaryota; kingdom Metazoa; phylum Chordata; class Aves; order Passeriformes; family Corvidae; genus Corvus; species Corvus kubaryi. Next base: position 15,907,365 of record NW_024582059.1, on the reverse strand, counting down.
TTTGGATAAACAGGGGGGACTGGCTGAAAGAGAAGTCCAACCACAAAAGTAACAACCAAACTCCAGGATGCAGGAAAGAATTAAGGAGGATTGTAGTTCCTAAGAGGAAATCAGAGATCACTATGTACAGTTTTCACTAAACCGTTTTACTGCAGTTTAGGCTCCGTATAGCCGTGCTGTAATCCAACAGGAGGAATACCAGCAAGGAACAGTGTGAAATCCATGTGCGTGAAAATCTGCTAAAACTCTTTGGGTCACCCACACAGAAAAAGCCCAAGCCTATGCTGAGCAGCGTCAAGAGCACAGGCAGGTAGATGATTACATGCTGTTTTCCAAGAGCATGTAACAGATTTCAGTTTTATAAACCTCACAAACTTTGTCCACCCTGCAGAAGGTATTGAAACAGAACTGCAGAAAACCACAACCACATGGTGTGTGTGTGTGTGTGTGTGAGGAAACATGGTCACAGGAAAGGATGTTTCATGAAACCGTGGAAACAGTGTTGCCAACGCCTGCCGATGAACCAGAGCAAGGCGGGAAGTTCTCTCCCTGGTCACGATGCTTTCTGTAGCTCTGTGTGCATCATTTCCCTTCTGTGCATGTTTCCCTTTTTCAGTTTTCTGCAGGATAAGCCTTTCAGTGCAAAACCAGGTTATTTCTATGTAGCTGTCAGACTACAATTCCAAAGTAAGGGCCGTCATATGCGCACAGCGTTTGGTGTGCTTTCAAATACAGAACAAGAAATGAAAACCACCTCCTGAGCCAGTTTTTAACAGTTAGCAGAACGTTCATGAGCATCCTTTACAAATGCAACCACCACACTTCACAGAATCAAATGAGCTGCAGAGCACCAGTAGGACACAAGCTCTTGAAATAAAAACAATGCTGGCAAAGTGGGGTGGTGGTTTTATCATCAGTGAATAAGCACCATGATAGTTTTAGTTAAGCTGAAGAAGGAACTTACATTCTTCAATGCCGTGGAGTTTGAGGTGAAAATTACAGAATTCCTATTTTAGTGAACATCATGGAGAAGACTGACTATAATAAAACAAACCTACTGGCTTGATTTCTATAGCATTTCTTTTCAGAAGTGTTTACCAGCAGGTCTCTCCTGCACTCTACAGAAGAGATTCTGTTTTCATCTACCTGCACATGTCCTCTGCCGTAACACTGACAGTTTTCCCATCCTCAGTCTTGAAATCTTGCAGGTGATGCATATAAAGAGAAACAGAGCTTGTTCTTCTAGTATTGCTGAATGACATAATTTGGGCTAATTAGGACTGAGATACCAGTCACTGAAGGGTGAACTCTTGTTATTTCCAGAGGCCATTTCAAAGAAGCCACAGGTGTGAAGAATTCCAATCTCTTATAAGCTAGAACCAGTAGTAAGATGTAAAGAAGTTAAACTGGTGTTAAAACTGATTTAACAACTGGGTCCTGGGGGGTGAAAGAATATTATCTCCTCGTCTCCCTTCAATAGTTCTACTTACTACTGTCACTCTGAGTGGAAGAGAAACTGCAAACTTGAAAACATTGACAAGTAGAAGAGTCTTTTGTTGTAGGAGCTCCTAACTTTAACTGTCAGCCAGTGCTGCAACAAACCACCCATCTGCAGTGCTGATGATATAAAAATTAGTTCAGAGAGCCAACAAGTCGGCTAAAGGCACTGTTTAATGTGGTTGCCAGAAATCCCTTCATAAAAATTCATGGCTCCAGCAGCTGGTCCTAGTTGCCATGAGACTTCTTGTGTGTTCTTCCTTGGAAGGCAGAGAAACCAAAACCGTACCCCACATCTCAGGAAAGATCTGTGCCTGATTTTAACTAAATTGAACAAGGAGAGGCTCCCATCACCACCCATTACAGAGATGGCTTTTCCATCACCTACAGCTCAAGAGCATCTTTCCAGTCTGCTCTACTCTCCATAGGATCAGGCAGCAATGATCTTTGAACACAATGATCAGACCCAGCAGAAATAACCCAGAAAGAGTTAGGGGTTTTGCTGTATTCATCCAAAGGGGCACTGCTACTCATGTTCATGTCTTAACAAAGCACAAATCGTTACCAGGAAATATAAAAATCATGTCCTGTAGTGGTATGCAAATAGTTTCCTTCTGGTCAAGGCCTTACAAACATTTCTTTTTATACTCCTCTGAAGCTGTCAAATTGATCTGTTTTAAAGAAGAGGTAAAAATACCTGTGTGAAGCAGAGGGACATAATTTCCCAAATTGCCCTACTCAAACAATGAGAGAGAGGTGATAAAATTTATTTAAAATTTAATCCAGCACATTGATCAGACCACCTCTTCTGCAAACACTCTTTAGAGATTACAACTCACTATTAACACTGTCAGAAACTAATAATCCATGGAGGAATGAAGCTCATGGCTTCCACATCCTTCTGGCTTGTGTCCAGTGTGAGAGTTTACCACACTGCCTGGGATCATAGGATTCTCTGCATACACTTCCCTGTCCCTCCTTCCTTCACTACTATGTGTTAGTACTGCAGAACTGTGGAATAGCTATTGCTCAGCTACTGTTTCAGAAACAGGAAAAATCTCATTATTCTGCAGAAAATATACAGAACTCTAACGTTGTGTAGTTCCTATGGAGTTATTAATTGAAACACAATAGCTTATTCAAAACTAACTTTTTTTTAAAAAATTGCTTTTTAAAAATTACCTGCCCGCTCAGATTTCTCAAAGGTTTTTTAACTAGCTGTACCTATGAACACTTTCATTTGCAGTAATTTTTCTTGGCGAAAATGATATTAAGAACAATGACATTTCAAGTTACCTAGATGCTTCTGAGTTCAAAATTGAGCAGCACTTGAAGAAATTGTGCTATTCTGATTGCTCCAGAATAATAGAAGCAACTTCCAAAACTGCAGTCTTTTCCTTTGTGGTACTTTTCAGTAGCTTCAAATAGAGCTAACTGGTTTCCTGTGGCATCTGCAATGAGGTGGAGAGATATGCAGGGCCTTGTAAAACAAAGTATTCTTTGGGATGTATTTTTTATTAACATAACCTAATAATTTGGCCACTGATCCACGAAGTATCAGCAAAGTGAGTCAGGTAACATTTTCTGAGAAAGCTCCACAGGGAGAACAGAGTCTCAGCTCTTTTCTGCCTCATGCCTTGCAAGGCCGTTACTGCTTTTGCAAAGCAGACAAACAAACCATTCCTTAAGCACAGAAAATTGGGGATGAGTGTTCTGAAGCTTCCTCAGAAAGTCAGATCACCTTATAAAACTGCAAGTTACTCTGCCACAGGACACTGAATCCTTCACATACAACTGTACCTAATGTGAGAGGAGGGATCTCTGGAATTCCTGCTTGCAATTGAACCATGGAACAGAAAAGGTGATTTCTCTGCTTCTAACAGGATCATGCTCTCCAGCCATTTCCTAAGACCACGTGTAGCCCTGTAAAAGTAACCAGAGGGAAAAAATAAGGAGAAGCAACCATAGGAAGTAGCTAAATCCTGACTAGAAGTGAGGTCACATTCTGTTATCAGTTATCTTTCCCCAGCTAAAGTGGCCTGTAGTCTTCAGAACACACTGGCAGAGGCTTCTGGTTAGGGAATTATATGAAGGCTTCAGAGCACTCAGAGGGAGCTCCTGGAGAGATGGAGCTGAATTCCTGCTTCAGGGGGCTGAGGATCTGTGTGAAAGACATGCTGGATCTCCCTAATGCCCACATTTAAGGAGATTTCTTTCTATTGCTCTTTGTTGTGACATGTGGATCCAATAAGTGTCCTCTTCCCTTCTGGATATCACATACTTGCTCTGCTTGAGTTTTACCACCCCACCACTCACTTCCTTTGAAAGCCTGCCTCCCTTTCCATCGCTCACTTCCTTCAGTGTACTAACTCCCAAACTTTGTCTGTGTTCTGGGCACAAAGGTTACTCCTGCAACCCAGGTCTGGATTGAACAGCACCCTCTCTTTGCCACAGCAATGCTGCAACTTTGATTGGCTCTGAGGATGTGAGACAGGGCGAGGCTTAATGGCTCTAAGTCAATTAATGCTTTCCAGACTTTACACTCAGCCTTAATACTGTAGCTAAGGCTGATTTCTTCTGTAGTGCCAAAGGGCCAATCTGGACAAGCAGGAAAAGGAGAAGACATCTGGGAGAAGAACCTGCTTTTGTAGCCATGGCCAGAGCTGTGAGCTCAGAGGGGTTGTGTTTTGCTCAGTCTTTACACCTTCCAGGCCTGCTTGGGGCTGGACATGGCAAGCTGCTTTGTTAGTGACAGTGCACATATGTCAGCACCCAGCTGAACTGTACTTTCCCCTGAGGTGTTGACTCAGTTTCTCTTCAGTCTTCCATCGGTGATTGCCTCCCAGTAACCCCTGTAAGTCCCATACCACAAGTAACTGCTGCTGCTGTGCACAGCAAAAAGAGGAAGCAGTGAAATGGTACACTGATTACAAATTGCATTTAGTCCATAGAAAGCAATGGAAAAATGTGCTGGATAGAACAAATGCAACTTTCAACATTTTGCTGGACGAACAAACTCTCCCTTCCCAACAACCTCATTTCCCCCCGTGAACTTAAAGCTGCATCTGCCAACATATGGGCCAGGCACAGATTGCCATGCGTAGTCTTAAGGCGTTTTAGCAAGTTCTCCAGCTAGGAACAGGTGTGTCTTTCTGATGCCCTTTCAAGTAACATATGGACTTCAGAGAAAATCCAGCAGGGTTTTCAGATCTCACTCTCCTGGCTCTGTCTGGGCAGACACTGTAGGGAAACCCATCTGTGCCAGCTCTCAAATTCCCTTTGTTCTGTGCTGCCCCTCCCGTTGTGACAGTAACTACCACAGTGCAGATTAGAGCTCCTATTTTGATGTTGATGTAGGCTCATCTATGCCTGAGACTCTTGAGTTTATTACACAAAGGTTAAATTCAGAAGTTAACTGCTTTGCATACATCCAAAACTTTCCTATGCTGTTTGGGACTGAAGTACAACAGCAAGTTCCCACACCCTTTACTCCTCACCTGGTTTTTCAGAGTCCAACTCTGACAGCTAACAGGATTTAGCAACAGTGTGCATAAGCATCTAAATCTGGTGTGAACTGATGGCACTTGGAGTATGGATTCTTGCCTTCCAAGGAAGAATTTCGGACTGGGAGAGAGCCACCTGATGAATGAAACTCAGGCCTGCAGACTGTCTGATCCTGGCAGATCCATCTAGCTTGCAGGCATGCAAATCCAGGGATAAAATTAAGAATACTGAGCCTAGAAAGATTATACTTTAGTTCTCATTCCTGCTATACACCTGCTAGTGGTTCCCAGACTCTCCTTCCTAGCTCACCTGCTGGGCAGGTAGGTTTCTTCATCTGTATGTTATTCCAAAGGCAGGTACCTCAGAAAAGAGATGAGAGGTTTTTTTTCTTGCCTCCAATCAGAGACCTAGATTTGCAAATCTGTTTGCAAAATAGGTTGTAAATAATGCAAAGTTTGTCAGAAGATTAAACTTAAATTGAGAGGCCTAAACTCCAAAATAAACTAAGTCATGTAACTTTAAAAAATTACATCCTGCATCCTTAACCACAGGGGTATTTTTGTCTTTTTCTCGTGCCTTATATGCTGACATTCTTTCCATTACCACTGTCATCAGAGAGTTTTTCTATGTATTCAGTCCCTTGCTGCCCGTATTTTCCTTCTTGAGATCCAGGTCAGTCCAATGATCAGCAAGTTCATCAGAGTGAGTTCACTACGATAATTTCAGGGGTAAAAGTCCTGTCTGAGTGTCCTCACCAGGAAATCATTCTTCATTTTATGTCATCTGCTGTACATTGACCAACCACATAAAAAACAGCACTGAAAGAACTTTAACTCTGTGGCTCAAATCCCCAATTACAGCTTGGAATGAAAACATCTTAGTCATAAGGGTAAAGGAACTGCAAGTCAAGAAGAACCTCCCAAGAAAAGAACTGCTGGCAAATAGAGTCACTGTGGGCTGGTGTTCACAGGTCACAGGTGGCAGGAGAAGCCCCTCGCCTTTCCTTGCTTCCTCGATGCCTCTGTACAACAGGAATGAGGCTCTGGATGTGGAAGGCCACTGAGTGGATGATGTGGATGATGGTCCATCTACACCAGAGGTGTTGTGAAGGCCAGAGAGGCCTGCCCTTTGTATCAAGACCACCTCCACAAGGAAGTAAAGCTGAGTTATAGTTGAAGGTGACTCCCTTCTGAGGGGCACAGAGGGTCCTACACGCCAGACAGACACTCCTCTTAGTACCTGCTGTCTCCTTGGGGCCTGGGGTTTAAGGACATTGCTAGGAAACTTCTTAGTCCAAGGGCCCTTGGAGTATAACCCATTATTTCTCTTCCATATGGGTGGTAATAAAGCTATGAAGAGTAGTCCAAGGACAATCACAATAATACTTTATGGCCCTGGGATGGTTGGTAAGTGAATCTGGAGCAGAGATAATTTTTTCTTTTTCTTCTTTCTGGACATTGGAAGAAAGAGACAGACCCAGTCTACCAATATGTGGCTCCACCACAGAGTTCTGCCCTCGGTCTCCTCCAGCCTGAACAGACCAAGTGACCTCAGCCACTCCTCATAAGGCTTCACCCTATTTCTAGCTCTCCTTTGGACACTCTAACACCTTTATATCTTTCTTGTATTGTGGTGCCCAAACTGCACACACTGCTTGAGGTGAGCCTGCACCAGTGCAAAGTAGAGCAGGACAGTCACCTCCTCCAACCAGCTGGTGATGTGTTGTGCTTGATGCACCCCAAGACACAAGTTGGCACAAGATCATTCAGTGACATTGCTTTGTAAATGTCAGACTTGCAAGTAATTTCATAGCCTAGTTCTAGCAGTGTATGCCCCACTTAGCTGCTGAACTGTGAGTCACAACTTGAACACAGGAGAGGAAAAAATGTTGCTCTTTTGCTGCAAGTAGCTGCAGAGACAGGATAATGAACTCCTATCACTCAAACTCTGCTTTCAGTCCTGCCACTGAAAATCAACAAAGATAAAATTTAGAATGGTATTAATTGAAAGCCATTTTTTACCATTTTGATCCTTTTTCATAAACATGGAGTTGATCAATCAATCAGTCAACCAGTCAGTCTGGGGGTAGATGAGACTCACAAATTCTGTTTTAAGGGTGTCCCTGAAAAAGACCGCCACGTGGAAAAGGGTGATGTTCTCTGCTTCCAGTCAAGTCTGGTGTTCAGATTTTGCTGAGGTCTTGTAAGTCACCTCACTTCATAACCACTGAACCTGATGCTGATGGTGGGAAACCTCAGACCTGAACATTTAAGAATCAAGGCACTGGAAATGTTTTGTCAGTTGTTCACATTTCTGACACTTTTAAATGGAAAAAGAAGTCACCCACCTGGTTTAATAGTATAGCCTTTACCTTTCAGTGCACCACCATAGTTACAACTCTCCACATGACTATTGGGATATCTGTTACTGAATTTCTTTATAGGATTTTATTAATTATATTCTCCAAGGATAGAATTTAGCAGGCCCTTTTCCATGGCTGAAATGAAGGAGAGTATTCCAAAGGCATCAGTGTTCCCACATGAATTTGCCCCCAGGCAGCTAAAACCACTGTTGCCAGCTCTTATGAAACACGACCATGATGTTTTCATGCTTCAAAGAGATGCTGAATGTTTACCAAAAAGTTCAAATATGTTTTGAATGTGATAACATCTAGAACTGTACTGCAAGAGATAAAGGACCTCTATCAAGCAATCCTCAGACTGCTCAGAGCAACGTCCTTGGAATACACACACCCATGCACGCATGAGGGAAAGGTAGCACTGAGTTAAACAGCCTGCAGAGTTCTCCAGTTGTTTCACAATATTGCTTGTGGACAAAAAGTAAGCAGCTTTACAACAGCCAACATGCTTGGGAGATTTTGGAGACCAGAATTTAGGAATAAGAGTGTTTACAAAAAAACCCCCCAGGTCTGGAAAATCCTTGGAGGATCAAAAGCTAAAATTAGCTCAATAATACTGATCATGAGCAGGTCCTGCTGCTTGAATCCTGAATCTGAGAGACACTCCTTTTTTATTGCCATGACTGATATTGCTAATGCATTTTCCCCAACCAAGCTCATGGAGGTGTTCTGATGGCGGGATGCCTGAAATATAAATATGGGGAAGACTGGCAGATTGACTCTGTCACACTCCCACAAATTCCCAGGATCTTTTTTTCCCTCATGTAGGTAAGGCAGAGGAAGTAATATTTCTGTGTTATGTACTGAAAATATAATCACTTAGAATATGAAAAGGAATAATGATAAACCATTATAATAGGCAAAAACCATTTTCATTGAAGAAATCTTACTTGGTGCCATTCTGTTTCTCCAAGTCAGTGCCCAGCCCACTTCCATCTCTTTCCTTCTGCCTTTATTAACACAGAGACACGTTCTTTCCTGAACTTTAATTCAGGCATGGGAAAAGCTCCTTTGGAACTAATATATGATCCTTCTTTAAACCCACCTCAAAACTCTTCTTTGTAGTGATGAGTAAAGGAAATTCTGAAGTGAACAGGCCACTGACGTGCCCAGACTCTCGCAGCTGGCACTGACTGGTATTGGTTGCTCCAAATCCTGATACTTCCTTTTCTGGGAACATCAGCTTATCCTTCATTGATTCAGATCATAAGTTCCCTTATGATACAAGAATTTTGTTGTTTTATGCTCATGTGGTGCTAAGCACCATCATGTCACAAACTGTGATATATAGAAAACAAAAAATAAGGTTCTGATTAATAACAATAACAACAGCTCTACCTGGAGAAATCCAAAGCAATACAAGAAACTACAAGAAATGAAGGCTTCTGTGTGGCTGGAAATGAAGAGTTCCATGGGCTGCCCAGCAGCTAAAAATTTCTAAAACTGGATGTGCCTCATGTCATAGACAATTCTGTCATGTAGCAAAGACAAAATTTAAATGGTTTCTGACATACTGCTTCAACCATCAAACTTCTATTTGCTGATTTGTTCTGTATTTTTACTACAGCAACTTTCTAAACACCCAAGCAGCACTATTTTTTCATATTATAAGGCAGTAAAGTTATGATTTTGCCCTATATTAAGCAAAATACTAATAAAAGGTTCTTGAACAACCGCTGAAATAGTTGATGGATCTTGAATGCTGTGCTCATTCCACTGAAGAGCTGCTGCCATGCCATGGAGTAATTGTGTATCTTCCTAGGGGAAGAAAACCATTGCTTGTCTTATTGATTCTGTCATCAAGTATTAAAGAAATCCCTCTGGTTAGGCCACGCTGATAACAACCTTTGCAATAGGTTGCTCATAATCTTGAATTTCTGCAGATGCTTCCCGTGTTAGCAGCAGAATGCTCTAGAGGCCTTTTCCCTGCTAAACAACTGCCCTGGATAAAGTGTGAGATACGCTGTGTTTGTTGAGAATATTTACTTGTAACAGAGTCACTGCCTTAAGTAAGAGCAATCTCCAGGTTGCTTTACCTTCTGCTCTAAATCCACAGCTTGAGGATTAGAATGCATTATCCCTTTTCCCGTGTGGGGACAGCACATGCAAGCATCCAAGCCCCAGGACGCTGAGGACATCTGCTACCCTAAGAAAAGTGCAATTGCAGAATGTCATGGTAGCACTTGCACTGTCAGGACTTTTAACCAAATAAGATGCCATAAATTTCATACACAATTGGACCAGAAAGGTTTTCAGGCGGATGCTGTCTATCCCTAAACATATCCCACTCAACTATCATAAGCTGAGCACTGAACTTTATGTCTGGTAAAACTTGAATGAAATATTTTTGAGAACTCATAGTCAAAACAAACAAACAAACAAACAAGCCCTCCAAACAATAGACAATACCACAAAACCCCCAAGTAGCTAATGCAACAAGTGAGTATGCAAGAGCTATTTGCAGCAGCTAAATGAGCTCAATTTTACTTTCCAGTCATTGAACCATGTCTTCAGCTAGTTTAAATTCACAGAAATTTGTGGAATTCAATGGAAAAGTTCTAAGTTACTATTCCATGTGTATGATTTACCAAAAATGCAAAGGTTTTAGAAGATTATTTATAAATCAAAACATGATTGCCTACACCCCTGCTGTGCATCTCAACTTCCCAGTCACCTTCTCCTGGCCACTAAAACATGCTTGGACCCCGGATTCTCCTATCAAAGAACTCATAATCCTACACGCCTCCAAATGTTTTTGGGACAGAGGTCTTTCAGCTGATTTCCTAACTATTTTGCAAGCAAGTATGACTCTGTTCTGATGAAGCCCCAGTGAATTAAAACAAAACTGAAAAGAAAAGCAGATTCTGGTAAGTGAAAAAGCATCACGGGTTGAAACCTCTGATAAACTGTGAAACAGCAATGCCAAGTGCCTTAGAGAAAGAGAGCTAAAAACAGACTAAATGGTCCTCAATACAAGAAAGCTAGAACTAAAACAACATTTATACCTTTAACAAGTCAAAAATAATAATGAAGATTCCCAAGATGCAGAAGCTGGAACCTGATTGGAGAAAAAAAAAAAGTCTTATTTCTTTTACTCACTAATCAGTTTTTAAAAGATGTATCTAGTCATCTTTGTGGTTTTGAGTCTTTCTAGCTAATGGTTTGGAGACTTTAAATGTCTTTCCTGCTTTAGAAAAACAAAACCAACATGGAAAGTAAATTCAAATTGAGGTCAAGGGAACCTGCATTGCCTTGACATCAAGGCAAAGAACTGCGGCCAGGAACTGTGTGCTTTGCCTTTTCAAGTGAAATCTCAGGGAGTCAGAATCTGTTTCTCTCTCTTATGTCCCCAGTTATTTGACAAAGAAGCCCTCACCTTCAGCTGCCCTGAGTGAAAATATACAGGCTGCTCATTTTGCTTATCTTGCAGGCCCTACAGACAAACCTTCTCCAGACAGAGGCACTCGGGCAAAGCTGAGCTCTGAGAGCTCTGCTCTGCAAACAGCTCCATCCGACAGCCCCAAGTTGCCCTGTCCCCATTCCTGCAGCAGCAGCAGCAGCTCTTCTCCTCTGTTCTGCCAGGCTCTTTAGGAGACTCATCCCTTGGCATCTGCCCCAACCACCTCTTCAGCAGACACAGAGGACAGACATTCCCTCTGTCCTCCTGCCCAGTCCTACTGTTCTGGTGCTCAGATGAACACACAGGAGAAGCTGGCACTAATAAAAACACCAGACAAGGCTCTTATAAAGATTCTTGCCTCACCTCAGGTGGGCAAGGCTTACAAAAATTAATCCATTGCTGCTGACAGGGGTTCCTACCTAATAAAGCCAACAGAATTTGGGCAGGAGAGTGTCAGCTAGGTAGGAGTTAACACAGAATCACACTGTCCCTTAAACTCTGTGACCTTAGTCTGAATCAGTTCAGACCCGATTAATCTGCTAATTTTCAGGAAGCATGCGTGGATGCTGGGGAAAAGTATTGAAGTTTTTCTGCTTTTCCCAGAAAAAAATAACATAAACACACATGCTTATTAATGGAGTGGGAAAAAATGCACATCTCTGCTCTGTATCATTCTTTGGTTATTTTCACCAATACAATTTATTTTTTCCTTTTTGGCAGACATGCTATTTTTATGTTTGGAAGTTTGTCTATATTTCAAAGGGAAGGATTTTCTTTGACAACGTAAAAGAGAAGCAAACAAACCGGCAGAGAAAACACGTGGGTCATTACGACCAATGCTGACATAATCCTTCAAATAAACTTTTAGGTTTGTTTTATCATTTACACAAGAAATTTAGTTCTCTTTTTCAAAATGTGCCTTTGGGCAACTACACAAATCCTATTCCATTAGTGTAATTGTGCTAATTTTAATCACAAGCAGCTTGTAATCACCGAAATACCTTCTGACTAAAACTCTTAAAGCATTTGACAGTGATGCATGCAAAACAGCATCCTGTGATTAGGTTGTATCATTAGTGGGAGATGTTTCAGCTCATATGATTAAATCTTCTTGACATTTGGTATTACATTTGCGATGTTTGATCATGCACTCGCACACATGACAACAAATCTACACTCATTCAGACAAGGTCAGCACAGAAATGCTGTAAACAGTGTAACAAGCAGCCTTGCATTTGTCCACACGGAACAGAAAGAAAGAAGCTGACTTGAAATTCATTAAATATCTAAGAGCCTTGCTGCTGTGGTCAATTTTCTCAGTGCAAGCACTGGCTTAAAGAGATTTTGCCCCTAACAGCTCATCCTTGGCCTGCAGTTGTACCAGTAGAGCTTGGACATGGAAAAGAACTGACAGAAAAACTTCTGTGTCAGTCTCCCAATCCATGTCACCCTTTTATCTCACTAACTACTGCCACAACTGAAGATGAAAATCTAGCCTGCTTTAAGGAAAGTTTCCTGTCTGACCGCTCAGGAGCCGCTCTGTCAGTCACACTCCCCCCGCCCCAGGCTGTCGCTGCTGGGACCGAAGCCCCTTTGCAGCAGGGGGTTCCAGTGACCTGATGGGTGCCCTGTTTGAGTCCCCACACACCCCACACTCACACAGTCAGACAGGTTTTCCTCACTGGCTGGACCCCGGGTTTCCCATAGCAGAGTCCCAGATGTCTGCATCCTTCACCCAATTTAATTGTGCTGCAGTAACAGCTGAACAGAAGCAGCTGCAGCTGGTACCTCTGAGGAGGGACCCAGAAAAAAAGGAATCCCTGGGCTTTTGTACCCTCACAGTCTAAATGTGACCATAGTCTGGGGTCTTCCTGCAGAGCCATCACCTCCTGTTGGGCCTGAGTGTCCAAACAGCTGGCTGGAGCTGCAGGTCCCTGTGCCCTTTGTGGTGGAAAGGGCTGGTGCCACCTCATGGACCCTCGCCTGGGGCTCCAGCCATTCCCCCCACCCAGGATCAACCTGCAGCTCCCACTGCAGCTTCTCCCTGAGCTACTGGCACTACATGTATTCCTCAACCCTGAAGCCACTTCAGCTGGCAGAGCCTCTGGCAGCTCCAGAGCTATATTCCTTCCAGCAGCAGGGTGCACAGCCACACTTATTTAAGGTAGCCACCAAAGTGTGGGTTTAAAATAAAAGCATTGGGTTCTACTTCAAATAATGTCATGGATGTGGGGACAAACTGTTCTGAGTGTGTTCTCTTTGATAACCCATAAGCTGCAAACTGCTGTTTCCATCTCCCTAATGTCTGGCCAGCACCCTGGTACAGATGGCTGTTGTACATGTCTCTGCCAGGACAGCCAAATTGCCAAGGCTGTGTGTTGCTGACATCCCCACTCAGCCAGGGAGAAACCTTTATTTAGGCACAGTTACACTGGCAGAAGATGAGTTTTGGCAGCACAAATGCACTGGCCCAGGATGAAGTGAACAGAATTTGTTCAAAGCACAGATTTGCTTTCCTTGAATGTACCAGGCTTATCAAAGCACTTTTGTTAAATTCCTACTGCATGCATGGCACACAGTTCCAACAGGACCAGGATTTTCCTCTCAAAACCATAAGCTGTGTCATGAGGAACTGCTAAGTTCATTCCCACTGAGAAACAACTGTGATTTGAGAAACCTTTCATATCATCAATTTATTTTGAGAGTGTAATATACACAAAAAGTCTCTACAGGCAACTCCACTGCACATGCTGACTCAGGATTGAAGAGCTGTAATTTTGGAGGATGCAAAGGTGTTATGAAGAGGAAGATCACAGATATATTCTGCTTATTTGCACGCAGAGGAAAATTTCAGCAGTATGTATCATCCCAGAAACTTTTTCACTTTCTTTTTTCAGAAGTAGTTCCTTACCAGAAGCATGCAACTGACAATGAACTAAAGGCACATTTTGGTCTTAGGGGTCTGATGAAAAGTGAAAAGTAAAATGACCACCGCAAGCATTCCTGAATTAGAGGTAATCAAGATCCTGAGAAGATCACTAGAGTTGGGTCAGTCTTCTTAAACCCTTTGTCATCTTAAAGCAATCTGTTCCAATTTCATTTGTTTTCAGTCAAAAGCCAGCCTTCAGCTAAAAGCATTTATTCAATTAAGACATTTATACTGAGTCTGTTCAAGTGCAAGCTGACAATGTTTACTTACCTAGAAATTTCTGCCTTGTTTTCACTCTCTGTCTGGAACTCCTCTATTTTGTTTTTTTTTTTTTAAGGAAAGGCAGAGAGCCCAAGCAGGGTGAATCAGCTCATTAAAGGATTGGATGAGCACCAGAGCCAAAGCCATGGGATCAGGCAGAGAAGGAGCACAGAGGGAGTTGAGTGGTTAAACTGAGATGGTCTTTGTCACTACTCAGAGAGAAGGAATACTTGTGGAATAAGATTTTGGTTTTCCCTTTGCTTCTTTTTACTCAAGGGGTGATAGGAGATGGTACCACAATGGCATTTCACTATTATTTACAAGCAGAAAATTCCAGTTAAATTGTCGAGTTAAATGTGCAGGATGTAGACAGGGAACTTAACAAAAAACCAGGTGTTTTCCACTACATGCTGTAGTTCTGTTGTAACCTCGAAATTCAGTACAGATTCAATGAAATCACCTCAAAATCCAAGCCCAATTACATGTGAACTTTTACTGATTTTCAGATGAACATTAGATTAATGTCTTCAGCCAGAAACCGTGGGAAATATGTTAACTTCATATGATCAAACCACAAAATGGATGAAAATAAGCAGTTTAAGCTGAGCTTCGTTTTGAAAGGTTTTGCAAAATGAAGCCCAGCTACTGGGAATTCACATGATGCAAACCCAGAAATAAAACCTCCACTAAGTCCCTGAGAAATGAAGCAGGAGTATCTGACACTGTGCTCCTACTCCCCTTCAAGTGTTCCTAAGTGGCAATTATTGTTATTCTGGTGTTCATGCTTCTTTTTCCAAGTTTGTATGTGAAAACTCAGATCTGCCTCAAACATCTACCCTTCTGCTGAGGGATTATGTTGAAGGAGCATAGCTTCGGGTTTGTGTATTTTTGGTTGTGTACTTGTTTGGGTATTTTAATGTGAAAGAAAAAACCCACAAATGTCTGTTTTGCAATTGAGTGTTTGTTTTTGTTTAAAATGGAAAACAGGGACTCAACAAGCCAATCTTATCATAATCAATATTCCTGATCATAAGTAAAGGCAGAAAACACTTCTGAGTGTTTTTGAGTTGTATTTGTTCCAGTTTGAATTGAGATCATTGCAAGGTTACTGCTGACATCAACACAGCACTGGAGGGTAAGGCTCTGAATTAAATCTGTGTGTTAGGCTGTCTGAAAGCTCCTGAAATGCTGTATTTCAGAACAGTTAAGGAAAAACTGGACAT
Source organism: Corvus kubaryi (assembly GCF_017639235.1). NCBI lineage: Eukaryota > Metazoa > Chordata > Aves > Passeriformes > Corvidae > Corvus > Corvus kubaryi. Next base: position 15,892,132 of record NW_024582059.1, on the reverse strand, counting down.
GGCATCATGGCAACAGCACAGCCCTGGTGGGTAGCTAGTAGTGCTGAGAAAAATGCTTCCATAGGGGCCATGCAACCAAGTCTTCAGAGATATGCTGAAATCCTGAGGCCCAAAGGAATTTTTGACAATATGCAATCTGCTATATGGAGTTTGCCTTAGGAGCTTAACATCCCCTTGGTTGCTATTCCAGCACAAGCTGGGCTGCCCCTGCCTGTTTGCAGCATTTCACATATTTCCTCAACATCATGTGATGTCCCTGTCTATAGCAAGGATCATCTTAAAATTTAGATGCCATGCACTCATTGGGACACTTACAAGTTCTTACAGTGATCCAGGTTGAGACCCAGAGGTCCCCTGGGACCTGTTTCTGTAGCAGAACAAACACACTCAAATCCTCATCTTCTCCTTCTCAAGCACCACCACTCCACTCTGTGCATCTTCTCGTGTCATTTCAGTGTGCTGAGTGAAGGGGCTCTAAAATCCTGAATCCAACAGGGTTCAGTGCAACAGCACATTGCAAATACACTTCCATTAGGAGTTATGGGCAATGCCTCCTTTTGCAATGTATTTACTTGGCTCTGTAAATATCCAGGGCAAAGAATAACCCTTGGCTAATAATACAGCCCAGTGATACAGTCAGTACACTCAAATTTTCTGACGAGAGGCTGGAGCAGTCTGATGCTGTGGAAAACCAGAAACCAGGCACCAGCTATGTCACTATGCAGAGCTGCTTGCTGGCACACAGTATCTTTCACCTAGCAGGCACCAGGAACTATTACAAAAAAAAATTATCAGGAAGACCCCAAGCTCTTTTTATCCCTGAAGAGACACATTATGCTTCAGATCCTTCAAGTCAAAATTTGCAGAGACCTTTCAGAGAGAATGACATATGCTAGAAGTCAATTTAAATGGTATTACCAAAATCTGAGGAGTTAAAAGCACATCCTGACATTGAATAATGTTTTAAAGTACTCAGGAGACTTTGCAGCTTCTTCTGTGTCACTAAATACCACCATTTCTGAACAAGCAAAGGATTCAGAAAGCTCCTTCAGAGTCTTGGTCAATTTGCTGTTTATTTACTGTAAGCCAGCTCCTCTTATGAGGAGGTTCCATGCCCGGTTAATAAACTCACAGTAACAACTGCAAGGTTATAAAGAGCTAAATCACCCCCTGTAGGATCTAGCCCCAAATTAATGTGATAAAAGACTGCACTGTGCCATGGGAAGGTTGAACACAAGCTGGGTTGCCTAGGAACTTCCAGGGCTGGAAGGACCCTGCCAGGCCACACAGGCAAATCCCCAGGGTGGCTCTGACAGGGATATTTTCTCCAGTATAGAGCAGATTGGAGCTTTGCCACTCACTTTAATAAGCCAAACTGGATTGTTTGGAAATTCCCTGAAAACCAGAGTAATAAGCTTTTAAAAATTATGGGAGGGTGATTTTTCTCAGAAGAAGTGAGAGTATTATCCTGTCTGCAGAAAGACCTACAAACAGGGAAGAAAAAAAAAAAGGAAAGAAGAAGAAAATCCAGAGATTTCCTCCTTCTCCAATAGACATGCTGTAAATACACTGTACCCCACCAGCACAATCAGCTGAGTATCTGTGCAACCCTTAACCCAAAAAACAAAACCACCCAACCAAAACTAACCCTTCTGGGCTGGGGGGATTCACATTTCTGGTGTCAGGGGAATTTTGACACGATCCTATCTTCACCTAAAGGCACATGCAGAGACACTAGAAACCTGGGTAAGCAATTCGAAAGTGTGCCTAACCAGCTGACGACTGGTTTTTTTTCTTATTTTATTCCTACATTATGGCTTGTTTTGATATTTTCCAGTGCTCAAAAAGACAAGGTTTGCCCATTATCAATAACCAGTAATACTAAAGACACTTTTCCCATAGCACCTCATCAGAGTGCAAGATTTGCCAACTGTGCCAGTTCCTTGTCTAACTGCCAAATCCAGTTTTTGGACAATCCTGGTGCAAGAAAGAGCAGCCCTTTATGCCAGTGGGGCTGATGTGGCTTTTTCCAGGTGGCTGCTCAGGAGTTCTTGTGTCTATTTCAGAAGCATCTGTTTCTGCTGGGTACCACCTCCTTCATGAAATGTGTAATACCATCAAGGCATGGGGGAGATGCTTTGATTTGAAACTTTATACTTCTTAATGTAGAACAACAAGATGATTAGGAAGATGGAGAGATTAATACTCAAAGGCAGCACCACCAGCAGATACATTTGCTCCCTGGAAACTGGAAGTTTTTCTACTGAGAATTTAAAAGAAGTTCATCTAAGTGGAGCCAAATGGGTGCAGTAACTGCACCGAAGCTGCTTGCTTGGAGCAAATTCAAAATAAAGAAATTGGAGGTCAAAATGAAATTAGTGCTAACAGTCCTAAGAGCTTTGCATGGTATTTTTCACATTTTGTTTTTCAGGTTAATTTTTTTCTGAGGCAGCTAGTCCCCCCTCCTACAATGACAGAGCTTCCTGCCTGTGAGTTGAAATGAAGAGACTTCTTGAAAACGTCTAATTGTTTTGGGGGCTTTTTTTTTCCCTTCCTAAGGTGGATCTGAGGGGATGTTAGGAAGAATGGCCCTGCAGTCACCAATCTGCTTGTGAAATGACAGCACCTGCTGTGAACTCTCAGCAAATTTAACCCCACTGAAATAACTCCTGACCAACAAAACAGGAAGAATAATACACAGATTTGTCATCCTTTGCCTCATGTACCAAAAATACTATTTTGTTGAAGTACACCATCTTCTCAGTCTGTAAAGAGCATGGTGTGGGTGCCTGGTACCAGATGCTTCACAACAGAAATTCTAAACAATGCCACCTCCCCTGCCAAGCCTGAAGGACACTGAAGTGAAGAGAGAAAAAAAACATCTCTAGAAAAGTCTAAGGCTGATACAATTGAGGATAATGACAGAGAGGAGCCACACAAAATGGAGAAAAGGAAATGGAATATCTGGTAATTACTAATAACTAACAGTTTCCTTTTGAGATTAATTAGCTGGGGAAAGCAATGGCTCTTGCAGGACAATGGGGCTGGACAATCCCCCAGCAAGAAGAAAGCCACTCTGTTTTTGTAAATGGCATTTTTCTATCTCAGTCCCTAGTATGACATAGTTCTGCTCCACAATTTCCCCCCATTATTTCTCCATTTTCCAGTGGATGGAGGCAGATTTATTCTCACTCTGTTTAGCTGTGTGACTTTCTGCTGCATGCAGATAGCCTTTTTATGGAAAAACAAAGGATAGATAGCTCTCCATGTGCTTTTTTTTTTTTTTTTCCTGCTGAATGACCTTTTTATTCACCAGTTCATCTCAGCAATCATATGAGGAACATGGGAGTTTTTCTGATCATTTGCTTTTTTTTAACCACACTTGGGCAAAGCTTCAGTTCTAGCCTATGAGAACTTCCGATAATACTCTCTAAATTAGCAGCTCTTTCAGGCTTTAGCTCTCAAGGGGACCAGCACATTTGCATTGGTGACAGCCAACTACTGCTCCAGGGTCACTCCAGTCACATTTCTTTTGCATCAAGTTGACACTCAAGGTCAAATGACATGTTAGCTTTGACACTGCAGTGATATTTGACTTCATCAGCCTCTCAAGGTCAGGCTGTTCTTGGCTGAGCAGCACAGTCAGAGGAGCCTGCTTGCCTCCCTCTGCTTGGGCTGTGAAATGATGGAGCAGTTACTTCTCCAGGAGGATAAATGGTAGGCAGAAGAGGAATGCTGGCTGAGACTCAAGTTCCCTTTTGCGCTGCTATTGCTGTAGTAGCATAACAAAATAATCACACCTTTCTTGCTCAGGTAGAAGGACTGAATGCTCACCAGTCTGTCCAGTTCATCATTAGGCTATGCTAGTACCCTCCTGTATTACAGATCACTACCTCCTTTTAGGACACATGCTGTTAAATTCTTAGGACAGAGTTCCCTCACGCCGTTAGAATCAAAAGCTCTGTTATCTTCTCTAATGGGAACGTGCAAACTAGTGAGTTACAGTCACTTCATTCATTCACCTGACCAGCCTGTGTCCCACACCCGTTCAGAGAAATCAAAAGCATTAATCCTCTCACATAAAAGCTGAGTTTTAATTGCTTGGTGATAAGTAACAAACCACCTTTACAGCTCCTGACAATCAAGCAGATTCTTAAATGGGCAGTGTCAGACGGGGGGTGGGGCTATGAGGCACTTGTGCACTTCTACAGCATTACACACGGGATGGAGAACCTCTGTTTGCTTTTGCAACATCTGGGAAAGCATCCTGGAGACAGACATGTAATTTAAAATCTAGAACCAAAACAGGCAAAGGAAGAATATTCACCGTGTTGAAGACACTGTGATTTGGACAAATGACATCCTTCCCACCCTATAAAACTACTGCAAGGATTAACCAGCACTTGGACATTAATGTCTGAGAACAGTCCTAAAAATGAGTTGCACTGCAGGCAGACTGAAAAACAGACAAAGTGACACATTCAGCTTACATAACACCATATAAAAAGAATACTTGCTACAATTCAAAACTAAAAAAAAAAAAAAAAAAAAAAAAAAAAAAAAATCGATCAGGATCTAAATGTCTTCTGGCTACTGCACAAACAGCCACCTCAGCATCTTCTGCAGCTTTAATTGCATTTTGGTTCAAAACCTTCAGTACAACTCAGTAAAAATAAATAAATAATAGCAGATGAACACGTCTGTCCCTTTGTAAACACAGGAGAAAACCATCTATACAACACCTTCAATAAAATATTTTGAAGCAAAATATGTGAAGAAATGTCATATAAAGAAACAAAGTCAAACCATGGCATTTTAAAACTGAACAAATTTCTGTTTGGCTGAAGTAATTTCTCTTTTTTCCATGCCTGAAACATTTGTTCTGCAATTTGAAAATGTCTCCATTGAATTTAATTCAGTGCCATCCTAGTTGCTACTTCTTTGTCATCTGGGTCTCCTTTTATTTGGTCCATCATACCAAAATAAACTTATGCAAGCCAAAATGCTCTGTTTCAATGCCATTAGTTTGTTGTTTTGCCCTCACTAAAGAATCTCCAGATCCAGCTTAGTCCTTTTCATTCTGATCTTTGAAAAGTCTTTCCTGTATCAGTACTCTAACCCAACATGCTGTTTTTAATAGGGTTTAGCAGTGAGTCATGTTGTACTAAGGTAACATAAACCTCTTTTCTTCCACTCCAAATGCTAGAACAGAATAGTAGTAAGTGACAAAACTTGACCATTAAAACCACTTGCAAGTAGTACAAAATAACTTCTCAAATTCTACTATCACATGCAATATTCCTCCTATCCTCTTTTCTACTCAGAATCTTCTGGAATAGCTGTTGATACCTGGGCAAGGAGAGTGTGAAATGTACTTTGACATACTTTGCATAGAGAAAACCCTCCTTCTTCCTTCCTGCTTGTTTGGCAGTTTCTCCTCAACTACTTGCACCTTCCCCTGTCTGAGTTGCAGGAATGGGAGTTTCTAAAATACTTTTTCTAGTCTCTATCACATTCCTTTTCTCCATCTCATACTTCAGAAAGTAGACCTGACTATGAGGAAGAAATTCCTTATTGTGAGGGTGACTAAGCACTGGAACAGGCTGCCCAGAGAGGTTGTGGAGTCTCCTTCCCTGAAAATATTCAAAACCCCTCTGGACACAATCCCAGGTCAGCTGCTCTAGGACATCGGACTAGATGTCCTACAGTGGTCCTTTGCAACGTTCGCCATCTGTGATTCTGTGACCTAACTCTCATCTTCTGTGGATTTCCTACTGTTGGACATAACCCACTAAGGAAATGCAGAATATGCATTTCAAATGCATTGAGCTGACACAGAACCCTCTGGTTATTTAATCCTAAAAAAGAATTCAGCAAGCAGTGGGATAAGATCTGCATATCTTATATGCTGAGGGAGACCCTGGCACTGGAGAAGTATGGGTTTGTTGACCCTTCCTCCAAACTTCCAAAAGTCAATTTGAATGAAATCGAACAGAAAGACATGGAAGAAGATTAAATAATTCCTCTCAGGGTAATGCGGCTGAACCAGTGGTAGAGTAAACACAGAGGTTTTGGGATAACTCTTAATCATAGCTATTGCATCTCCTGTTCCCTCATGGCAGCCACATGGATATGCTACCACAGAAGGGGGCAACTTCATCTACAACAATTCTTAGGATTTCAGTGATAGCATCAGATCATTATGAAATGGGTAACCCTAAGTCTGACAGTGACACTGCTCCCAGTGTACTCTGTAAGAAACAGATTTCTAACTCTATAATACAGGAAAAGGCTTATTCCTAATCATCAGCAGGAGATGAGGGTATATTTAGAATCCTCTTGTAAACAAAACCACAGATGGGGAGAATTATTTCCTTGCAGAAGAGGCTGCCCACACATTTTGTGCTCTCGGAATGGTTCAGTTTGTGTTAACTCCAGATGATCTGCTTTTCACCACTGCTCTAAGTAAATACTGCAATGTGCAGGAGCTCACTGCAGAGAGTGCAAAAAACAATGTGAAGGCAGCTTTGCCATTACATATTAACAAATAGCTCTTCAAGCATTAATCATACTGGTCTGGAGGAAAACATAAAAATCTTGACAGGGTTGCAGAAAAAGTGGAAGCTGTTCTGGTTTGAGCCTTTCCTAGGATTTCAGGATTCTCAGAGTCAATATTTAAATCCTTGGTCAGTTACATGCTCAAAGACAGCAATTATGACAGCTTAAAATAAAACAAATCAATCAATTAATCAATCAATAATTAATCCATGAATCTACAAATAGCCCCAGTAAACCATTCTTCTTTGGATCTAATTAGGTGGCAAAAACCTAGTTAGACAGTTATCAGTGAGATTAAAATGGGCTTACAGCTTCAGACCCTCTAGGACCTTGGGACCCCACAGTACTGACATAATGCTGAAAAGCCCCATCTTTCTCACAAACCACCTAAGCCCATCTCTAAATGACAGTGACATCCTGAAAGACCACAGTTTGGTTTGTGCTAGCTTACTTCTTTGTTATTTGTTTCCCCAAAGCAGCTAAACTTTCCTTGAATGAGGGCCTGAAACAAACATGTGAAGAAAGTGTTTAATTCACCTTTGAAAGAGAAAAGGTGTCTCTTGTTGTGTCCATCCGGTCACAGAAGAAGCAGAAAGGCAGGTGTACTGGGTACTTTATTCCTTGGGAACTTGTGTGCATTCTCCAAAGCCCTATTTCTTGCAACTAGGGTGAATACTGGAAAAGCAGAACCTTGGGGATGGCTTCTTGGGGAGGAGAAGAAGGATAAACAAACTCCTCTTGTGATTTTCATTGAACAATATCTTTTTATAGGATGAGGCATTGCAGCATGTTTGTTTTAAACTAAACATACTTGAAGTTCTGGGGCATATTAAAACCAATTAAAGTACCCATTTAAGAATGTGTATTTCTTTGGTCCAAACTGTTTATATTCAGGAAAAAAAATATTTCCTCTATCTGTTGATTAAACAGATTCTGAGAGGGTGAAGTGGCACACAAACAAAAATTCAAAGCTACTCCTTAAAATAGGAAAGCCTCAGCCTTGTCCGAGGCTTTCTGTGCATTTTAACAAGAAGCAACAGGAAATTACTATAACTAACAGACATAAGCCTGCAAAAAGTCTTGGAAGACAAGAGACCAAAGGTATTCACATGAGGAAACAACACAACAGGAGCAATCATACCATCTTATCAGAAATCTAAAGAAAATTCACATGTCTTCATCTGTTTCTGGAAAGATACCAAAAAGCCACTGTGATCTGGATTAAAAATCATGAAGCATTGTCATGAAACTAATTGTTTCTGATATGAATAAGTTAAGTAGGAATGTAATTAAAAATGTTCTGCTTTATTTCCCCTCAATATGTTGAGCACAGCTAGCTCTCAGTAGACAATCTGGAAAAGCAAAAAACTTAGGACCACTGTGAAATCAATAGTTTTTAATTTGTGTCACTTTACTTCAGCTTTTATCATCCAGGTGTAATTATTGTAACCACATGTTTAGTTGGAATTCATACTTTTACCTGCTGAGAATTGTAATATTTCCATTCTATAAGCATCTTGATGCTTGACACATGCTTTGAAATACTCTCTGTGAAGTGAAATATGAAGTAGATGACAACTTCAGACCCACATGACTGCTTGAGACCAGACTACATTTCCAACTGCATTTTGGGTGGGATATAATTTTAAATCCATAGCAAGGCTGCCACTGAATGAAATAATTGTCCCTTCAGTTTGGAGGATAGGAGATGACCCCTAGAGAGAGCATTCTCTGCAGAAGCTAAAAGCACCGTCCTGAAGGTACAGCAGAAAATGGGGTGATTATCTTACAGAATGAACATAACACCTAAAACAAAGGGCGTCTGAAGGCAGGTGAAACAGGAGCCTCAGACTTAACACTCTTAAGCCTCAGTGCAAAGTATGACCCATTTTGAGATAAAGGAATTCGAGACATTCTAAGTGAGGGTGATTTGCTCAGGCTGATTTCCCACATCCCAAGCCTCAGCCTACTCATCTCACAGCAGACATTCCTTGAAAAAACACCAGTCCATCACTGCCTTCAACCCACAAACTGTTCCATGCAGCCTCAGAGTGCCAAGAGGGTGCATTGGGCCAGATGCATTACAGTGTCCTTGCCCTGTTTCTTGCAGCCTCCTGTAAGTATCACCACAACCCCTGCCAGGAAGCACAGAAGGGCCACTCTGCACTCACACTGCAGGGACATCCACGTGCACTTGTTATTTTGAAGTAATTATGTTTATGAAGAAACAAAGTAAAGTCTATAGGCTATGGTGGCAAATGACAAGCCATGTGCTGGATGTTTTAAGGAATATGACAAGTTCTCCTAAGGGAAGAGACTTGCCAGAAGTTGGTCACCAAGCACAATACACTTTTATATGGTTAAGATTCTAACTTGGCAAGACTGAGTGGAAATTCGTGTCTGGCTTTGAAGTTGGTAGCAGGTGAAATATTCATGAGTCAAAAGGGCTCTTTACTTCAGAGCGAAGCTTTTTTGATGACATCCAAGCTAAGCAAAGTAAGTACAACAAAAAGTCAATGACTAAACACAGCTCAGCTGGGTTTAAACTCCTAACCCTGAACCACAGTCAAGACCATAAGATTTCCTTAAACTTTCTACTTAGACACGGAAACAGTAAGGTCCAGTGGTCCGGGATGTTGCCTTCCCTTAGAATAATTCTGCTGTTCCATAAACAACTTGTACCAGAATCAAGCATAAAACAACTCTCCAGCCAAGCAGGGTCTCAAAGCTTTAACTGATTATTCTGGAGGCTTGGATCTTATACTAATTTCAAAAGCCTCTTGAGGGAACCCACACATAACTTCTCTGAATTATTGTAATATTTGCAAAGACTGAGACACTCACTCAAATCTCAGGCTGTTTACATATTTTGAAAACCATAAGATCAAGTGCAAACTACCAACACTAGCTTGAGTCTGGGCCTAAATCCATGATTTTATTTGGATTTTTTAAAATAACCATGTGGCCTAAAATACTTGGTGAAAAACAGTTCTGTGTGAATCAAATGCATCTCAAGCTGATGGCCTAGTTCTTTTCTTAGCACCATTTTCTGCCGTGTTTCCCAGGGAAGAGCCATCCAAGATACACAAGCAGATGTTTTTTTCTGTATCAGAGAGTTGCTGAAAAAGCACACCAAGTCAGTCACAGAGGGTAGGGAACCCAGGCAGGTTCTCCTTGCTGCCACAAAGCAACCTTGCCACAGGGCTGGAACAGAAAGGTAAGGTTGGCAAGGTGACTGGCAAGCTGTTATAAAATCTTCTGTGAGGGAATTTACTCACAAAGAAATGGGCCCAGCATACTGAGAACTCCTTATGCCTATCAGGACAAGAAATGATAAAAAGAAAGGCAAAAGGGGCAGAGGAGGCAACAGACACTGACTGTGTGTGCCGGTGTTCAGGCTGATGGGCCGTGAAAAAATGCCCCCGTCTTTCCCTCTGGTACAGCCAGCAACTCTACAAGGCAGGCAGAGGGAAGGGAGAGGAAAAGAGAGGATCCATAGGCAAGGAAAATCAGACAGAGGGTAGCACAGCACTGACTCAGCTGTCAGCAGACATGCTATTCTTCCCACTGTCACATGGATCTTTCACTGTCAAAGGTTTTTTGGACAGGGACACTTGCAACACATGGCTGTTCATATGACCTCTCCCACCTGTGCACACTCTAAGAACTAGTTCATGGGATGATTCCAGTCTAATTATTTCTCTGCAGGACGTGCTACCTCCTTGCTTAAAACCATCATCTTTAGCAAAATTCTCTTTTCATCCTGGTCCGTTAAAACCTTTAAACCAGCACAGTAGTCTCCTATAAATACACTGCTCAAACTTCCTGTATAGATTTTAATGTTGTTTTATAGATGCTTGAATGTTTCTTGTGCTGTATTTAGCAATTCCTCTGGTTTTTCATAGTCCTTGCAGAAAAAACCCCGACAACTCTACTCCCTTACAACAGCAGAGTTCAAAAGAAATTAATAATATCCCTATGACCACAGTAGTGTTTGGGACTGTTTGGAGTAAATTCCATTCAGTCCACCCCCACAGTTTCTTATGGAAGCCTACTGAGGTCCACAGCTGTTAAATACATGTTTAACACAAAAAAAACCCCCTTTGGTGTCTTCACTTCCTGCTCTTGCTGTCATAGTTTCAACTTCCTCTTTCCATTTTTTTTCCTGATCCCTTTAAACAAGACTGAGCTTTTTAATCACTCACTGTAAAGGACTGATTTTATTTTCAGCTTGTTTTATGGTGCAGGTGTTATTCTGTTTGGGCAGGCAGTGAGCTAACGTTGCATTGCAGCTGGGGCTCTTCTTTCCTGTCTCTGGGGCGGAACTGTCACTTGACTTTGTTCTTGAGCCCGTCCTTCTAGGTACTACATGTAATTCAAAAGAGCGAGCTAAATTTAGCTAATTCTTCAAATTTAAAGCCAAAAGAGCAAAGAAAAGGTCTTGATTTGCACTGTCACCATTTTGGATCCCTCAATGTATCTCTTGAAGCAGGACAAGGCAACAGAGTCTACCCAAGGCTTCTATTGTGCTATCACTTATGAACTTGATATTATAAGAGGAGGGTTGAGGAGCTTTAATCACTTTAATAACTCTGCCTAGCATGGCAAGCAACTGCAGCTGTGCAGAAACTGTAGAGCTGCATCTTTCCCCTGGTTTCCCTAGGAAAACAGTACTTCTGTTTATAAACGAAGACCGAACACCATTAAGCTGATCTTCAGAAGTAATCCGCTCCTGACACTCCCCTGTTGTTATGTCTCCCTATTCAGTGCAAACAGGACTCTGCCAGCCATATGCCATTATTAGCATAACTTGTATCAGAAAACTGACTGTGGTAAATGGCCATAACATGGTCATGGGAGCTTTGTGTGGATCCTCTCTCCAACCTCACAACACACTGGCTCTGCACTACCATTTTTTTCCTGCACTGCCCTTTACCACCCAGGTATCTTCACTGTGTCTCACTGTGTACTCAAGTCTGTGTCACACTATTGAACAAATTATCCCACCATGCAAATGGAAGCCCAGAGAAACTTGAAAGCCACCTTGAATCCCAGAGCTGGCTAATGGGCTGCACGTGCTGAAAAGCAAGCATTTCAATTAATCTGACACTCCTGTAGTTACGATGCGCTAATTTTCGAACTGCCATGTTAAAACACAGACAATTTACTGCTGCAGGGCAAGGCCTGCTACAAAATTTAAGAGAAAACTAAGTTCTAAGGCAGGAAAAGATACAAGAGCCCAACTTTATCCCTAGCTTTGACGAGATAGTGTCTCAAGTCCCAGAGGCATTGTGCCTGGCTCGAGGTCCAGAATGAGCTTGTGGCATAATCAGAAGCTAAACCCACACATCTCACGTGTCATTTCTACTGGTGTAGAAAACACAAAACCGAAATAGGAACTCAGAACGGAATGATCTTCTCAGCTATGGCTTTGCAGAAACAAGCCATCCCTTGAGAGAATTTGCCTCACATGTAAGAGTGTTAAATAACTGCCTAAGCAAAGAACAAGTAATCTTCTGTGAATTCATTCCGAAAGGCTGTGTTCCCATGGGGAACCTTTGATGTCTAATAAGACAAGATTTCATACCACAACTTCTCCTTGTGGATTGATTCTTGCCTCTTCAATTGCCTTAGTCATGCAGAAGCTGAATTTCCTTCAGCCCTCTGTTGTACAAATTTGTAAATCAACAGTGACAGCAGGGTGAGGAGAAGGATCACAGACATATAATAAGCATGTAAAAAAAAAAAACCGTCTCATTTCCCTAGAAAAACAGACTGAAAGGAAATCACCAATACTGCTGATACATAAAACATGTTCAAGTTTCCATGATAGTTCCAGCCCAAGCACAGCAAGTTTTTGAAAACTTTTTCCTTATTATAGAGACCAGCCTGAAATCCTGAAAGCAATCAACCTAAACAATTGGACCACCCAGAAAACATTAGGGAAACTTATTTCATTGAGTGATCAGGGCAAAGTCTTTCAGAAATACTGAACAACAGGCAGAGGAAGTAATAATATTGCATATACTTTCCTGCATTTTTATGCCTAGAGATAAGACCTAACAGGAAAAAGGTAACTTCATCTGCATCTAATCAATATTTTCCCCCAAACTGAACTACAACTAGCCCTGAAGATAACTTGACAATCATTTTTACTAATATAGGGAATACAACAAGAAAACTGGAAAGCCAATGTGTGAATAGAGATAACCTATCTCCTCTCAGTATAGATTTTTCTGATACAAAATCATTTCTTTAGTGCTGTAACTAACATTCATGGTCTGTGGCTGTTGTCCCAGGAGCTGGGCATAATGTCAGAGCAGTGTATATGAGAAAGATCTTAACAAGTAAAAGGAGAGCTCTTGAGGCTCTTGGCCAGGTCAGCCTGCAAACTCTTAAAGGGTCTCAGTACAAGCAGGTGTTAGATTCCATTATAAATTCACTTTCGTTAGGCCAAATGCTCAGACAGGGCAACACACAACCACCACATTGACTTCAAAGGAAGCTGGCAAGTTCTCATCATCTGTCATCATCTGTCCCAAGAGGCTGTTTTACTGTTTTGGAGCAAGGGAGCATTCATGGATTCATGAACACACTGCTTTGTAGTCCCAGAACGGAATCAGAACTGACACGTAGATGAGGGCTGGGTAAAAGCAGTGACTGAATGTGTACCACACAAGGCAGCTCTCTCTTTAATTATGAAGAAAGCATCAATCAGTACTTTTCTGGGGCAGTGGCTGCGAGAAGTTCCTTTTCTCTACTGCCACATCATTATCTTTCAACACCTCCCAAGCTTCCCTGCACTGTTTACAGGAGTGATCTCTGAACTGTGCTGTGAGTGACCAATGCCAACGATTTACAAACCCATCAAGTGGAGAACAAAGCCCTTTAGAGCACGCTAAGCCCACCTTATGTCAGTCAGGCCAGGCTCCTGCTGTTCAATAAAGGCCAGATACTAAGACCTGCTGAGCACCTTCTGTTCAACTTAGCACAAGACTCAAATGCTTGCCAGCTTTCAGGATTTAGCCCCGAGCTAAACTCTATTTTTGTATCCTCGTTAGCACAGGAACTTTCTATCTTTCATGCCAGCAATGCTTTTCATGAGGCTAAGCCCAGAGACACTGAATGCTGGCTGATTTAGGAAGAAAGGTTATTTTTTCTTTCTTGTAATTTCTATCAAAATGTTCCTCCTTTTAGAAAATGGAATAATCTATTCAAGTGGATTTCATCATCTGGAAAATCTAACAAGTTTTTCATCTGGCAAAGACCAGCCTTGGTCTCTGCACCAGAGTCAACCCCTGCAGTTTTGCCCCTGCTAAGCTCATGCCATCTCTTGCTGGGCCTGCTCCCTGTGTGCGACGTGTGTAACACCACAGTGTCCCTCAGCTGAACTGCTAGGGATAATCATTGCAGGCTATAGTAGGATAGACTGACTGTACTAATCAGTGCCTTGATTTCAGGATGAGATTCAGGACAGAATATGCTCTATGCAGTTGCTGTTTTTAATAGGTTGAAAAGTAGTATATATATAAAATAACATGTAACGTCATCTTTCTATGCATTTTTGTCCCGTGAGAGCAATTCCATGGAGTAAAGATAACACAATAGCTTTATGCAACAACTTTCACCAACAGCCAGGCTCCTGTCCCTATCCTTTGGAGCATTTGTGTATGCTGTAGTTCAATAGCCATGGCAAAACTGTACCAAACAAGCTTCAGCTTTGACCTGAGCTAACAAGATGAGAGTCCACCTTCAAATTGCTGGTCTCTATTCAACAGATGGCTTTCCACTTTATGCAGTGTGATTTTAATGACCAAAGAGAGAAATCTCATGTGAACCTGGAAAATGTCAGCTAAAATCAAGTAATGCAGACTTTTTCTCCTCTTACAAAATCTCTAATTTTTCACTGTCTGGCTAAGATTCCATGTCACCCACTGATAACAAATTATGTGTTTCTCCGTTTCAGCACTTAAAATGCAGGTGTCTTTCCATCACATTTACAACCTCAGATTGGCACTTGAGGACATGGTTCAGAGGTGCACATAGTGGTGGTAGGTTGATGTTGGACTCTAAGAGCTTAGAGGTCTTTTTCAACCTTAACAATCCTGTTCTTACACAAATCTCCTTCAGAGCCATCCGTGTTTTTGACTGCAGGTGCACAAAGGAAATGATCTCTCTCTTGAGGGCTTCTGTGAAAAGGAAAACATGGCCAGGCAGCACCATGAGAAAACAGACCAACTACTCCTGCCTTTTATCTTATTACAAAGGAGGTTTTAGGAAACCAACAGTGTTTAACAAACCCTCACTACTCAGCCTCGAATCTACAACTCACAGTGACATGTGTCACAGAGCTCAGAAATCTGGGATCTATCATTTCATTTGTTTAAGAACCCCAGGGAAAAAGGAAAAAGCCTCCAGGAGCAGCAGCCAACTGTGACAGAAGAAACCCTGGCTTCCTTCAGGATGAGCCAGTCCTCCCACTCACTCTCATTTAAGCAGCAACATATCAATTACAGCATAAATTAATTGCCCAGTTGGGTTAGAAGGTTATTAAGCACTGAGAAGCAGTCCAGCCTGTAAAGCTGAGAGAGACAGAAGACAGAGGCAAAATTGCACAGGGAACTTGGGCTGGGTTGGATCTTCAATCCTGCAAAACTCCCCAAATGAAAAGATGTCTTTCCCAAGTCTTACACTTCAACTTTCAGTTTGAAGTAGCATCACAAATCAGCACCAGGTTCTCACCTGCTAGAACTACTTCAGGCTTGACAATAATGCTTGAGTTAGGCCTAAGAAATACATGCCTGACAGGCAATGCTCTGTCAAATGTTCCCTGACCTGGAAGATTTCAGACTCTCACCTCAGTTTGAAGTACTCAAAGTGCACAAATCTGTCTAAAGGCTCTGTGCAGATCAAACTGAACAAACTGGATGAATGGCCATTCAAAATACAAAACCAAAGAAAACCTTGGTTGCTGTTTGGAAGATAGAAACCTAAAATTAGATTACAAACTTCTGTTTGTGAATCCAATTGCTGAAAGTTTTGGGAAGCACAGAAGATAACACCTAATGTGAAAAGGATTCATCATACATAGAGAGTTCCAAAACCTTGGCAGAAAATACAAGCCTGTGCAGCTGCAGAGGAAGATGGGGTTAGAATTGGAAATTAAGGCAGATACTCAACGAAGAAAACAAAAAATTATCAGACTCTCCATCAGGCACACTTTCCTGCTTAATTCCTCTCTGTGGCTTGTTGGAAAAACAAAAAAGTCTCTAACATCATCTTTATTAATATCTTATTTTAGAGATGTTAAAATTAAGCCAGGGCATATGCAGTTGGTAAAAAGTAACACAAAGTCATTGCACAGAAATTAAGAAATCAAGTGCAGCCTTCTGACAGCTGCAACTATCTCAGGGAACTGAGAGATATCAGGCATTTGAAACAGCATTAAGAAATTACTCTCCTGTGAGGGGTGATACTTACACAACCTATTAGAGAGATCAGAGCAGCAGGAAGCTTCCTTTGATGTCAGTGGTGGTTGTCAAATCACTGCACTTCTGAAGACAACTCACTGTGATGCTTTGACCTCTGGTGATCTTCTCAAGTGGCCTGTTTGGTTAAAAGTTGTCAATTTGGAAAGGGAGTTCCACAGCTGAGTAGCTGTTAGGATTTTTAGTAGAAACCCTCACATTGCAAGACTATTGGCCATGAAAGAAAAACCCACATTGATTTTTTCAGGTACTATTGAGTCTAAAATAAGAGACACAATATTATCATAGTACTGTAGCAGATGACTTGATATTTGAGCAACAGAGGTACTTCTGCCTTCACCAAATAATCATATATTTCACAATGTTGGTCATAATGAGAGGTTACAAGACCTTTCAAGAGATTAATTTTCCAAGTAGTTCAGACAAACTTAGTGCTGGCCCAGCTCTTTCCTCCCTTTTCTTTGGTAAGTGGGAGTTTTCTGTGAATAATGTCACTCTCTGATTCATGAGATTGGGAATTGTCTCTTGGTAAAGAGGTTATGTGTGAAGTCAGGAACCATGGATTGGATCAAAAGGAAACATGTTCATTTTAGGGAGTCTAAATCTGGCTTTTTGTTATTAGCCATCAGAAAGCAGAAAGGCTGGGTCATGCTCTCCAACTTCTGTCAAGCCAACACCAAATATTACAAGTGAATATATAATGAAGTTATCAGAGGAGTAAAACCCTGCAAATTTATAGAGATATTTTCACAAGTGTCACATTTACATTGAAACTTTACATCCTTATCACATTTGGAGAGCAGGAAATAGAGATGTATTCAATTCAGATTTTTAGGAAAAAAACTCCAAATAAACAGAAATGCTGATTATGGAGTAAAACCACCAGTTTGAAATGAATCCAAGAGCCAGTAGTGTATTTAAAAGCTGGTCCTACAAATCCACCCAGCTGACTGGACCTTTCCAACACTGCATGTTCCCTCTTAGTCACTGTGTTTATCCTCAGTCTTAAGAGACTGCCCATACAGGTTTTCTGTGCAGGATCCTGGAAGATTATTGCAATGTGAGACAGCAGATCTCCAAAATCACAGCTAGTTTGGGTGACAGCTCACAAACAAGAACTAGTGAACTGTCACTCAAACTACCAAGAGCCAGGTCAAACATCAACAGGAGAACATGACACATGGAATTCACCGCAGAAGATGACGGTAGGTACTAAAAGCTGACCTAAGTTCAAAAGGAAACCAACCAATTTCATGGAAGAAAGATCCATCTCTAGGTGAGAAAATGCTGCATACTGAAAATCAAAGGGCTGAAAAAAGTTGGGACAAGTCTCACCTGAGGATGCCCCATTTTGATCTCTCCCTATGTGTTTATATTTTGACCAATAAATTGGTTAATGGTGTTAAGGAAACTTTCCTGTCTGACCACTCAGGAGCTGCTCTGTCAGTCACACTCCCCCTGCCCAAGGCTGTCACTGCCCCTTGGCAGAGGGGGGGTTCCTGGGACCTGATGGGTGCCCCGCTTGAGTCTCCACACACCCCACACTCACACAGTCAGGCAGGTTATAGCAGAGTCCCAGATGTCTGCATCCTTCACCCAATTTAATTGTGCTGCAGTAACAGCTGAACAGAAGCAGCTGCAGCTGGTACCTCTGAGGAGGGACCCAGAAAAAAAGGAATCCCTGGGCTTTTGTACCCTCACAGTCTAAACGTGACCATAGTCTGGGGTCTTCCTTTGTTGTACAAAGGGTTGGTGGCAGGTCACAGCCCCTTGCCTGAGGCTCCAGCCATTCCCCCAACCTGGGAACAACCTGCAATTGCTCACTGAGCCACCTGCACGAAATGTATTCCTCAACAGTGGACAGGTTGCAGACTCAAAGCCATCTGGGTCTGACCATGAATGGATAGAGACCATCTCGATCAGATGTATTTTATACTGTATACCCATAACGTGTGGTCTGTTCACCACAGCTATTCTTGTCTGCACATACAACTCTTTCCCATGCCTCCTTAAAACTAATGAAGATCCATGGAAAACAAAAGAGTGGCTTGGACATATGCAAACACCCCAACTTACTCACAGAAGAAAAGGACTGTGGCAAAGCTTCCCATGTCACCACACGGATGTGACTTGAAGTAAGAGGAAAGCCACATTTACATGCTGCCAAGGTTCTGGGTTATACAAACATCATAAAGCCAAAGTGCACATTTTCCTGGTGTTCCTGAGAACACAGAAAGATAGAATCCTGAAAGGCCATTTTCATGGTTCATGCATTCCCTGGCAGGCTGGCTGCAGCAGCCCCATGAGCAGGACGGCTGTGATTTTTCTCATATGGAAAGTGTGTATGTGTGTAATAGCTTTCCTACCAAAAACCTTTTGGAAAGTTACTAGTGAAAGGAACGATTACATTTCTTTTCACAGCCCACAGAGAGCAAGAAGGAGGAGTCAACAGACCTCATTGCCATAGAATCAGCATAAAAACAATTTGGAAGTAGTTTTCTTAAACTTTAACAGCAGATACGTTTCATACAACATTTAGTATAATCACCCCAAACTCTGTGTGCAATAATATAGACTCAGAACATCTAGAGGGGAAAAAAGGGGCTTGAGGTGTCAGACCAGTTGGAGAAGGCAAATTCCAATCATGAAAGCATGAAGGACATTGAAAATATTAGGAAAAATAACATTCAAACCCCCCCTTACAAATCACCTGTGTTAGACATAGATATCAGATGTTACAAAAAAAGAATTGTAGCCTGAGTACTGCCACAAAAGTTTGTGACCTGAATGTTTAATCTTTATTCACTCCCTCTCTCCAGGCACTCAAGCTACAAAGATAACAGCTAAGGTAGCAATCAGACCATAGGTCCTGCAACTCCTGCAGATGCAGCTACATCCCAGGAGGGATGTCCTAATTTTATTCAGAATGTGAAGGGTGGAAGTAGAAACCTGTACTGTGGCAGTATAAATCTGAACATAAACCCTCAATACTTTGCTTTCAGACTTAAGAGCTGAAAATTAATCCTAGCATTAATTGATGTATCAGCTGAAATGAACGTAGCAGGAAGAAATCTCAGTTACAGAAAGAGCTCTATAAACTATGGTATGTGGTAAAGAGCAGCTGAAGTCAAAGTAGGCAGTCTTTTGTGTTAAAAGCCTGGTCCCTGGGCTGCTCCCCTAACTGTTACCCTGAGGGGAAGCATTGCAGCCTTGCTTTGGATTTTACCAGTCACCAGCTTCCTGCAAGTCCTGGACACAGACTGGTTCTTCATGAGGACTTTGATATGGACTATTAAGCATTCACCTTTGTCTCTCTCCATGAAGAGGATCATAGCAATACTCTCTAGGATAAGAATATAAACTTGTGGCAAGTATTTGCCACATTCCTAGTTATTTCACATTCATGCTCCTATGTGTATCTCCTGTACATTTCCCTTTCTCTTGTAATTCAGCTGCCTCTCTTCCTGTTTCCCCACTTTCTCCCCTGCTCCAGTCTGATGAACTTTTAACACAAACAACCTCTCAGAACTCCATCCATTCTCCCCTCTCTCCCCCTTGTTAATAGGCTGGATGGAAAATTGCAAAGTTTAGGATTTCTTCCTCTCTTCCCTTCACCTCAGCCACGTCCAGACCTCAGTTTGTTTGCATGTTACTGCTCTAATCTTCAAGGAAGATTTTAACACTAAAATCTTTGCCCATCCGTTCAGAAACCCACTTGTTTCTTGCAACAATTTAGGATACTGTCACAACCACTGAAGGTGGCACATCACATTATTTTAGATGAAGAAAGAGGATTTGCCAACCCTGTGTCAGATTGGTGATGCTCCCAGTCTGCTGACCCTGTAGTCTAATCATATCTGTCAGAGGAATAACCCACCCAAACTAAGAAAGAACAACTGGATCCCTCTCAGGCTCAATTTCTCTGTCACCAGAAACCTAAGAGCACAACTCCTTTACATATTCCTATAGTACTTAATGCGTTGTAACTAGGGATTGTCTCATCAACTGTATAAATGTGCAATTCCCTAACTCCTGCTATGCAATAAGCATCTGTTCTCTTGAATTGTTAAGATTAAAACCTTGCTCTTCCTCCTGGCTGCTCGCAACAAAGTCGACCTCATCCGTGCTGGAATTCTTGCTTCCAACATCTGCTAGTTGGCACCGGCTCGAATTTAATCTCATCTGCTATGACACTTCAGATCTTTGCAGCTCTGGGAGGTCCTGCCAACGCATTGCAAACTTTTCTAGTTTTTGCTAACATATCCTTGTTTGCCTCCTGCAAATTCTGCCTCCTTGCTGTTGGCCTCTTCTGTTTATCAGCGTACTGGTAGATAAAACAGTTTATTGTTTTGACTTCTCCTCCTAACTTTGATAGCTCATATCAAAGGAAAAAAATACTTAGAATTTGAATTTCCTTCCCACTGCAACAGCAGAACACAAACAGGAAATCTGTGACATGTGGAAAGACAAACCAGACATGTAAAAGATGCTGCTTATGGGCAGGAAACCAATAACTAACCAGAAGTGCCTTCAATGGTTCAATAAAAGAGCAGGCAACATAAGACTTTTACTCAAGAATATGCCAGACTAATCAAGAATAAACAAGTTTTTTAGTGTTTTATTTTCAAATAGCTTTGTTACTCTCGTAGCTTTTGTACTGTTCTTTGCTTATCTTACATTTAAAGAAAGCTCAAATCCTGTCTTTTGTCTGTGTGACACTGACCTCATGAAACCTGACCTAGGGATCTCAGGTAATTCCTGTAACACTCAATGCTTCATAAGTGTAAACTAGAAGCAAAATTAAGTTGTTTTAGTAGCAGGACTTTCCCATTACTTTCTTAAGGTGAACAATCAGAATCATGAAGTCTGTTTTTTCCTTATTAATCACCCAATAACCATTTTCTAAAATACACCACTTAAAAGTGGTTGTTACCAGGCCTCCAGCATAAACCAGTAAGAAAACAGGTCATTTGGGATCTGCAGTTTTGTAATATCAGTGCAATATGAACTGCACTGTTCTTGTCCACATGGAAAGAGTGGCATAGCCTCTATCTAGACTCCAGCAGCTTTTTGCATTTCTTGTTGGCTAGGAAGACAGGATTTAGAGAGGAATGGGCTTTGGATGGCATCTTAATGCTTAAAATTAGGGAAAAGTTCAGCCCAAGTAGGATCTTTATGAAAGCCTGGTGTGGTGATATTTGCAGAAGTAATATTCACAGGGAGGTACCTGCCTGAGTACCATTCTAAAAAGTAAACACATTTCCCCCGACTCCCCAGTGTGACAACAGTATCTTAGTTTGACAGGATTACCCTCATTTCTCACATACTATTTCTAAAGGACACGCAGTGGTAGCTCAAGAAACAAGAGCAAGGAAAAATTGCTTTAAAGCAGCAGAGACAGTAATCTTACATGAGCCCTCAGAAATCTCAGTGGATGCTCTGACAGCCATTTAAAGTTGGTGCTTTCAGCACAGATGCTGTTATCTACCACTGAGCCATGATATCAGAGCCTTCTCTATTTTGTGTCCAAAGCAGAGTGTTGAGTTGCTGTGGAAAGCAAAGCCATTGCTCCTGAGGGCTGGAGAAAGCAATCATATCAAGGCAGGCTACAGTGGCTTTCAAAAATAACTGGAAATCCTAAGGACAACAAGCTAAATTCAGCAGCAGTGGATCCTCTTACCACAAGGAAACCATTGACTGCCTCATGCAGCTCTGAGCACACTTGGCTCTCTAGTACAGTTCTGGAAAGGATGCACACTCCAGCCCAAACTCACCCATGGCTCCCACTGGAAGCTGTACAGATGGCATATCTTGTTAGCAGTTAGCATCCATTTTGACCTGAAGACAATGGCAGCATGTACATTATGCAGTCCACCTAGAGCACAAACTGTGTTCAAGAAGATATCAAAGACATCAAAACTTTTTTCACCATCGTATTGTCTTGGTTTGGTCTTTCATACTGCACACTCTCTCAAGTACTGAGTGAAAAGCTTCAAAAGATGTAATGTTGTTTTATCCTGTGCCAAGACTGAGTTCTGTAGGAGCGCTAACTATAGTTTAGCAACAGCTCTGCCTGAACAAATAGCATTTTCTATATTCACACCTTCAGACTTCCTTCTTTTTCAGCTTCCAGTTCTGTGCAGTGCTATTATGGAAACAGCAGTTCTGCTGCCTGGGGCTGTGGGACAGGTGGCTACACTTCCATTACAGGATCTCTGCCTCCCCGGAGTCCTTCAGTTTCAGGCTCCAATGGCTCTTCCTGTACCTGGTGATCACCACGATACAAAAACTCAGCTGAAGTTTGCAGCCTTCTTTGTCAGCAGCACACAAAGGCAGTTATCAAATGAAACATCATACCTAGGACTCCAAGCCTTGAACCTAACAGAATATTTACCAGAAAATGAACATTTTAAAGAGAGCAGTCTAGCAGTGATCATGACTAGGCATTTACAAGATAAATAGGAAAAATATATCTGAAAATTTTAGGTGTCATTATGCCCCCTTTGTGAATTCCTAACTCAGGTGTACATCCTGCTTATTGGCCATAAAGGCTGGAGTAACTAACTCAGGAAAAAACCACCTTCCTATTCCACACACACCATGCCATACATGATCCTGTATGACCTGTGATTGCCACTATGATTGTTTCTTCATGCTGCAATTTAATTTTCAATGCCTTTTCTTGCCTATCTGCTGATGGAGTCCATACAAAGGATGACAATCCAACCTTTTCTTCTTCCTGCTGTAGAGACACACATCTACATTTTCTTTGTGGTCGTTTTGGTCATCTCTGATAACAGTTCCCCAGGACTAAAAATATGCACTCTGCTGTACAGAGCTATACAGAACTCATAGGCCAGCTGCCCTTGCTTCCTCTGCAGAGGTTCTGAAGAGAACAAATGCATAAACTGCAAGAATTCTGCTGATGAGTTGGCAAGGGCCAAATTACTGTGCTGGATATGGATTCACAAGTCCAGACCTGTCAATGCACCTGTTCTTTTGCTTTCACTGAGTGAGGGTATGGTGGAATCAACATACAGCTGGCTCCCCAAGTTTGAGAAACAAAATAAAACCCAATCCCAGCTTCTGACGGCAGTGTTTTACAGAACTTCAGCCAATTCAAAACCAAATAGCATTTCCATATCTGTTGCAATGTACATTGCTTTGCAGTTCACAAGATTAAGGCTTCATTTTAAGGGTCTTTACTCTCAAAGGCTTAAAATCCTTCTGACCCGCAGATGTCTGTTATGCCATCTGTCCGTTCTGATTTTCTTCAACAAATGTGGAGTGACAAAGCCCACAAGCAATAAGGCTTATAATATAAGCTCAGGTAACAATAGTTTCAGAAGTACCTCCTCTTCCTTTTTTCAAACTAAGAACCCCATAAAAACTTCTGTTCTAAAATCCTTTCCTTATGAGAACAGAGCCACAGACACACACTCAGACTTTCAAAAGCTTTCAACAAATACTCTGTTAATACTAAAAATCCACTTTTAATAATGTGTTTTTAAATGCTTGTCCTATGGACAGACTGCTTCAGAAGTCCATTTAATGTATCACACCGTAATTAGCACACTGCAGATTGGTAACAGACTGTGGAAAGCAGATGTTTCTCTGTTATGATCTTTACAGACGCATCACAGCCAAAAGCTTTCCAAGTGACTCACATTTTCGCAGATGTCATGCTCCTTGTGTTGTGCCTGGAAATGAAGGCAAAACACTGATGACCCCTGGCAGACTTTTGCCTCTCCCACCCACACCCTTGGGCGTGTCCAGGGAGAGGAAGATAATCCAGAAGCCATATGCAGAATGGAAAAGTTCCTCTTCAGGGCCAAATTGCCATTGATTTGTGTGACAAGGCCACATTTCAGGCCTTGACTTCTGCTTATGGCACAAACTTCCATTTTCTTCAAGAGATGAAGACTATCTTTTCTACCTCATCTTCCTACCTGCGAAATGTAAAAATCAGTCAAACTTGCAGGTTTCAAGGCAAAGGGATCCAGGATGCTCTTTATATAGGCTGCTGTGTAATTATTGGTGCTACTTTGATCTGGCAATGCTTGTAAATGGACAGCTTTTATTCCGAGCCCAGGAAGCCTCAGGACCCTTAGAAGTGCCCCTACACTACACAAACACTTGCAGTCTTAATATCTCTCTTCCAGTAACATTACAAAGGAAACCCAGAGTAAAACACCACCAAGCACTTGGAAGATAATTTATCCCCAAGGAAGCTATGAAGCCTTGGATGTCACAGGAATCACATCCTGCCTCAAGTTAACTGCTTATGCTTATAATACTCATTGCACTGATACCAGGACTCTGCCTCACCCACTACTGTCACTTCATCTTGTGAATTCTGCAAGTGACAGATAACTTGGATGTTGTCTGGGAAATGAATTTTGAACATTTTTCTACTTAGCTTGAGAAGGCAATCCTTGCCTGGACATTTAATTAAGAAGTAGTGAAAACTTAACAGGGTTAATAGAACCCTTTCATTAATTCAACATGTAGCATAATGCAATCGTAAAGTATAATTTAACTGTTATTTAACTGAGATAGCTGTTATTTAACTGCGTTAGATACACATTTTTTTCTGAAACATTTTCCTGAAACATTTTCCAAAAAAAGTAAAATTTGGAGATTTACTGTTATTTCACACTGTGAATGCACAGTTACAGTGAAGATTTAAGAAGATAATGAACAAAACATATGAAAAATAATTTAAAGATGTGCTTTCAAAGTGCAAATGCCGGTCACTTATTTCCTTTTACCCAGCTGAAATAAGCCTCAATTTCAAAGATGCTAGCAACAAAATCCCTGTTGGCATCAAGAAAGTATGAAAAGAGCTTAGTAGAAACCTCAAGATCTGATAATATGATTCTTCCTGAAGTGGAGAGAGGCAAAGAATTATTCCTATTTTTTTTTTTTAATGTTGTGTCAATATATATTCTGATGCTTTTATTACTGTGTCTGAATTGGAGATCAGTTTAACACAGCTGGTCCCCAGTTGCTAATACATGCTAAAAAAAAGAAAATCAAAATCTCATTTCTCCCTAGCCAAGATCCAACTCAGTTTTAGAAAACTTAAGAGCTGGAGTGTCCAAGTAAAACTTCTTCCGGAAAAGTGACCAAAACAAAATGTGGGACCATCCACTTCTCTGATGTAGGATTTCTATTTATGGTATATTTTGGAGTTTTTTTCCAATGTGGACTTAAATTACTGAAAATATTTGAGAAATTTTACATTTCAGTCTTCACCATTACAGGTTTGTTTTTTTCCCCCTACCATGTGAAGACTTCCTCTGCTTGCTCCATTTCGTCTTATTTTAACTGTGCCAAATGGAGGAATCTGAGGCACAGGAGTTTAAGTGAAAGGGCTGCAGGCAGGCAGCACTTCTGCCCTTAGACACCTGTTGCTATCTGTGAGGACAGACACTGGCCAAGGGGAACCTTTGTCAGAAGATGGTGTCTCAAAGCATTCTGGAAACTGGGCTGGAAAGCAACAGCAGTTGGAAATTTCCATGTGGCAGGTTGGAAAGCTCAGTCAAGATACATCTGTTGTCAAGCAAGCAAGCAAGCTGGTAAAACTGCAAACTGATAGTTAAGTAGCTCCTAGGGTGACACATATCCTCTTTTCCAGGCTTTCAGTGCTGCTGAATTCAATTTCTGTAGCACTATCACATCAACAGCGTTTTTAGGATTGATCAATTCATCTTCTCACCTACCATGAAGCTTCTGGATCAGGAAGATCAGTGAGTTCTGTATTAGGATAATTCACATGAATAGTTCTACCATGAGTAACAGGAAAAGGTAGCATATAGTGCTAATTATAGACTTAAGTTCTTTGCTGAACTGGGGCCAAAGCCTTCTAAAGCATTTTAACCTCCAGAGAGACAGAAATCAGAGCTTTGAGCTTTTACTCTTGAGCATTATATTGTATTGCAAAGTTCTGTTTCCAGATCCCTTCCTTCTGAATTTAAGCCAAAAACCAGACACAGTCTTGCCCAGAAAATAGCAGTGTTTATTACTTGTCCAAAGTTTTCCTCCATCTTGTGCCATTTCATATCTTTCCTTTAGTTTATACGACATTCTGACATCAGAAGACCACTCCCATTTCCTTAATGGAAAAAAGTAGGAAACCAACACCCTCGTGCCAGTGCCCACATCAACAACTCATGCACAACTTGGCATCTACCTCAAGCCAACTATAAATGTTTTCTAGTGTTTTTTTTTTTTTACAGAAGTATTGGCTCACCACTTCAGTAACAGTACTCTCTTCTGGCAGTGTACAGGATCAGCCCCTTACCATGTCCATTTACACCAGAGACACCTGTGTGGAGCTATAGAGCATTCTAAAAAAGAACTGACAACTAAAACAGTTTCCAGACCTGAGGTCACTCATCCTACAAAGGTACTTCCTCCACAAAATGTGTACAGTAATCTTTAGAACTGCATGGATTTTGAGTATGTCCACAAGTGCAGGATTATTGCCCCATTCTCTTTTCACTTTTGAACCTGCAGCATTTCCAAACAAGATTATTGCTTCAGGATTATGCCAAGCAATAATCACATGAGAAGCTGGAGTTTTCAGAGACGTACTTAATAGCCAGATTTTGCAAACATCCTTCAGGGGGCTGCTTTTGTGTGTAGGATCTCTGAGCTTTATGCTCTTTTTGAAAAGCTGCTCAGGTTAACCTCTTCAGGAGAAACTCCTGCTGTATTTTCAATGCCCTCATAAGCAAAGATAAAAGCAGGGCTTTACACAAGAATGGGGTGGAGGACACCTGCCATAAATGGTCCTTCAAAAGAGTATAAAAGGAGTATAAAATGATAGCAAAAATACTTACAGCATCAAATAAGCCATTTAAAATACAGGGATCTTGCCTGAACCTGGGAAAAGACCTTCATGCTTATGCTGAACTAAATATTCAAGTATGTGAGTTCTGCTACCTGCAGTGCTGCCTTGCTGATTCAGTCAGTGCCATTGCTGTCTGCCACTTCGGAGGAAGAAGCAGGAATGGATGTGTGTGTGAGAGAGGCGTCACAGACATAAAGTACAGGGGATAAAAAAAAAACCCACCCAGGACAACCTGGGGGAGAGGACAAAATTTCATTTGAGACAAAGGCTCAATAAGTTCTCTATAAAAATCTAAAGCCTTCTAGATTTCAGGTAATAAGAGAGGTGAATATAATGGATGCTCTTATTCAGAAAGGAAATGCCTCTCTAATGTGTTAATGGTGAGATAATTTAATAAGTAGCACATACGCTATAAAACTCATTTGTGTTAAGAGGAATGGATTTCAAACCTCTTCAATGAGTTTACCTTGAACAGCAGTTACAAAATGGAAAGCTCTGAGTCACTGCAGAGGAAATGATCTCTGGGCTTTTAGAATGAATCTCTAGATTCTTAAATAACTAACATTTTGTTAATTAGTGTACCAACTTTTAAACTGCTTCAAATGAGTTTAACATTTGTAAGCTGTTCAGATCACACAACCTGGGGAGCAATTTGATCTCCCTTGCTTTTATAAATCACTGTTCATTTCACCACTACTTCTCAAAAGAAGCACTTGTAACCACTGAATTACAGCAGGCTATCATTAAGCTGGACAGGGTATGACAGGACCTGACAGAGACTCTAAGCTATCACTCCGGCAATATACAGAAATGATACTTATAAACTGCAGTCAATAAGAACAAAGAAACAAAGTTAAACTCCCAGAGTTAGAAAATATAAATATTAAGATAATCTGGACACTTAGTAAGGCAAATTTCAGTCTTCAAGTTTGCCAGGTTCAAAAGCAGCCAAACTCTGCCTCTGCTGAATGTTATCATCTTATCTAAACTGAGGATTAGTTCTCCAGCATATGTTTGGACAACATGTCTGATGTCAGCCAGGGTTAATATGTGCCTGTTACAACACCAAATAAAAAATAGTAATAAGAATTACAAAGACAGTAGTGGTGATGTTTCTTTAGCAGTTGCAGAGCCATCTGTGAGCTTGGCTCCCTGACCCATCCTCCATCACCATGGGCTAGGAGACAAATCTAACATCAACACACCTCATTTTGGACATATATACAATGCAACAGCGGACAGAACACAGAAGAATTTATGCAGAGGTTTTTTTTCCTTACAGCTTTCCTAAGTGGTTCAGTTAGGAAAATACCATATACAAAATACTCTCCCATAGCACAACACTAGGGACCACCATCCACCTAGGAGACAGCAAGTAAGGATCCTTGTTACTGCTAAATTCATCAGTGTCCAAAATCAGGACCTGAGCTAGTATCTGCCTCTTATGATCTCCTACTTCCCTTTCAGCATGTACCATCCCTTATGTCTTTGGGTAATCAAGTAACGTTCATTAAAAGAGAAGGATCCCCACAAGCATAATTATTTTTTTGCATAATAGTAGACTACTTACCTCATAAGTTTTGCATGAATTGACAATTTACTCCCCCTACTGTAGGAAAATGCCCTTTATCTGAGCTTCTTTATCTCCCTTCAAAAAACCCAGGGAGCTCTCAGAGAAAAAGGGCAGATTTCTCATTTGTAAGCCCAAAAGTTTCCACATATTTTATGATTTTCTCCTCCTAAATAATTTGTTCCCAGTTTGAGAATTGCAATAATTTCCCTGCAATCTCAATGACAGACCACAGAAAGCCATTAGCAACCTCAGCACATGATAGACCCCGAGGCATCCACTGACCCAAAATGGAGAAGACTGCTACTTGAATGGATCAAGGGGTCAGGTGCTGCTGCTGGCTGAGAGTTGCTCAGCCTGGTTCCACAGAGCAAAATGCTGAGGCAGTGGGAAGTCGGTTGGGTGCATTTTTCCAAGCAAGTTGTCTTGTCAGAACAGGAGGCTGCAGGAGCTACTCCAGACCGTGACACCTGACAGGACAGAGCGTGGCTGTCTCCCTCACCTAAGGGACACATCCACTGTCATGGCTGCACCACAGTCAAGCACCAACTCTGCCTGTGCCACGGCTTTTGGCAAGAATATGAAGCGTTCTCCAGTTTCTCCTGACCTTCCCAACAAGCTGAACCAAAGCATCGTATGATTTCACCTTCCCTTTTTCCATTTCTGGGAATGATTAAAATACATTGGAAGTTTCTATTAATCTGAAAGAGAATGAAGAGTGCTCACTGAGCACAGAGAGGAACTTTTAAAACTTATTTCATTTGAAAATTGTATGACCTAAGGATAGTTAAAAAGATTAATCAAGAGGCAGTGTCATGTCAATGTACACAACATCGACATGAAATTTTTTTAATCTGGTTTGCTCCCCCTCATCTCTTGGTTAGTGTTGCAATCAAGTAATCAAAACACTGACTCTTCCTGTCTCTAATTTCAAAGTATTAAGCTTCTTAGAAGCAGCTGCTGCATTTCTTTCCTAGAAAAATATTTCTGGGTTTTATTCTAGTTACTTTTCAGCCTGAGAAATTTCTTTTCGAGCTACGGCTGACTCACTACCTATAAAACTGCCATTGTACTGGCATAAAGCTACAAATCAAGGGAGTACCTCTCGATGTTTATAGGAAAGAAAAATATAAAGGTAAGACCATCCAATTTTATCTCACTGTAAAAACACTCAGAAAAATATTACCTAAGCACTTCTTGAACCTGACATTCTCAGCTCAAGAGACAGACACTTGACATGACATTGCTACAATAAGAATGTCTGCTCAACACCCGTTCCAAGCCACACAATTACAAGAAGTAAAATTCAGAGAAAGTTACGAGGAAAATTAAAAGAACTGAAACGTGCACTGAGGCCTGTTTGCTGTTATTGTCTGTAAATAATCTGGACAGGCCTGTGGTCTCTCAAGTGAGAAAAAACAATCTGTGACCAGCATTTCACTGCTGCTTTCTGAGAGACTGGCAGAGGAGGAGAGAAAGCAACAGATGGAGCCAGTGACTTGGGGAGATTTAAGCCTCTTACTTGCAAGCAGGATTACAGATTGAGAGGGGCCACACTTCTCTCCTTCCCTCCTAGATAGTCTAGCATACAAGCAATATTTCAAAGCATTAAAAGCCCTGTGGTTTTTCTGAAGGGTACATAGGCAGTGACTATTACAGGGGAATATTGCACAGCTGAAAAGTAGTTGCATTCTACACGTTATACTGAAAAACTATTAAACTCCTCCCATCTGCAAACAATGCTCCAAAGGTAGCAATTTTCTATTGAATTCAGTGCTGTGAACAGGTTGACTGCTAATACTCTTTCTCTGACCTGACATTTGGAATTTTAAGTACCCACCTAAATCAGGTTCATTTCTGGATAGCAGCTGCTTACATGTGTGACACACAGGATTCCCTGCTGGACTCACTTTGGCCAAGATGAAGCCCTATTCTTTTCAGAACAGCGAGAACTAAGCAAGACTCCTGAATGTCCTTACACTTGACTGCAGCACTGAACCAAAACCTCCTCTCCTCTTTTTGACTAAGTAATTTCCTTCTGTCTCTTTTAAACTTCCATGCTCCCTTCAAAACCTGGAGAGTCAAGAAACCTAAAAACAGTAAGTTAAAGGTGAGATGGGCAGCATGTGCTTGCTTGTTTACACAGATCCTTGAAAAGCCAGCAGACCACCAGGTGTTCATTGCTTGGAGACTAAAACCTGTTTTTCCAGAGCGGAATAGGACAGTGGTGCATTATAGTACGATGCTAATAACATGTTTAGGCTTTTACTTGGATCCTCAAACTTGCTGTGTAAGATATAAACAATGCAAACCCTGCAGATCATGAAGTGATGGATGGATATATTTTACAGCCATGAAGGTGGAAAGAGAAAAAGGCTCTGTTCAATTAGACTGACCTAATTTCATAGCTGAAAGTGCCATCCTTTTCAGCCTGTCTTCCTTCAGAGAATGATCCTGCATTGCCAAGGCCATGCTCTCTAGTCAAATCTCTCAATTGAATTAACAGTTTCAAACCCAATTTTAGTTCAGCCAGTGCCAGAACTGTGTGTGAAAGCTTCCAAATTAATTTAAAACAGCCACCTCTCATCAGTCAAGAAACCAGTTAAACCAATGAGGCTGTGAGGATCCATCAAGACTTGTTTAAAAAGTTAATGTTTTAGTTCTGAGCAACTTTACATCTTCTCTGTCACTGCTTGAAAATTATAGGTTGCAACTAGAAACAGCAGTCCAAGAAATTTGGCCTAAACCATCCTTGCAATACAAACAAAGAATATCCCATCAGCTTTCTTTTATCCATGGGAGAGAGCAGACACACAGTGCTGAGAGATAATTCACTGCATAAGTAAAAGCAGTGATGGTAATTGAATCTTCCAACTCTCACTTCCACACTGCCACCACAAATCCAGCCTCAAACCACAGTGTGTGATGACAAATGACCTGCTGCAGTACGTTCCCCCTCTTTCAGAGCTTCCTTATTCCAAAAACCTCAAATTGGGCTGGACGCATAATTAGTTTCCTCTCTTCCCTTGCTTGTACACAAAATGTAATTGATTACCTGCAAGACAGCCATCAAGAGCTGTTCCAGCTCTTACATACCCACACCCAAATCTACCTCCACCTTCAGCTCTTGTGGCTGTTTCCTTTCTCCCGTGTGCATCCCTCGATTCCGTTTTCCTAACCCTGACTTCTGTTCCAGCCATCTCAGCACTTTCCCCTTATGTTCAGACTTATGTAGAGGACTGTTCCTTCTCCCTTCTGACAGGCCTTTTCTCTCCTGTTATAAAGTTTCTACATTTTTACTGTTCCCTCCTTTCTTCAATAGCTCTTCCTACTCCAGGAAGGCATGTGAGTTGGTATTACAAAGTGTTTGACCCAATTAGAACATAAAACACGTTCTGTGATGCAGTAAGACTGGGATTCAGGTTCCAGGCTACCTTGCCTCCAGTTATATTCTTAGGAATAAGCTCACTTGTCTGCTGTGCATCTCCACTCCGTGGCCTATAAACAGAGCCAAGATGCTTGGCTGTAGCTTACATGCCTACACATGGACACCTAAGTTTACTTGCCTTGAACTACGACCTGGGTGTCTTAAACAATACCTAGAGAGGCTTTTCAGAACGCAAGTAGGAAATAATCCCTAAACGCATTTAATTCCATAGCAGGGGTCTCACAGAGATCAGGTCTTGGCCTACAGCTTTCAAACACCAAAAATCCCAAGGAAGCATAGAACTAAATAATTATACACTTGCAAATAAGTAAAATAATATGAACTCTCACCTCTGGTAAAAGATTTGGCAATTAGATAGCTTTCTAAACTAAAAATGGTACCATAAAACCAAATTCATTTCTAGATATCCTATGGCACACACACTACACAGACTAGATTGCAGTTTTTCCAACTCTAGTGTGCATGAAGAACTCATTTCACTTCTGAAATGCTTTTCCTTATATTCCCCTCTTCAAAATCCTTCAGTACAGCAACAACTACCTTCACCTGCTTTTAAAACCTTTAAGTATTTTAAGACCTTTAAGTATTTTAAGACCTTTTAAGTGGAGTCTCTTTCTAGCCCTATTCCCTCCCTGTCTTGGCATATGTCCTGCCTACTCTAGGAAAGGCTTTGCTGAACTGAGTTTTTTGTTCGTTCTTGCCACAGCACAATTGTCTACAAATTCCTCTTCTTCTCATACCCCCATTAGGAAGCTTCACAAGTTCTCTCACCTGATCTTCATGGTCACACAGCAGGTTGAAGAGAATAACACTTTGCACGTTGGCAAATTATCTATAAACACCTAGCTTTCTAGCATGCTTGCTTGCAGCACGACTCAAACCACAGAACTCTTACACAGCCAGAAAACAGCCTTAAGAACAGGATTTATATCTGACAGACATTGGCATTTTCTTAGGCTTTAATTTCCTCAGAACTTCCTTTTTTCAACACAGCAAGTAAAACAAGCCTCGACATCAGAAAGAGTTTAGCACACACGACTAATTTGATTTGTGTTTGTTGCAGCATTAGCAGCAATAATGGCAATTAACAGCCACACCGCTCTCCCAAGTCTCTTTGATAAACGAATCCTTTACCTCTTTACCTCCTTTATTTTCTTAATGCTTCTTCTGTTCTTAAAACTTCTTAGGAAAGGAGGATGCTTGAATCAGGAGACGCTAGGAGAGTGTTGAGTGTTTGCTGACAGCTGGCATCCTAAAGAATGTTTATACTTTTCCATGTCAGACAGGGCAACCAAATTATTATTTCACCATAAACATTGAGTATGGACCTTCAAGAAATACCTTAATTCTAGGGATACATTTGTGCTATGTGTAGAGGTATAAAACTTAAGTATTAACATTTCTGCAAAGATAAACCAAAAACCATCCAGTGCTGAAAAGCCTTCTCTGTGCACCTTGTCACAATCAGTTCACAGGGCCTTGGGTATTAATTCAGTTACCTGCAACATTAAATGCACTGCAATTACCAAAAACTGACTTTCTCTATAAGGTCAACGAAAGCTAAAAAAATTAACTCTTCTGACCATAAAGGTCATACTCTCCAAGTGGAGACCAGTGATGAGCAGTGCTGCTCAGGAGCTGGGGGATGTTAAACATCCAAGACATGGACAGTGGGATTGAAGGCATCCTCAGCAGGTTTGCTGATGATACCAAGTGTGGTGGACCCTCTGGAGGGAAGGGATGCCATCCAGAGGGACTGTAAATGGGCTTCAGAGGTGGGTCTGTACAAACCTCATGAAATTCAACAAGGTCGAGTGCAAGGTCCTGCATTCCCTCTATTTTTGTAACCTTGCTGTTCATAGATCTAGTATGTTTTCCTGTACAAAATATCCCTGTTTTCTCTGTTGCCTCCCATCTCCAGTTTTGCACATGCAGGGCTATGCCATGCTACAAGTTCAACGCTGTGAGTCCTCTCTTCTGCTCTAGGCTAAGCACCCTGCTGAATTTACAAAGCTCATTTCATCCTTCCTCCATCTGAGCAAAACAAAAGTTAATACAATAACAGAAAAAAATAAAAAAAAGAGCAAAAAAAGAAAAAGCTGGTGATTTCTAACACTTAGATACCCATCAATTGCCTGTCTGATTTGATAAAAAACTTTTCAGTGACTGCCATCAATGAATGCAATTCTAGATCATAATTGCTTACTGCAAAAATTCTACAGTACTCTCTCTCGACAGATATTATTATCCATCTTCCTTGGGGCTAAAATTTCCATCTAACAGTATATGTAGCCTGAAAGGATTATTTTTGGTCTCTGCCTTCCCCTTCACTTGCCTGAAGGGAAGAAGCTAAAGTCCCATATGCACATAATTAGATACATTCCTACTCTTCAAAATGTTGCAGGGGCACTTTAAGTTAGATTTTTATGAGATTTGTTCAAAAAAGGGCAACAACATCTGAATTGTCTAGTCTGACATGCAAAGTATGGGTCCTAAATACTGAGTTGGGTCATCATTTCTCTCAATTACACTCCGGTAGTTTGCTTTAGATAGACTATTCACATTTATATTACAGAAGTCGGTTGGATAGGCTTACTCCTCTACCCTTCTTAAAAATTACCCTGCAGTTGCAAGGTTGGAAAACCCAGTTTACTTGCAGCTATTGTAACCTTGTGACTTCATGGCAGTTACAGCTCTAAACTTCTACATCCTAATTTACCATTTCAAAACTCAAAATACAAAAGCTGCCTTCTGAAATAGAAGAGAACAAACTATGTCAAAGAGGGAACCCTATAACCATTCATCATATAACTGCTCCTCACTTCCAGTAGACATTTTTATGGAGGATCATGGTTTTCATTATCATTGTCTTGCCCCAAGAGAAATTGAGATGCTAAAAGAAATTATGGCCTAAACCAAAACCATCAGGCATCAACCACTTGTATCTCTGATAAAATGCTTTTTTCTCTGAAGTGCATCCAGGAAGCTGCCTATAATTGAAAACATTAGAGGAACCGCACTGAAGCAAATGCAGCTTGAGTGTCAGACAACCATTTTCATGCAAAATGTACTAAAAGCCTGCAGCTAAGAGCTGAATACAGGCTTAGCCATTTAGAAAAAAATGCAAGGATATCTGCACCTTTCATCCATCTCTTTACAACACATAAATGAATGCCTCTCATCAAAACATTTAAGACATCTTTCAGCAGACTAGCTAACATTTTAAGAAAATGACCTCTCTCTCTCAAAAAAACCTTCATTTTTCACCCAAACGTGAGAGCAGACTATCACATAACCCAGCATGTGTTAGGCTTGGTGTTAACTACCAAGTTCACTGGGAGAAGCAAGCAAAAGGAAGATTTTATCTAATAATATATTCTAATTTTTTGAAATAAAACCATTTCTCTTTGGTGATCATAGGAAAGCTCACCTACATCCCATGACTGTTCCCATAAGGTTTAATGAAAACAAAGGTTTCATCATAAGTAAAGCCAGCTTACCCCCAATCACCTGCTTGCAGATGTCTTCCTGCTTCAGCTACAGGAAACATTGCAGGGTCTCATCCCAAGGTGGGATCAGAACCACCTGGATCTCTGCACAGCTGGCTGTGAGCAATCCAGGAATGTATTGAGGACAACTTCCTGGTCCAGGTATTAAGACAAACCAACCAGAGAAGCATGTGCCACATTTTCTTATCACCAAGATGCAAAGGGGACAATTTGAAGAGACATTGACTACTTGTTCATGCAATGGAACTGATATGAGCCATCCTCAGGCAATGCCTTCCCGATCTAAGTGAGCTCATCCAGTGTGGCCACGTGTGATGTGTAACCACAGGAGCAGGTGTTCCCACTCTTGGTCACTATTTAATGTAATAAACACATTGCCATTATTTTCAGGAGCCCATTTCAGAAATTTGGATACCACATCCAAATTTGAATATGTCTGGGGATTCTCCCCACAAAAAAGGTGCCAAGATAGACCTTGATGGCCTTTGCCTCCCCTAGGCAGAACATCATCTGCACCACCAACAGTGGGGTTAGATGCTTTTCTTCCCGAGGAAAGGTACTCTCACCTATTTTCAGGAGCTCACATCCCAAATTTGGATACCATCTCCAGAGCTGAACACATTAGGGATTGCTCCTGTACTAAATGTGACAGGAAAGGAAGCTGGTGCTGGCTGTTACCTCCCCTGGGCAGCACATAGCTGCACCACGCCCACTGGGGCTCCTTCTTTCCTTCTCAAATCAAGGTACTGTCGCTGCTGCCAGGAGCCCACCTCCAAAATTTGGATACCACCTCAAAAATGGTCTGATGAAAGATCATGACAGTTAATTTATCTGAATTTTGGAAGTAGGCTCCTGAAAATTATGGCAGTCTTTTTTTTTTTTTTTTTTTTTTTTGTCAAGGCGAACTCCTATCCCCAGTCTTGGTGGTGAAAATGATAGGGTACCCAGGGCAGGAACAGGCCTGGAACAGCCTTCCTTCCTGGCATATTTTGTGTGGAATAATCCTCCAACATACTCAGTTTTGCAGATGGTATCCCAATTTGGCTCTAGTGGAGCATTCACTGTTGGATCTTGGGTATGCAAGAGTCAAATACCTTATGGTGCCCAGACACGAGCAGGAAAGTGCATAGCACCAGTTTTGGGGATGCATTTCAAGGGGTGTGACTTAAAGGGGGGAGCCTTCAACAGCTTTCTCACCGGGCACAGGAGTGTGGCGCAAATTAAGGGTTGCAAATAGAAGGTGAAAGTCAGCAAAAGCTTTTTGTCCTGGCACATTTTGTTCGTCAGTAACGTCTCGACGTTTTCAGCTTTGGATCTGCACATTGGATTGTTTGGAGAGCAAATGGCCCATTTAGTTCTTTTGCAGGTACACAGCGTCATCTGGTGGAGCTGAACGGGGACAGTGAGAAGATTAAAGGCCTCAGGGCTTTTTTGTGTCCTGGCACCTCTCGAATGGGAGCAGTTCGTGGAGAGGTTCAGTTTTGGATCTCGGCAGTGGGAGAGTGAAAGGATGTGATCCTACACATACCTGGCAAGGAAAGTGGATAGTCTCAGTGTTGGTAGTGCAATTTATATCCATCTATATATCGGTGTTGCTGGCCTTTACCTGTCCTTGCCAGCCTATTATCTGAGCTGTCGTGAACTTTTTCTTTGGGCATGCACTGTTGCTTCTTGTTACATAACTTGCCAAAAAACCACTGTAGTCCTCTTTATCTGTTTTTCCACTGGTTTCCAGTGGTTCCAAATACATTTATCATCCTGTGTGCATACCTTTACATCCTTTTGTCTTTTTTTTGCTAGTTAGTTTCTAAGTTCTGTTCAGCAGCTTCAGGGGAACTGAAAATTTCTATTCTCTATGTTATTTATCAGGGGATAAAGGGCAGGAAATGTAAGGCAAGAAAGGTGGGAAAGGTGAGATACCTGGGCTTTCAAGCATGAAGTAATTGACTGCTCATGCAGAAATTAATTGCAAATTTATTATCATCTTTGTGCAACAAAGGAGAGATATTGTCCTGCATTTTGAGAACATATCTGGCAGAATCAGTCCCAGAAAAGAGATTTTCAGGGTCTGAAAGGTCACAGCTCTGAAAGAAAGGCAACTCCAGTATTTCTAAGAATTGTCTTCCTTTTTATGTGCACATCTTTCCCGAGGGAAATTCTGTATTAACATCATAAAAAATTCAGCTTCTGAAGCGAGCAGAGAGGATCACAAAGGCCTGTAGGAGAACCTTGTCTAGAAAGGCTTTCCCCACCCTCTGCAATGAGATGATTTGATGGCAGGACTGTCCCCTCACTGCTAGACATGAATAAGTAGAAACTGTAGGCCTTGAACTCCTCTTATATTTCGAATTCATGATGTTGCTTACGCTGTTAAAGCAATTTGATCTTTTAAATTTAGCAACATGGGTGTAATTTCTGCTGTTTTTCTCAGTACAAAAGACTGGGATCAAACCCCATCATTTGCAGTGAGCATAAAATGTGTTCCACTCTATGGATTTTATTCCATTCCATTCCAGTCCAGTCCACTCCGTTCCATTCCATTCCATCACATTCCATTCCATGTCACTCTATGAAGGTTCTGTTCCATTCCATTCCATCCCGTTCCATTCCGTTCCATTGTTGCCTCTTCCTGGTCTTAAAAGCAAGAGTCAAACACAGTTAGAAGGGAAAAAGGGATTTTACCTTGGTAGTTATTTTAAGGATCCTTAGGTGCACACGTCCAGGTCGAATGCACCCCAATGCACACCACAATGCCCCCCCCCCAAAAGATTTAGTATAACATTATAGGTCTTACTAATTAGCACATCTATCAAAAATTCCCCAATGAAAGGCTTGAATGAGCCCCCCTCCCCAAGGAACCTTCCCCTGGATGGTTCTATCTCAGTTTACAGAATGTGTTCTGGAGGGGACCTTGAGGTCTGGGGCACACTAACCCCTACCTATGAAGCTTCTAAAATGTTTAGTCTTCTAGCTGAACAAACAAGTCCAAGAATGTAGGCAAAAAGCACTAATACAGAAGTTGTAAAAAAAGGTATAACTGGGGTATAAAAGAAAAGGCAAAAAATCATCATGGCATCACCATGAAATTTTATTCCATTCCACTTCATTCAATTTCATTCTGTGAAATTCTGTTGAAATCCATTTTATTGAATTCCATGCCGTTTTATGATGTTCCATTCCATTCCATTCTGTTCTGTCATTACATGCCATTACATTCCAATCTGTTCCAGTCCAACCCACGCCATTCCATGCCATTCTATGGTCTTTCATTCTATTCCACTTAATTCCATTCCATTTCATCCCATTCCTTTACTTTAATTTTAATTCCACTCCACAGCATTCTTTCATTCCTCCATTCTGTGAGGTTTCACATTGAATCATTTTATATGATTCAATTCCATTTAATATCATTTAATTCCTTTCCATTCCAGTAAATTCAATTCCATTCAATTCTATGCCATTCTATGATGTTTCATTCCATTCCATGCTGCTCCATTCTATGAAATTCCATGCCATGCCATGCCATGCCATTTTAAGATGTTCCATTGAAATCCATCCACTCCATTCCATTTAATTTCAATTAATTTCCTAACATTCCATTCCATTCCATTCCATTCCATTCCATTCCATTCCATTCCAT